>NC_048901.1:9843941-10206644 GCF_011077185.1 Oxyura jamaicensis
GCGGGGTCCCCGCCCCGGAGGCGCGGCGGGCGGGCGGGCGGCCCCGGGCTGCGGGCCGAGGCCGGGCTGCGAGGGGCAGGCGGCGGAATGGCGCTGCCCGCGCTGAGGGGAGGACGGGGAGGAGGAGAAGGAGGAGGACGCGTCCCTCCCTTCCCGCCCTCGGCTCCTCCTCGCCTCAGCGACCCGCTCCTCTCCGCACGCCGCCCCCCTCCCCACCTTTTTTTTTTTTTTTTTTCCCTTCCTAAGCCCTTGTAGAAATCCAGCGGAGCCCGATGTGGTGTTGGCTGGTTTTCAGCCCTCTGCGGCTCCAGGCCGCTGGCGCCCACCAGCAAAACGGCATGCTGGGCGATGGAAAAGGGCGTGCTGGGCGATGGGTGCCTGCGGGGAAGGGGAAAAAGCGAGAGGCAGGGGAGCCGAAGTGCGGCCGCAGGGGGAAGGCAACCGCAGCGCCTCGGCGGTGGGGCCCGCGGGGGGCCTTGCGCTGCCGGTGTGTTTACTGCAGGTCGTGGTTTGGTGCCGCAGTTACCAGACAATACTGGGAGAGGAGGCGCCCAAAGACGCCAAAACATCGTTGCAGGTAAGTCTGGTGATATTTAGGCCAATCTCATGGGTTTTTCTCCTCAGGTAATCTCTGAACTCGTTTGGTTGCAGCACCCTCTTCCTTCTGTGCCACACATACATACCCACCCTCTAGCCCACCTTGCTCCAGTTTACAGCTTACAGGGACATCTCAGCCTCAGCAGGAACACCTCAGATTCCCTTTTCACACCTCCATTAAATCTCGCTCTCCTTCACAAGCACATAAACTGTCACCCTCCCACCGCCTCCCCCTTGTACCTCTGTTCAGCCACACCATTCCTCCCAAAAAGTCAGCCGCACATGCCTCCCTTTTGCTGTTTTCTTCACATTAGTGTCTTCTAAGTGCATTTCAGTACCTTCTAAAAGTGCTAGCAAGCATTTGACAGGAAAGTCTCCAAGAGTTTCTCCCATTCTATTCTCAGATGCGAGGGACACAACCCTGCCATCCCTAGCCCCTCAGAATACCATTTGTTCTTAATTTCTTTGGAGATAAAAAGATAAAAACTGAGCTACTTCTATGGCATTAAATTAGCACTGTCAGCTCAGGGAAAACAAACAAACAAACAAACAAACAAAAAAGTACAGGTTGGTATAGGCAGGCAACAGCCTAAAGGGCAAATGCCTCACACCCAAACAACCCACTGATCTGAGCCGGTATCTTGGGACTCTCCTTTCAGGGCCTTGTAGTTCCTTCCCGTCACACAGGACAGGACGTGCATTTGGTCAGTTAAGAGAAGTGCAGGCCCTCCATTGTAGGACTGGACGTGGAGCCATGAGAGATGTGCACAGCCACATCCAGGCACGGAACTGGCCACTGCAAAGCCCTATCCATAACCAAACGTGTATTAATCATGTGGTGGAAACGAGCTGCACTTCAGCCACATTTTTTTTTAACAGTCTTGAAGGACTGAACAAAATAACAATAAAAGAGTTAAGCATTAACTTGCCATTACTTACCCTGTAAATAGTAGTGTGACTGCCTCCCTTTGTGGTCTGACTGCTGCGGAAAGTTCAGAGCGGTTTTATTCAGTCAACATCCACACTTAAATTTGGTATGTTAAGATGCATAATGAATAGTGCAAAAATACTAAAATGCTACAGCATAACAAAAAAATACAGATTCAGCTGTACACCAATTTACTGGGGATAAGTGGCACATGGATTATGAGAAATGAGCCAGAACTAACAAAACCAGGAATTACAATTATAGTGTCAGTTTACCTTGACTGGCTGTGGACATGGTTGGGAAGGCAGGAAAGGGTAGGGCTGTCTCAGGAAAGAAAAAGTGAAGACTTGGCTGGCTGGAGGAAGTGGAGCAAGGAAGCATCTCCTGGCAGTCTTTGGGACCTTCCCAGGATGGTGTATCCTGAGTAAGTTGGTATATTCTAGAGACTCATGGACATTTCTCTGTCTTTCACCTGTACCCTTCTAGGAAGTCTGAGATGTGGCAAACGTGAGGGGCTATTGCTTGTCCCTAGAGAAGCTGGAAAGCCTTCCCAGGAGATGTGATGAGCTGACCGAGCTCTCACACAACACCCAGGTAAGTCTCAGAAAAAGTTACTGAAAGGGCTGGGTACACCTACGAGCACTTTGCTGTGCTCTTTCTCTAAGGACTAGTGGGCATTGAAGGCTTGGAGAACTTTTCCCTTCATTCCAGCTGGGCTTGGACAAGAGCCCCAAAGAACATGCAGTAACCCAATATTGTGAAATTATGAAATGTGTTAAGAGAACAACACTCTTATTTTCTGAGTATGGAAAGAGTCTGGTGTGTGGTATTTGCTGCTGTAGGGGAACAGGAATGTCTGCTTCATTCCATGATTACAGGGTATAGAGCAGCAAGTTAACGCTTAACTATGAGATCGTAATTTTATTCAATCCCTCAAGATTGTTAAAAATACAGTGGTAAAAGCCTGGAGCGGTTTTATTGCTTGACACACAACCACCACCCTACGATGCGATTCGCCGCCCCTCGAGACGAGGAGCTCGGCGCTCTCCACAGCGGGGGGCTGCCGGCCGCTGCGCAGTGGGTGAGCGGGCGGGTTCCTCGCCTTACGCATTCTGCGTGCCGCGCTACGCAGAGGGCGAGCGGGCGGGTCGCTGGCCGTACGCACTTTGCGTGACGCTCTCGGCGGGCGCGGCGCGTGCGCGGTGGCGCGGCGGTGGCCATGAAGGTGGCGGTGGCCGGGTGCTGCCATGGCGCCCTGGACAAGCTGTACGAGACGCTGGAGCTGCTGCAGCGGCGGCACGGCGTGCGGCCCGACCTGCTGCTCTGCTGCGGCGACTTCCAGGCTGTGCGCAACGAGGCGGACCTGCGCTGCATGGCCGTGCCCGCCAAGTACCGCCACATGCAGAGCTTCTATCGGTGAGCGCGGCGCGGCCCGGCCCGCCCGGCCCGGCCCTCCCGGCCCGCCCGGCCCCGCCGCCGCAGCTGTCGTGTCCCCGCAGGTACTACTCCGGCGAGAAGAAGGCCCCGGTCCTCACCGTGTTCATCGGCGGCAACCACGAGGCTTCCAACCACTTGCAGGAGCTGCCCTACGGCGGCTGGGTGGCGCCCAACATCTACTACCTCGGTAGGCTCGGCCGGCTCCCGGCCCCGTTCCCTGCCTTGTCCCCTTCCCCGGCCCTGCCGTGACGAGGCGCGCTCCCCTCTGCCCTAGGTTACGCGGGCGTCGTGCGGTTCCGCGGCGTGAGGATCGGCGGCATCTCGGGCATCTTCAAGTCTCACGACTACCGGAAAGGTACGGCACGGCAGGAGGGGGGGAGCCGGGCCCCGGCTGCGCCTCCTCCTCCCTTCTGAACCGACTGACGCTGGAAACCCCTCTTGAGCAGGGGAGAGTCTTCAGGTGGTCCGTGTAGCTACCTGGCAGTCATAGCAGGAAGCAGTGTGCCTTTTCAATGTCGTGGCTGGAACAGTCTTGACTTTTCCATGGTAGTGTCCTTGTAGCGTGCAACACAAGACTGTTCAGTTTTCCTTGTGTAAAACAGTTGATCTGTAAGTGTGATACTGTACAGATGGACAGGCCTGAACTGAGGCTTAGTGTCAGTAAGCCTCATTTTTCCATGTGTGTGTTCAAGAGCTCTTCCTTGGTGGAAGAGTCACCATCAGTGGCCAGAGACCTGATCATAAACGATGCCAGGTGTCAGCAGACACAACTTAGTCTTTCTCATTCATCAATGTATATCCTTCAGAGAAGCTTTGGAGATGGCTTTCAGTCTGAAAAGTATTGAATAGTTTTTTGGAATACTTGATTCTGTTTAATACCTATCAATATTAATTCAATTATTTGTTATCAAGTATACAAGTTGCGTGTCTGGATATTGCTTGCGGTAGGTGAGACTTTCAGTAGTTAGCATTATCATCAAAGAAGTAACTTTATTTTGTGTTGCTGCCAGTCTTCTGCTAATTCCTGTCTACCTTACATTCTCTGGCTGTGCCAGTATGCTTGCATATGTAGCCATGATACCAGCTGGCTGAAGTAGATAGCTATGTTGCATGGCTGTGCAGCAAACAGCTCTCTCTATGTGATGGCACATGGCTGTGCAGTGTAACTGTGGAGGTAAGGGATATGGGGAGGCAATGAGGGCTGGTATCTCACCTGAGCAACACAAAATCTCAGTCAGGAATGAAGTACTTAAGCTTTTCTGGCAAGAAGGGCCTTAGTTTTAAGAGTTAGAGTAAAACTTTGAGCAGTGCTTTTTTTTTTCTTCCCCTATAACTGATTTTCTGTATTCTCTGTAATTATATAAACAAAAAAAAAGACATTGAATGGAAGAAATGTTCAGTTTTGTAGACATTTTTACAACATATTTGCCTCATGCATAAAAAAAGAACAGCTTGTCAGCATAAGCCCCCTGTAAAGGAAACACAGCATCTCCTTCAGTTACTGGCAGCCTTGTACGTGGTATTGCTTTAGATGTTTACAGCGTTAGGAGGGAACCATTGATTCAGGCACCTACTATTTTCTCAATGTTTCAGGTCACTTTGAATGTCCACCGTACAACCAGCAAACAATTAGAAGTGCTTACCATGTGAGGAACATCGAGGTCTTCAAACTCAAGCAGGTTAGCAAAAAAAATATATATTTTTTAAACAGTGATGTTTTCCATTAATTTAAAAATGAGATGTTTAAGCTGTCCTGAGCAGCGCACTACTAGAGAGCAAATCAAGCCAGCAAATCTTAACTAATCTTGACAAGCCATTTTATGCAGGCTGTGATTTCATTACTGTATTTGAGTATCTTCTCAATGCTTTGTGTAGCAGGGCAAATTTGATCTGAATTGGGCATAATTGGGAGATTTTGTTTGTTAGGTTGGATAAAGTTCAGAGGATGACAGGTGCTCCAGCCATACACCTCTGTTCCAGCTTTAGGAAGATGGATGCTACCTTGTCGAATGTGCAGTCAAAGTTTACTAATGAGAATTGAACTGTATGAATGAGATGATCCCAAATGGCTGTGGTTGAAGTATTTTTCACCCCGCAGCTTGAAATACAAAGGACAGATTAGCTTTATTTTTGACCCATGTCCTACACCATGCTTTGTCACAATAGCTACTCTGTTTGGCTGAGGTTGTGGTGTGAACAGATGTGTTTATAAACATCTTGTGAATGACAATTCAGGTCGCCACTGGGGACTCAAGTGTTTAGTAGGTACAGGGATGCTGAATATGGGACAAAGGTTTCTGCCCTTATAAAAGTTTTGATGCATTTCCCTGAGTTTATTACTGGACTTGGGTTTCGTTCTGATACAGCTGATGGAGATGAATTGAGCATTGAACCAGGCTGTACTTTAGATGTTGACTAGATTTCTAAGGGGTGCTGCCTTTGAGGAGGAGTATTTTGCTTAGCCATTCTATTATCCCTTCTGAACAAAGATTTTAAAAATTCACGAGGAAGATGACTGATAGCATGTGGAGAACTCACTCTATAATTGTAACTTTAAGTCTTCTCCTGGCTGACTGATGTTTCCTGTGATGATCCCTCTTACAAGGCAGTATACTTAAAACACAGCTGACAGACCCAAGAAAGTGTAGTACGATCCAATCTGTGGAGAATGCTTCACAGTAGTCAAAATGGACTACTTCCATTTGACAACTTCAAAGGCCATCTGAAAGATGTACTAATTGCTCAAAAAAGGGAGGTTATTGGTCACAGCTAACTCTGTATCTGATCTGAAGCAGAACACGATGTGTTATGCATGTTCTGTCTTGTGATGTGTAATTTTGAAACTTTTATCATATGTTTGATTTATACCATATGCATTTTTGGCTTGATAGTTAAAGCGCCCAATGGACATATTTATGTCACACGACTGGCCAAGGAGCATATATCACTACGGAAACAAGAAGCAGCTTCTTAAAATGAAATCCTTCTTCCGTCAAGAAGTGGAGAGCAACACATTAGGAAGCCCTGCTGCCTCAGAGCTTCTGCAGCACCTGAAACCCAGTTATTGGTTCTCAGCACATCTCCACGTTAAGTTTGCAGCTTTCATGCAACACCAGGTAAAGGGGAATAAAACCAAGAGCATATGCTTTCCAAGGATGTTTCAGAATTCTAGTGCAGGTAGTCATGTCCAGAAAAGCAGCTTCTTAATGTGGATTTGCTTAGTAATTAAAATTCAGCTTAAGCCCCAAAATCTTAAGTGGTCTTAAGACTACTGCCTTATGGAAGTTAGAGATGTTATAAATCAGTGGTGGCACCACCTCATCTTCAGGGACAGCATGAAATAGCTAAAGCTGCTGCACTTGAAGCTTCTTAATTTAAATTTTACAGAAAAGCGCCCTTTTCCCCTGCTTTACTGGGGAAGGATACAGCTTCAAAAGAATGATAGAGAAGCAAATGAGCAGACTGGTTAACCTGGGATGGGAGGATACCTTTACTAAGGCTTGGAGGGTGAAATTGGCTGCCTAGGTAAAGACAAAACAGTCCCCATAGGTTGAAACTTCTCTTTCTTAATTTTAATTTTTGTGAAAGTGGTGTGACATGCTATTATAATTTGCAGTTCATTAAATGTTGAAAGGTAACTGTAGATATTTTGACTCAAGTCTGCTTCTAATTATGTTAAAGTTTTTCTTTTGGCATCAAGGCTAGGTATGTTCAGCTGCCTTGGCTGAAGGAGACCTGTGGCTCTTGCTTTATCTTCTTATTGTCAGTGTCCAACTTCTTGTTAGACATCTGCTGATGTCTGTCCCCTCTCTCTCTCCATCCCTTTCTTACAATCCCATGCTGCTTCCCTATTTCAGAAACTATTTTAATGTAAATTGTGCTTTTAAATCTCTACATTGCTTGTGTAAAGTAGGGTAATTTAATAGGAACGCTAATGGCTGTTAACATCTTGTGTTTCCTAGACAAACTCCAAAGAAGAGCTACCAAAAGCAACAAAGTTTTTGGCTTTGGATAAATGTCTGCCTCACAGAGACTTCCTGCAGGTGATGACCATGTGCAGTGGGTTAGCTGACAGCATGCTCTTCAGATGCAAACATCTCAGTAGTCTTACTTTAAAGTAGCTGTTATTTGTTGTCTTAAAGGGAAAATGGTTCGTTATCTGTCTTTAGGATGTGTGGTGGGATCCAATTGCCCTAGCCAATTGCCTCCTTTGAGGATGAGAGTCTGAGGATGGGCTTTTGCTATGCAGAGGTACATGGGGGTGCTAGTCTGCACCTAAAATCCCATAGGAGAACTGATCTGCAGTAATACTGCCTCCAGCAGCGTGGTCGTCCACCTGTGTTTAGCTCTGTTTTACGCTATATTAGAAGGTTAAATTCCTTTTATGGATTATTTAAAATCAGAGGTGACTAGTACAGCTTGGCTAATCCAAATTGTTTAATTGAGTTTAGTGTCACAGAAGACAAAGTGATTTGGGTTTCAATTGGTCAGCTGCTGAAAGTGTTTAAGAACTATCAATGTTAATCTCATTCTGTGCTAAGAATTTCCATAGAAAAACTTGTCAGTTCTTCACGATTTTTGGCTTAGAAGAAGGTGAGAACTTTAAAGTAAGCAATTTTTTTTAAGTTGTGTACCTGTCCAGTGGCTGGAAGTACGGAGAGGAGGGTGCTCTGATTTTGAGTTGCTATAAGCTAAAATACAGAAGTGTTACAGGAGAGCCTGTTTTAATTGCTGATTGTCCTCTCTTACCTGCTTACTGCTATGGGCTTCTCTGTAGGACTGCCCTGAGAGGGAGTTTGATTGAGGCCATTAGCTTAGCATACTTCAGACTTAATTACAATTCTGTACCATGAAAACAGCACTGCAAACTTTAATTGCTTTCTGGTGTCAAGAGAAATACCTCACCTCATCTGTTTTATGTTTTTTTTTGTTGTTGTTGTTGCCTTGTTTTGAACAGATAATAGATGTAGAGCATGATCCTACTGCAGGTGACTCGCTGGAGTACGATGCTGAGTGGATTGCAGTCCTTAAGGCCACCAACAGTCTCATTAATGTGACTCAGAGCACGTGGAATATGCCTGAAAATAATGGCCTCCATGCAAAGTAAGCAGCACGCAAAGTAGAAAGTAAAGCATGATTTAGCTGGGCTGGAAGTGTACTGACCTTTTATAGTTGTGTTTTTTATACTTACCCTTTATAGTTGGGTTTCTCTGTTCTGCAGCCTCTAATGTCTGTAGGACTAGGTAGATACTTTGGAAGACAAAGGGGATGATAAGGGCTGTGCTGTAGAGCTTACAGTTTCCTTACTGCTCTGTGCAGGCAGTTAGTTTTCTTTGGCAGACTTGGATAACACAAGGGGCAAAAAATACATGGTGACTGATCTTCTTGTTGGTCACTGTGAGGCTGAAAATCAGGCTTCCAGGCTTTACCGGGTGGGTTGGCATCATACACAGACGCTTGGTGTGCAGAGCAGAATCTCAGTATTGACCAAAGGTAATATGCTTGGGTGGGGTGGGGGGGATGACTGAGAAATTGCCTGTTGTAAGATGAATTTGTTACCCTTGTTTAAAAGTTTATCTTTGCCGTGGGAAGGGAAAATACCTTTTGACTAGCTGCACTTTTGTTAACTTCATGAACTTATTTAGGTGGGATTACAGTGTAACAGAAGAAGCCATCAAGGAGGTGTTAGAAGAGCTGAATCATAACCTCAAAATTCCTTGCAACTTCACCTTGACAGCTGCTTGTTACGATCCCACCAAGCCCCAGAAAAACATGGAACCAGTTCATACCATCAATCCACAGACCACTGAGTTCTGTGCCCAGTTTGGCCTCACTGACATCAATGATAGGATCCAGCAAGTTAAAGAAGAGGGCTCAGTACGAGAATATGAGGAGGAGGAGGAAGAGGAAGAGATGGACAGTACTGGGTCAGCAGAGGAACCCAGTGAATATAATACAGATAATTCTGGACTTTCATCCATTAATCCTGATGAAATAATGCTGGATGATGAAGGAGGTGATGAAGACTTGAGTACGTGTTCTGTCGATCCATCCCCTGATCATCCTCCTGAGTTTTCTGCAAGTTTTTCTGACATCAGGATCATGCCAGATTCCATGGCAGTATCATCTGACGATGCTATGGACTCCAACAATGAGGAACTGGAGAAATCTAGTGTGAGTAAGGAGGCAGAAGAGAAGAGCTTGAATGAGAGACCTTTAAAGCGCATTGGTGGTAATGAAAATGGGAACACGGGCATTAAAAAAATCAAGAGACGGAATCAAGCCATCTATGCTGCAGAGGATGAAGATAAAACAGAGTAACACTTCATATGTTGCATAACTAAATTCTCTCCCTACCCCTTTATGCAGAGGTGGTGAGAACTATGGTGAACTACTCATGCTTTTAACATTATTTGATCTTATTCATGCTGCTTTCTTGAGGTGAAGAGGCTCTACATACCTCTTTCAGGGAAGAATATTTAGCTTGATTAAACATCTAAGCCAGAAGCAAAATTTTGCAACAAAGTGCTTTGTCAAAGGACTTAAAGCCCATGTATAATCAGTTGATTTTGCTTCTGCTCTTGGTTATGAGTGTATATATACTATGTATCTTGAGCTGTACTGCTATTCAAGAATCACCGTGCTGGTTCAACAGGAAAAGAACTCTTAAACTATAATTCAAGTCAAAGTGAGAGGATGCCTGACACATGAGACTGAACTATTTGATTTTATTGCTTTTGTCTTGTTTTATACTGAACTTTTAATACAAAGTAGCATATGCAATAACTGCGTGAACTAAATTTGAAAGTAGAATTCCCAGGATAACCAAACAGCAATAGAGGAGTGAGGATTTTTGTTTCTGCTGACATTCATACCATAGAAAAGCTTCGTGGTCATAAACAAAACAATGTGCATTGTCTAGTATTGGCTTTTAATTACTGTTTTGGTACAGAACCAAGTCCCTTAATTTAAGGCACGACAGTTTTATGTGGACCATGCAAGCAAACATCTCTGTTCTTAAAAACTCACTTGTGTGCTGTTTCTTAGAAGTTGAGAACCATATTGTAAAATTAAAACGCATCTGTTTAGGGTGAATGGCTTTCTAAATGTGGACATCATTGTCTCAATTCTCACTAATTAAGGCTGTGTTGTATTTTCATGCAAGGTGACTGATGCTTCAGACAGCAACGCTTACCATTATCTTTAGCCTACGTTTTCACCTGACACTTCTTTTCAGTAGGATGTAAATTCCTAATTCTTACAGCTTGGTCTGGAATCTTCCAAAACACCTTCATAGACTTGACCTATGGCTGGGCAGCTCCTGTTCTCCTTTAGATCTTCTTGGAAGTTTTCTTTTTATTCTTCTTACTCTCCTTCAGTTTTCCCTGAATTAGCAAACATATCATGCTCCTTTTGGTATGGAAGGCTGTGAGGATAACAAAACTTACCGAATTAATGAAAACAAGTGTTTTCAAGTACGATGGCATACCATTAGACTTGTTAGCCTTACAGTCAGCTTCTGCTGGTGTTCTGTGCTGAGCTTTCAGAATCAGAGAAGGAATTCCTCATGACTGTGCCACCCTTGAGATGAGCAGTAGTTCCAGTGTGCTTTTACTCATCTAAGGCCCGAGCTCTATGGAGAAGAAAGCATTCCTTCAGGAGAAGAGAACTGGACAGGGAGCCATGAGTAAAAATAGACTGGTGAGTTGTAGCCGGGAAATGCTTCAACTTCTGTCTTAAAATCAGTCAAATTCTGGGATTCATCTTGTGATCTTGGTTTCTTGCCTGCCAGCAGGTCACTATGCAAACTAAATGCATATAAGTATTTAAGAACTGGCAAATGTCAAAAATAATGCTCTCCACAGTTCTGATTAACAGCTTTGTATTGGTGTGCTGATACCATTAACATCCCGGGTTTCTTTTTTTCCAGAGGACAGTATTTTGTTTACTAAATGATTAGTTGGACCCTATTAATGTTCCTGTATCTCTCTGTGCCTGCTCATCTGTCAGAAAACCCACCGAAGTGATCTGTGGTAAGATGTGATAAAGAACTGGGAGAGTTTGCTGTAACCCTCAGGTTATCTAAAGCAGCTGTTAAAGTTGCCTAGGTTACTGAAAAGCGTTCAGTACCTTTAAGGGTCTTGGCTCTGCAATGTTAAAACCTTAATCATGCCTGCATTTCCTCGTGATCTGAAGACTATCATGGTAATAAAGTATTTCCTCTGTACCATCAAAAAGATGTGATTTTAAGTACAAAATATGGTATGATCTTGAAAAGTCACTGAAGAAATTGTGTGGTGTTCAGCTGTCAAATTCTATGTGGCGTGGATGATGTAGGTTACACTTAATGGATGCTTTTGTCTAATTTCATGTTTTTAAAGCGAATTGTTTTGTTGTGTCTTCTACTTTATGATAAATGTGTTTTGGCTTTCTAGAAAGGAGACTACCAAGATGGAATACTGATTTTTAGAATCTTTAGAGTTTTTTTTTTTTTTTAATGAAGAATGTCAGCATCCATTGAGTGGAGTGCAGATGTAAATATACTTTTTTTGAGTCTGAACCATGTGTGACCTATATAGACTTACTGTGCCCTCTCTTGCAGTTGCTTGGCCTCTTTGCAGTTTGAAGTATCCATCTCTACTGTATTCTCATCCACTATGGATTTTCTGTGTCAGCAAGATCCTCTTTACATGTAAAGTCAGTTGAAGCTCTGAACTTGATGCTTCTGCAGTTAAGACCAAGTACTCCAACAAGTATGTAAAAAGGTTAGGAAAAGCTGACAAATTTAATCAGTTCTGGGTCCTAAGATCCAGACTCCTTTAAAGGAAGCTTTAGAGTTTTTGAAAAATTTTAATATTGGTGAGAAACGTCTGGAAAATGTTTCTCTGTCAGACCTGGTACATTTGTACTCACAAACTGGTCAGTAGATGAGACTTGCGCTTTTTATAGATAAAGTCAGAGACGTTTTAGGTAGTGCTTGAGAAAATTGTTCACTTGTTTCAGTCCAGGGGATTTTGTTCACACTGTGTTAGTAATCTAAACAAAGAACAGGGGCATAACTTTTAGAAAATAATTCATTTGCTTATGAAAAAGCTAAGTTAATTTAACTTGCACTCCCATTATGCTGTGCAAAATCCGTGGCGGGTGCCAAACCGGTGTCTACCTCTTGATAGCGAAATATGAGATATAGGGGCTGTGAGCTGTGGCATTCCTACCCATCCCCTTACCCCGCTAATCCTGTCCTCAGTAGCGCAGCGATGGACGCAGCACCCCCCGGGCCTCCAGCTGTGCACCACCCAGGGGCCCGCTACCCCGGCTTTAGATCTGCCAAGAGCCTGTAGCAAAACAGAGGGGTTGGGGAAAAGAAAAAGGAAAAAGAACCCCCGGCTCCCTGCGAGCACGAGGGAGGGTACCCGCGCCTGCCAGCCGAGCTGCGCCGCCAGGGGCCGCCCTCAGGCCGGCGGCGCATGCGGGGCGGTTGGGCAGGGCCGGGGCGCGGCGAGGCTGCGCCGCTCGGCTCCGCTCCGCCCCGGCCGGCTCCGCCCCGCCCCGGCCGGCCCTGGTGTCTCCGCCCCGCCCCGCCATGAGGCCGGGCCCGGTGGCGGCGGCGCTCCGACGCGCTTGAGGGCGCCGCCGGCGGCGGGGCTGCGGCTGCTGCGCCGCCAAGATGGCGTCGTGCGTGCTGGAGGCGCCGCTCCGCATGAGCGTCCTCTCGGTGAGTGCCCGCGGGCTCTGCCCGCCCGTCCGGCAGGGGGCTCGGCCTGACCTTGGCCGCCGGCTGCGGGGGGCACCTGCGGGCCCTTTGTGCGGAGGCGGGGGCGCCCCGTCCCGGCAACTTTCCCCCGGCGCCGCCCGTCTGCTTCCCCCCCCCCCCCGCCCCGGGCAGGCCCGGACCGCCGGCACCCGCCGCCGTTGGGGCCTGCCCTCCGCTCCCACCGCCCCGAGCAGGCCGGGGCCGTGCAGCCGCGGGCCTGGCAGAAGGGAAGGGGCCGCCGGCTGCCGGCCCTGCCCGTCCCCCGGAGAAGCCCGGCACCCCGGTGCTGCTCCCCCGAGCCCTGCGCTGCGAGGAACAATGCGGAGGGTACGGCGTGGGTGCTGCCTGGGGCAGCCCAGGGCGTCCTCTTCGTGTTGTTTTTTTCTCTCCGGAGTACGATTTCTTACCGAGCAATGGACCCCTAAAACTGATAATGTTGATAGATTCTTCATTTTTGGGGCCTGCCTGAAGAACTTGTTGGCCTGGATACGAATGCCCTTCTGCATTGCAACCCTGCTGGCTGATAAGGTGAAAGCCAGGGTATTTTAGAAACGGAAGGCAGTGGGATCGCTGGAGTCCAGAGCACTTCTACATAGAAAGACATAGATTGGGCAGGTGAAAGTCCACTGCTGTTCACAAAAATACTGTCCTTTTTACATGATGGATGCTTACATGTGGAATTTATTTAGCATAATTTAATAGTATTTTCGTAGACAAAGGAGTTCTGCCTCTAGATTCTTCTCTCAAGCTTACGTGAGACCACGAGTGAGCTGCTGGTGATTCTGGGGAAGCAGGCACAGGTTTAGCCAAGAGTTAGATATCTGTGAAGCAATAAACAGTTCACAATTCCCTTATAGTTCCTTTCAAGGAAAACTCATAAGGAAAAAATAGGATAAGCCTAATAAAAGGTTGAGCTGAAAAAAAAAAAAAAAAAAAGATAATGGAAATGCTTTCTGGCACGTGTTTGTGAGAACCTGGAGGGAAAATTCTCTTCCCTTTTCCCACCCATGTTTTTTTGGAACACTTTTCATCTCCAGCTTTGGATCTTCTCAAAGAGAATAACAAATCATTGGTGCATAAATGTTTAGCTTACAAGCATGGTCCTGTTACCAAGAGGAGAGTTCACTTTCTCTTGTAAAATAGTTATGGGAAATGTTATGGAGAATATTGTGCTGCTGTCCCTGTTGAAGTTGTGTGGGACAGTAGGCAGCCTGTCTTAGAGAAGGACAGTCTCTGCAATGTGTAAAGTTGGTATGATAAAGCAAGCTACAGAGAAATGTCTTAATAGGCGCTTCCGTATTTTCAAGAGCTTTTTTGTCAATATACATCTTGAGCAACGTTAACAGCTCTTAGAACTTTTTCTTGCAGGAATGTGGTTTTTCTATGCAGTAACTGAACATAAGTAAATTGGAATTTAAGGCAGTGCTGATATCTGAAATAGACCCCTTTGGGTGTCCTTTTCATAAACTACAAATACCTGCCAGCACTGCATTAACTGGCTTTGACTCATAATGTATTGTTATCTGCATTAAATACATCTTATTCTTTAAGTCATGCTTAAACATGGGGTTAATTCTTTGTGCAGATGTTGCCCAGCAGTAACATACTGCACGTTTGAATATGATCCTGTGGTTTTGCTGCTGTCTTGCCTGGTAGGTTTTATAGACCTGCTGTTGCTTTAGTCATTCCTGTTTTTCTGCCATTATATGAACTGATACAAACTATTAAAAATATGTTTCATTTTTTTCTCTGCAGGAAGTTACGGCCAGTAGCCGCCACTATGTTGACAGATTATTTGACCTAGATCCTCAGAAAGTTCTGCAAGGTGTCATGTAAGTCATCTGAAACACATTTGGGCTGTTGGTTGTGCATAAGCTAGGTTAACTTGAATCCCGCTAGAATTGTATGTCAAGAGGAAGAAGCTGTGTCTCTTTTTGAGAAATCTTGTTGGAAAATTTTAATACAAACATGATAGTACTGTTTTAGCACCCTATTGCTATGTAGTGTGCGTAACCAGCCTCACAGGTGTCAGAAATGAGGTTAAACATTCTGTGAGCATTCAGAAAATAAAAAATGAACCATTTCTTCCCTTTGGCCACCTTTTGATTCTCTTCTGTCTGCTTTTTTCTAATTCTGTATTAAAAGATTTTTTTTTGTCCACTGCCAAGTCAGCGTACCTGCCTCTTCCTTTTTCCTCTGCTGCCATGCCTGAGTATTGATTTTTGATGCATGGCCTCTATCTCAGTAAAGGGAACTGCAAGCCGAAAGAAACTACTTCCATAGAAATTAATTTGGACGCTGGTTACGTTTCAGTGTTTCTTTTGCCTGCCGATGACAGTGGGTAAGGACCGAAAGATTAAGAGGCCTTGCCGTGTTGATCAGGTGGTAAACCTGGTGCAAGGATCGGGCTGTGTTCTCACTGTCCCTGGGCTGTATGCTTTGCACTGTAACCACACCGCGATGTGACTAGTGAGTCCCTGCCCAGCACTGACTGCTGGTGAAGCCAGGCCTGCTCAGGCTTACCTACGGTTTGCTGGCTGTGGTTATCTAGCAAAACACAACATTTGGTTGAAGGATCAAGTGGATCAAAAAGCCAGGAACGTCCACTGTGTTGTTTAGGACTATCTGACATGTTTCCGGTAGGAGATGGTAAGAATTTCAGAAGGTGGCCCAGGGACGGAGTAGGCACCATCAGAATTAGTATCCCTCTGAAATTACGTGAGAAACAAAACACAAATATAAAGCTATCTTGGAAAAACCTTTATTTGTTGAAATATCCTCTTACGTACCAGAATTTTTTATACTGATTAGTGTAAATATTGCAGGTTCTTAATTCTTCTCTGTAGAAGAGTCTAACATTTCTTCCACTCTTGGCCTTAGTCCACTACTCACAAAGCTGGCTTGGCTGGTCCCAGGGTGAGGATGCGTCTCATCCCACATCCACGTGGCTGGCTCAGCCTCCTTGGCAGATGCTCTGGGCACTGGGTGGCGCTCCCTCCCCTCTCTCCTTTCTTCTCCAAGGAACTGGAAACAAGTCTTGGCAATCCCTTCCCCATCTTCCGAGGTGTTACTCACATCTTTTGAAGTCTAGTGACTTCCCAGAACCAAAAGTCTTGAGCAGTCTTTTATCTTAGCTAACACCTTGAAATTCTTTGCGTTGTCCATGGGTGACCGTGGAATCTGTGCTGAGCTGCCTTTTAGTTTTGCTGTGGTTCAGGAATAAAATGAATTCCTGACAGTCGCAGGGCGACTATCTCGATGAGAAGTTGGCTTCTCCAGTTAAAGTTCATCATGTGTCCTTTTAAAGACACCAAAATACCAATTTATTTTGCAATAGCTTTCTTTGTGGTTTGCTACCTTAGTGTCTGGTTTCCGATACAGGAGATGTTATGCCGCTTGGCCTCATAAAGTGTTCTAAGCTCTTTATTTTGGTCTTTGCATCACGCAGCGTTTTCAGCTCATCCTTTCTCTTGAGTACCTGGATGTGTCCTTTATGGATCTGCTTTGTGATTTTTCTCTTTGCATTTTGGTACTGGCACCATGAAGACCACCAGGCGGTGTCTTTGAGGTCGAGCTTTGTACAGGAACCATTTCTTCTCAAGCTAACGCTCTGAGATATGGGGAGATGATGAGCAGTAAGCGTAAGGAAGCATTTGAAGACCCATCCTTTTAAGAATGGCTCAGCGTTCCACTGGTTGAAATAACTGGTGCTGCTGCTTAGAAGCTGCTGAAGGAATTTATGCAAAAGTTATCTTCTCTTAGAGTTAGACCTTTTAAAGCTGCACATTTGATAGGATAAGTGTCTTTGAAGATTGCAGGGGGAAAAAAAAGGAGGAAAAAAATCACAGCGCAGATTTGGTTGGTAAGCTACATGTGCGACACCTTGGTTAAAATCCTGATTCTGAGAGTGTGTCTTTGTTGACATTAAGCAAATCCTGCGTGATGGATTTGTTATTTTCCAAATATTAGCGGATAGATGTGCTACAGTCCAATTTAAAGTGGTGTATAAAAAAAAATCAGTCCAAGATTACTTTTGTGCAAAAGAATATGGCTTTTCCCTTCTTCCTTTGTCTTAAGGTATCTGAAAAGGTATTGAAGTTGGAACAAACTGAGATTTGGGGTGATCTGGTGGGGGGGGGGTAGAAGGTGTTGGGGTGGAAGAGGATTAAAGTTCTACCTGAAGTGTCTCAGAAGCTTTATCAAGTATTCTGTGTAATTCCCTGAAAATCTTTGGTTCCTAAGATGTGCTGTTTTTTTCCTGCATCCTGGCTGAAAGTCCCGATGACCTAGATTTTTGTTGTGATTGATGGAACTGTATGAATATCAAGGTTCAGAAAGGGCTGGCTTAAGAGGCTTTGTTTCTGCAGATTGGCTTCAGTTACAGTCATTCTGTTCTTCATATGCTCTTAAAGAAACTTGACCGAATAACGTGTGTTTGGGGCTTTCTTTAATTGCATCCTTTTACATTTTAATGAAAACCAAGCTTCTGAATGAGGTTTGATTAAAGGTAAAATACAGCTAAGTGCTTCTTGGACTTGAAAACCACGCCAATCCAGTCGTGGTCTTGTGAGTGGAGAAGACTTACAATTACATACTCTGAAAGTCTTTAAACTACCAACTCTCATCTTTTTTTCCTTTTTTTTTTTCATGATTTGTCAGAGAGGTTATATTCAGAATCATCTTGTGTCCACAGAGTAAAGTTTTACCTGGCTAGGGTTTTTGTTTGTTTGTTTTCCTTCTCATGGGAAAATTGAAAAACCATTTCTCCTTTGTCCGGTACTGCTGTATGTGCTTCTGTTGATCTTATTGCAAAATGTCAAGTTTCCTGGGGAACTTCTCTTTGCATCATTCCACTCACGTTCATCTAAGTATTCACAGTAGGTTGGAATGGGAGAATTGCGCGTACCTGTCAGTAAATCATTAGCTTCAGTTCAGGATTTGAAATTTTGGGGTTCTTACAAGGATGACTACTGCCTTTCACTGTACCTGATGGAGAACTGTAAAGTGCACATGGCCCGTTTTTGCAGGCCCACATCTGTATGGAAGCGTGTGTGTTTGCCTTTCTATTGACTGTCTTTATAAACGAGCAGGCTTAACATAGTGGTTTCCTTCTGTAAGCTTTAACTGTTCGATGTGTATGTGTGTATGCTTGAGAGGTCTTAGAGGTTTACATTGTGTCTACTTAAGTGCTTTTCTAAGCCTTTCATTTTCTGTATTACTGTTCTACAGTTCAAATGTTCTCAAATACACTTTGACTGCATTCTGCAAGGTCAGCAGCAGCGCCAGGTATGCAGGTACTGAATATATTTGGTGCTGACAGTCCACAGACCACCCCAAACAGATACTGTAAGCGATTAAATGCTGTGTTCTCTCAGAAGTTCTCTTAAATATTTTGCCATTGTTGGCAGAGGAACAGAACATAGCTCTGTGTGTTTTGTGTTGTTGTAAGAGCTTCATGTGTCCCAAGATGCTTGCTGCAACAACAGCTTGTGCTTTGTAGCATGGCAGTGTATTAGACTACAGTTTGGTTTTCATCCACACTTGAGCTCAGGACCGCTTTGTTCAGGTGAGACCCATGCCTATTTTTGTCCACTAATTTATTTGCTGGTCGGAGGCTTCTTTGAGAAACACTTTGTCACGTGTAGTTTGCCTGGTGTCTTCAAAGGTGATCCATCATTTCAGAAAGCTATGCAAATGGCATCGCAAAGCCTGGTTTTGAAAGGAGCATTCTTTCTGACAAATCTGGCATACTCAAGGTGCCAACTGTTTCTCATCAGGCTGTTCCTTAGCAGTCAAAGGGTGTCATCTTGTATGGCTTGTAAATAACCACCATCCCAGTGCTCTGAGAATTCCCATGCTGCTGCTGTTTCTGTCCTTTTTGGAAGTGCTTCATCCAGTCCGCTGGAGTTCCAGACAAGCATTTTCCAAACTTGTGTGAACGTTTTATTTCCCAGGAAAAAGGAAGAATCACCCTACGAAATGATGCTGCGTACTGTTTACGGTATGTGTACGTTTACAGGACCTTCCTTTTTCCTGTGGAGCGTGTCCAGTGCTGTGCTGGGAATACTGGTATCAATCTCTGTGGTATTTTTAATTTGTGACATACACGCTTCCTACACAGGCTGATTTTGAGTGTTTGAGAGTCCATGTTTTTGATGTGGACAGTGTAGTAGTTGGCATCTGGGGCAGAACTTGTGGGCCGCTTTGAATCAGACTGAGTCCCTGCAGGCTTGGGCTGGCAGTGTTGCAGCAGTTAGTGGTTATGCGCAGTGTTTTGAAGACTGTGAAAATGATATTTTGGTACAACCAAGATGTAATTGGGCTTACCTTTGCATAGGTTTTTGGATGCAAAATTATGAGGTGTGTGTTAAAAGCTCCTCTAAGGGACAATGGACTTGTATTTGCATTTGACCGAGGATGTTTTTACTTCTTGCTGGTTTCTGCCTTCTTCAAAGAGAAGATACCAGAAAGTAGTCACAAACTGGAAAAAAATGAGCATGTGTTTTAAGTAGTAACAATGCTTTTGTGGAACCTATCTTGTGTCTCTTTTGTGGGCAGTTGCTTTGAAATTCATGGGGAACACCTCAAACTGTGCATTTGTTACATCTGTCTTCTTCACTCGTTTATTTTTTGGATTTGTAAAAATGTTCCAGGTGTTTTTAGATGATTTTGTAATAGTGTCTTGTATTTCTCAGCTGTGGCAATTGGATGCACACATGCCTACAGGGAAAGCTGTTTGAAATATAAGAGACAGCTTCATGGAGTGGGAAGAGAAGAAATTCCCATCTCCGTTCTAACGGGGCAGCAGGTACCCCCTTCAGCCAGTTACGAAGAGGCTTCTTCTGCCTCTTGTTCTTCATGTCCCATGAAACAAAAGTCTTCCACACAGCAAACAGCACTTGTTTTCACGTTGTGCATCCAAAATACATGCAGTCACATTTTCCATCTTTCAGTTCTGGACTTAAATTTTCTGCAGGAGTCTTGCTTTGTTCTTTGCATATTCCTTGCCTTGATTTTCACCAGAATGGCCCTATGAGAAGAAATCTTTAGAGGTTCCTGTTACTCTTTGCTTCTGCACGTTTTCAGTCAGTTCTGTTGATCTTCTAGACCTGGTACTCTGTGGTAACTATATATTCGTTCAGATGCAGTAGGGAACTTTCAGGTCTAATTTTTCAGGTCAGAACTTGAAAAATTAGATCACTTGTAGATGAAAGTGTTTCTGTGTAGCCTCATCATGTGCTGAGGGAAGAGACTGCTGAGTCTTCTGGTGACGCTTCTTGAGCTGCAGGATAGGCTCTTTGTGGCTTGGAAATTGAAAGCTTGTTCTTTAGGATGCAGAATCTGACAGGGAAATTGGAGCAGGGTTAGGTGAGAGGGAGCTGGGAGCAGTACTCCATTTGTTGATCCTCCCTTTCAAGAGGTAAGCTGAAGAATGTAATAGCTAGGCACGTTTTTCAGAGTGGCAGGGGATGAAAATGGAAGGGGCTCAAACATTGTTTGAGAATTAAGTAGTGTTCTGTGAAGAGTGGTTTTCAATATAATAGATTTTGCAGGGTCAGGTGGAAAAATAATGTAGATACAGAGAGAAGAGGGGAGGCTATAATAAAGGCAAAGAAATTGTGTAATCCTCTCTTAGAATAAGATATTTTCTCCCTTTGGGCTTGCTTTATAATGCAGCAAAAGGTACAAATGTGTAATACTGCTTATTTTATTTTATTTTATTTTATTTTATTTTATTTTTCAAATAAATTCTGTGTCATAACTTCTGGTCTAAAGCTTAGAGGTGGGCTAAATTACAGGCAATCAGGTCCGCCTATTATACCTGGCTAGAAGTCATCAGGCTGGTAGGGTTGTTTAATATCTCAAGCCTTGTGGCTGCTACCCTGAGCCTGAAAGCATTGACCACTGAAGCTGTTGAGGCTCTGCCTTTCAGAAAGAGCACGAAGCTGTCTTCTCCAAAACTGTGCTCCTGATGCCAGCTTCAGAGTAGCAGTGCTGTTGCTGTGATGGTTTCAGGCCGTAAGCAGGGTAAGAGCGGAGAAGCAACTTTTACCAGACTAGCTGATGTACCTAGAGAAAATCAGGCAAGTGTTGGTCACAAAGGTCTCGAGTGGCAAACTTCAAGCTCAGCCCAGTTGAATACTGAGGTCATTCAGAGTTTAGCTCAACTTTGTAGTTGGCTAACAAATCCATAGAGGAGAGCTGGTTGTAAGGGAGAGAGAAATGTGGCAGGCATAGGAGGGAGAAATAGTCACTGTGCCCTTTGCGTGTGTGGGGGAGTTAGACTGAGCTAGGGGTTGGGCTTGAGGTGAATGTGTGCCATAAAATCAACAATGCTACTGAGTTTGTGATGCCGAATATCTGGTGTTTGATTTTTGTTCTGAGGTTCTGACTCAAACCGATCAGAATCTGCTTTAAAAAATAGTTAACTTCCCTTTCAAAACAAGCTTGTTTCCAATTTGCAGTATGGAACTACGTTCTTCTAGGTTATCTCCCTGTAAAAGGTTAATGTTTCTTGTGGCATTCAAAGGATAAAAATCTGTTTACATTTATTTGTCTGGCAGATGATTAAAATGGTTTTAGTATGTGTGCTGTATTGCTAGTGATGAACTGATCATTTAAATACGTTGGGATTTTTGCTTCTTTTTTTTTTTTGGGGGAATGGAAAGGTAACAGGAGGGGTACCTGGTAAAATCACTTGTTAAAACATGCTTTAAACATGCATTGTCTGAAACATCCAGAAATTGTCCCCCAGATGTAAAATGGGAGAGTTGAGTATTGATAAATTTTTGTCCTAGTGAGCACTTACCAGCACCCATTTGAAAAACGAAATTAAGGCATGCCTAAGTACGTAGATGCCAGTACACTATCTCAGCTGAAAGCTGTTTGGAGCTAAAAATTGAGGCAATACTTTCATGTAGGAAAGATTTGAGATCATAATCTAGTAGGCAGTAGTTACGTCAAACAAACAGCTTTTGTTGATCCTTCGGTGATTGCTGGTCTAAGCTGATCTGGACAGTGCCACCCCAAATGTATGACTGCGCATCTGAGAACAGCTAACCAGGTACCTGAAGACCATTTTAAGGTATTTTCCTGTACTGAATAAAACTTAAGGTTTCTTTGTGTGAATGACTTGGGGTAGACAAAATTCTTTTGCTACTGAATGGTGGGTTTAAAGTGGGAGAATGGGCAAAGAAGACTAAAGCCAAGAGAGTGAATATATATGATATGTATTTGATAGTTTGGGTCATTTATCTGAAGCAACTGCAGTGCTTCTCGCATGGTCTTGCTGCTTCAGATCAGCTGTGAACAGAGTATTCTGCTGCTCTTGGGTCCCAGAACAGAGCACCTGTTTCCAGTTCTACTCAAGTGCAGCTGTTTCCCCCACACCTCTGTTCAGATAACCTTTGGTGTTGCACCCTAGTTTATTTAAGTGGTGGGGTTTGATTCTGAGGTTGAAGTGCGGATGGTGCAGAGCACTAACCGTCATTTGTGTGTTGTTGGTTTTTCAGTTTAAAAAAGATGATCTAAACAAGCTAGCTAAGCGCCCATCCTCTGCTGACTTAGAGCATTTGAAGTTTGAAGCTGCATCAGATTTAAATTTAAGTAGGCAATTTTTCAGCTGATGAGTGATCTCATCCGGCTTGTAGCACAATTGCCAGAACCAACAAAATTGCAAAGGATGAGGCAAGAAAACATGCTTGAGAGAGGTGGGAAAAGCAGCAGCTCCCATTTTGCCTGTTAACCTTGAGATTTGAAAGGAACGTGAGTTGAAATGACTTTGGGCAGTGAAAGGTGTGGAGTAATTATGCTAGCTTCTGTGTCGTATTGCTGAATCGACTGGTTTAGGCTCTTTTGTGGAAGACAGAATTTGATATGAGAGGACTCTGCAGTCACGTGCAACTGCAGCAAGTGCTGGAACCTGAGATGGATTCAGGGTGGGGATAAGGTGTGAATGTTTTTGACTACAGGTAGGGGTCATTAGCAACAGCTTGCCTTTCCATGTGGGACACTTGCCTTGGCAAGAAAACCTCTAACAAGGTAAGTTACTTCTCCAAATGGGATACCTCACAGAGGAGTTCAAGGCTTTTTTTGGCATTGTGGTGTGGAGAAGCTGGATTAAATGATCACTTTTAGCATTATCTATGTTAAATTGTACGGTTCTGCATTGCTGTAAATAGAGCCATATGCTGTTTTTCTACAGCGCTCTCATTTTATATGGCGTCTCAGAGAATTAAGATTGGGAGTGACCATGGATTTGGGGTTTCCTTGTTTCATTGTTGAGTTTGTTTAGTTTTCACGGTCTGTTAATTGTGTAACAGTTTCCAAGTGTTAAAACACAAAGAAGTTGAGTACCAGTAAGTGTCTGTGTGCACTTTGTTCTTTTCTGAGTCTTTTTTTAGATACACTGATTTTTTTGAATGAGATTAGAAATACTGAAATTTTTCCTCCCAACCTGATCATTAATTTTAAAAATAAGCTGTTTTCTGATTTCTGTGGTTTGCTTTGCTTGAGTTGGCAGGAGTTTTTAGCATTTTATTTACCTGGTTGGATTAGTAATCGTGATCGTACAGATAGGCTTCCTGACGAAAACAGAAAACTCTCCTGTTGGGCATTTAATGGATGTTCAAGCTGTGGTAGCATCCACACAGATATTAACTACCAAATAGCGGACATATTTTAACATGTAAAAATTGTAATTATTTTCTGCTGTTGATTATTTTGCATCTGCACATTAAAATGGGAGAGGGGGAATAAGGGAGAAGGAAGAAGAGTCAAAAGCTGGAGAAAGCGTAGTTGTCAAAACAACTTGGCTGGACAGCTTCTGTCTCAAGTCCAGCTGCTCCAGGTAGCATTTGCTTCTGTGCTACTGAAATGGAGCAACTCTTCTGACCTTGGGGCAGACAGTTCTTAATGTAGCTCTGTCCTCGTGTCCGCTAGCAATATCCCAAATGTCTTTCAGATATCTGAATTCTGAGTTTTTGAAAACCTTACCAGAAGGATGCTTTGCTTCATCCTATCACTCTAATTTGGATCTGTCTCTGCTAGATAAATCTTCTGGTCTCACAATGCATTGTTTTGGGTGCTTCCTCTGTGCACTTAATTCTCTAACAGTCTTCTGTAATTATTGGGTATTACAAGTAAAAGCTCTGGCCTAGAGTGTCTTGGACTACTCTTCCTTCTGTGATTTTTCGTCTTATGTTGGATATTCTTCTCTGTGTAGGAATCTTTTAAATACGGCTACCTACTCTATTTTTAAAAGACATGCAGGATGAGAAAATATGCAGACTGTTCATTTCCTCTACTCTGTAGTTTCTTTGGCTTCTTCCTCACCAAGTCAGTCTAGCTTGCTGCATGGTCTTAGGTGTTGCATTGCTAGAAGGTGATTTAGGAAAGTTCCAGGGCTTCCTATAAGATTTTTAAAGCTTCTGATGTGTGTGCTTGATTTGTTGTGTTAGAAAGGTAGGTAAAAACAAAATCTTACCGAGGAGTTCATTTACCGTGTTGCTTCTTACAACCTCTTTTGCAGAAGAGGTACAGGTCTCACGGCTTGCTGGGAATGCTTTAGAGGTCTGCTTTTTCTCATCTGGGATGTTAATTTGCACCAGTTAAGAGAACTGTGTGCTGATTACAGGGCACATCTGTGTGTGTGTGTGTTTTTTTTTTTTTTTTTTTTTTTTGAGGAGTCCCATACTTAGAATAAACTTCATGAAGATGTTGAACTTAAGTAATTTCTGCTTAGGACAAAGGTCAGCACTTCAAATTGCTTGTACAGTAAGAACTTACAGCAACAGCTTGGAATGCTAATTTTCTCAGTACTTAGACACCTCATAATACTAATTTTTATTGGCGAGGAATCATTAAAACCTAAAAACTTTATTTTACTTGCAAATTGTTGTGTTTATTATTGCTTCTTGCTTCTCTGAAGTGGGCTACATCTGGTTCTTTTAAACAAGAACACCTTAAGAATCAGAATAAAAGCATATTAACTCCATACAAATCTGGCAAATTAGCTCCTCTTGTAGCTTTTGTCCAACTGCATTTGTATGAAAATTAGATTTTTATTTTTTTTTAGTTTAATATACTAACATACTTTAAACAATCATACTATGACCATATATTGACAAAAGTAGCAGATGTTTCATCTTGAAAGTGTTGCTTGTAGCAAGTTATTTGAACTGATGATTATTTCTGGATTTCTATGTTCCAATAGATTGTTACAGCTGATAAACCTTACCTCATACATTTTTTTTCCCTGTTTTCTAAAGTTTGGAAGAAGACAAGTCTTTCTGTTTCTTCAGCTTTTCTATGTACTTTCATAAATTTAGACTGAGTTCTCACAAGATTGGACTGATGAAACTGCATTCTTACTGATTAAAAAAGCAGTAAGAGAGGGGAAAAGCTGATTTAGCGCTTCAGGAAGCAGTATTTCCAGGTTAGTTAGGACATCTCCACATTCTATTGCTAGCATCCTACTTATCCTGCTTGATTGTTTTTCATGTAAATTATTTTACAGCATTACAGTAATTGTAGGCATGAAAATCACCTACCAGACTTTACATCTTTGCATTAAAATTAATTGTAATTTGAGTTATTTCATTAAATGAGTTTTTGAATTTAGTTTGAAGGGAAACTATAAGGACACGGGATATTAAAAAAAAAAAAAAGAGGAAAAGGGAAAAAAATCAAAAGCATCTTATGACTTCTCTCATATGGAAGCTTCATTGTTTTTGACTGTATAGAACCATAGAATGGTTTGGGGTGGAAAGCTACCTTTATGAGGCTGAGAAACCTGTGTAAGATCTTAAGATCTTTAAGATCTACATTTTTCTTCTGAAGCTGCTCATGCTCTGCTCTTGGTGGTAGGGTTGGTGACCTATCTGAAAGCTTGGAACTGATTATTGGGAAGCTTGTGTATCTTCCTCTTCCAGATCACGGTCTTCTCACAGAACAGGCCTAGAATCACCATAGATGGATTGTTCTTTTGAAGTTCTCGTGCCTTCATAATTGTTTTTGCTGCCGTTTCCTTCCCCCTTCATTTCAAGGACTTCTTCACAGTAAGAAATGGGAGCAGTGTGCGTGATACTTGGAAGCAAAGCGAGCATCCAGTTTTGGACTGCAAATTTCTGATCTTTCTTAGTTACTGCTTCTTGAAGGTAATGATCTTCACTGTTCTTTCTTGGATGAATCTCGTATCTTCTTGGATCTGAAGTCAGTCAAGTTCAGACTTGTTAGAGATGATGTTTTCAAGTAAGGGAGTTGCACTCAATTCTTCAAGGTGCATGATTCACCAAGGACCTGGTAGACTAAGACGGCACATGGCACTTCTTTACTTCTTATGGAGATTAGCTTGCTGATCCAGAAAATCCCCATAAAACAGAATATGGAATTGTGTAATTATTTTTCATAGTAAACCAAACAAAAATCTACTGTTATTCAACTTTGGGTTACACAGTTCTAGGGATATTTTTGGTTTCAGTATCATCCTGTTTCTTCTGTATTAAATAGACTCATTTCTATTAGTTGCAAATTTGAAGAGAGAGCTGTGGCACATAACTTGGGAGTGCCAAGACATAACGTGCACAAGCATAGTGATCCTCTGACAGTTTTAGGTCTGCTTACCAATTTGAAAGTATTTCACTGGATTGCAAGCTGGAACTGCTTGAACCTGTGGTGGATTTGTCTGGTATCTCAAGTTTACAGTATTTCTTGTCTACTCATCATGACCTTCCTAAGGATCTTTATGAACTGGGATGGAGAAACTCAACTGAATCCTTTACAGATCAGGACTGTGACCTCACTACACCTCTGAATTCGTGTTATGGAACTTGGCTGTGTTCACGCCACTTCTGAACGGGTCTCTAAATCAAATCCTAATAAGCAGTGCTCATTGTGTATTAAATGGATATAAAGGTAACAAGTTATTCTATTGTGAAGTTGTCAAAAGACCCTTTTGTGTCTCTTGCACCATATAAAATGTGCAAAATCATGAGATGAGAGCATCAAACTGTCACCAGAAAACAGAGTGCTTGGCAATTCAGAGTGCTTCTTGTCTTCAGGATTCTTCAGAGTGCTTGGCAAGTGCCTTCTCTCTTGCTTCTCAAGATGCCTTCATGGGTAGGTGACGTGATGTAGCCTTTCTGATGATTTTGAGAGCTGGGGTCTAAGAATAACAGGTTAGGTAGCCCTGGAGTGGCCCGAGCAGTTTAGTACCTGAATCTAGCTCATCTGTTGTACAGTTTAATTTTCTTTCAGAGATCTGGAGCATTGATTTTGCCATTGATTTGAAATGACTTTTCTGCTTTAAAAACATTAAAAAAATAACTGGGACACTTTCATATTAAACCTTCACCATAGAAACCACTGATGTACAGTTTTTGAGTTCCATGCAGCCTTCAAGTTCATTCCTTAATTTTTGGGGGTTTTCCGGCTTAGCCAATCATCTAATTTTCCTCTTTGTTCTCTATCTCCTGTCTTGAGGTACAAACTCACCAGACTTAGGGGAGATGTAACAGGATAGTCCAATGTTCTCTACTGACACCCGGCTGTATACAACTGAACTATGCAAGCAGATTTCTATTAAGTAATGTCTCACTTGACGAGTCTGGTAGCTTCATGCCTCTGCCTGTTTCAAGAGTTACACTGAACTGCAGTTAGGAGTTCAGTCTGCTTTCAGAGCTGCTACTTTGCTGGGACTCCAGGATCTCTGGCCAAACTTGAGAGTTTAGCTTGCTTCCTTTTGCTTAAAATTCCTGGAGCACTCTTCTGCAGCTCTGTAACTGGATGCAACAGGAGAGTGAGTCACAAGGAGAAATCCTTCAGGAAGAACGGTCCATTACCTTTTACTAATTGAGGTTTGTATAGGTTGTGTTAACACCAGTCCTGTTATTGCCTGCCTTGACCAAGAAGCTCTTTAGAACACATGAAGTGAGCTGAACTCTTGGGCCAACTGCTCATTGCAGTGAAACTTTTAAGAACTGTTAGTGGTATGTTCATGCAGGCCAGGGTGGATCTTAAAGAACAGGGCTACCCTAAGTCTCTCAAGATTTGCAGACAGCAAGTCAAAGTGATATAATGGCAACAATATGCACTAACTAAAGCAATCACTAAAGTTTCCAAATTATTTGAATGAATTATAGGCTAGCCAGTGATTATTAATTTGCAACTCTTTGTTATTTTCGTAAAGAATTATCTTAATTTGGACTGTTTTGCCCTCCTCTCCCTGTAGTTTATATTATAAAGGCTCCTACAGCTCGAAGGTTTCCTAGAAATGACATCTTGATTTTCCTGAAGCTGGTTGTAAGTTGCTAGCTTTCTTTCAGATTCTCTGGATGTTCATATATGCTCAATGCGTACACACTTAGGGGAAAATACTTTAGAAGGTGGTGATGCTTTTTAGCATATAGTAACAGTTTTCTGAACAATAATGTTGCAAACCACGCATTTTCATAGGACTTGGTGGTGTGCACAACCAGTGTCCGCTTTCCAAAATGCTCCCCTTGCTCATTTACCATAGTATGATTACCTTTACCTTTAACTCTCAGATAGGAAAATGCTTTTGTTTCAGCTTTGCTCCTGGGGTTTTGAAATACAGATGCTTAGGTGTCCTGCTGAAATTGGCAAAGCCTGTGGTGAGAAGAGAATGAAAACTTTGCTCATTCTCCTTTTTTTTTTTAAAAAAAAAAGCTTGTCTAGTCCTGCACCCAGTAGAGTATTCAATTAATACTTGAAATTATCAACATTTGATTCCCCAAGCAATATATATATATATATATATTTCCCTTTTAGAAGTCTAGTGAAAAAATGGGCACAAAGAACCAGTCTGTCTAATTTTGCTCAATAATGAGACTTCTTTATGTCTGGTGTGCATGTGAGATAGTTTGGGATTTTGCTTACTTGCATAAGCTGGGACGTAATGGAATCCCAGAGCTCTGGGGTATGTGGCTGTGGGCTGTGGAAGCTGCACTGGAGCACAGTCCTGTAGGTGCAGCATGAAGATGTGAAAGGATGCTTGATAAGCCTTCATGGAAATAGTAAATTCTATAGATTAAGCCCTCAGTACCTCAGCATAATTTACCAGGGTTTGTTTTTCTTTCTGGATTTACAGAGATATGAAAAATGCTGTAATTGGAAACAACAAACAAAAAGCCAACTTGATTGTTTTGGGAGCAGTTCCAAGGTATGTCCTTTGCTACTCTCCTTTTCACTGATTCACAACAGGTCTGGAATAATAATCCATAGATCACAGGCACTTTTTTGTTTTAACTTTGATTGTAGTTGACTGCATACTTTCTTTAATGTAATTGAGAGACTTGGAATATCTGTTAAACACATGTGTTACAGAACAGGCTGTTGAGTAATGCTTTTATTTTAGAATTTCATAGAGTTCCTTCGAGTAGTCTTGGTCTTTTTTATTAAACGTTATCAGTTCAGGAATTAAATCTGTTTTTCAACTCTGATAACATTAATGATGGATGGAAGCGATTGTATCTTAATCCTGTTCTACAGCCAATATCCTGGTGAGTGCACAAGTGGAAATGTGTAAGGTTGTTTCAAGTATAATTTAAAAATATTAATAAGCATCTGAGATAATTTGCTTCTCTTCTCCACCTGCATCAAAGGATTAAAAGCCATTGATCATGCTTTATTGCTGAATTACTGCTTCAGCTGACACTAACATTTTCTGGATCCTGATTCCAATAGTACAAATTTAACAGGTAACTTTAGCTACTGAATTGCTTACTACAGCTTTCATTTCACTCCTCTTCTCCTCCAGCTTTCTTTCAGCTACAATTTGCAGCCATGGTGAAGGAAAACATGGAACAGTGCATTACTTGTGCTAATAGTACGGGACCTACTGATGATCCTTTTGCTTAACCAGCAACTTGGTCTCAAACTGTCCTGCTTGAGGCAGCTTCTTCTGGCTTGTCAAAAAATGCACTTTGTTTGCAGGGAATATCTTCTCGTTTACAGACTGAGTTTTGTGTTAAGGCTAGCCCTTTAAATTCTCTAGGGATTAGCTGTGGGGAAACTACTCTCCGAAACCTGGTGGATTATCTTCTGTTTTTCCCAAATGTAAGCAGGCAAAGAGAAGACTTGACCTGAGATGTAAAGATCAAAGTGGGCATTTGGTAAAGCTTATGCAAAGTTTAAGGATATTTTTTTTTCTGCAACAGGCCCTGTGGGATTCCTGTGACTGACATTTATTCTTGTGGTTTCTGTTTTAAAAACAGAGGATCTCTGACTTTCAAATCTAGAATCCACCTTTTCTTAAATTTTGTAGGACTTCATGTTCCTTCAGTTATCTTACTTCCTCCTTTTAGTTATTCTGTGCCCAATAGTGAAAATCCAGAAGGTTTTTTTCTGTTAATATCTTCTGGCTGTGCAAGTGAATTATATGATTAACCTATTAATGCAAAGAAGGGGCTGTGTTTTAAACATCTTAAGAGGTAAATGGTCAAGCTTGTTTTCAGTTCTGTACAAGTTATCCTCCAATGGCACCAATTCTTACGTCAAGGCTTTTCAGAATAGGTGTACAAAAGAACATAAATCGACCATGATATTGTGAGAAAAGACAATTCTCACTGGCTAAAACTTGTGGCTTTGTCCACCTGCAGGTGCCTTTCTGAAGGCTGTAGAATTTCCTCGGGGCGTTGCAGACAGACTTAGATTACAGCCCATTTGTATTGGAGAATTCCTGTTTTCTCTAACAAGGCAGTGGGAATCCATTGGGTGTTTTGACAAGCCTTCTAATTCATTAAATGGCTACTGAAACTGTGAGTACAGGAATCTTTGTAATTCCAATCTGTAAAGTCAAACTTTTCCCCAGTAAGAACAGGTATAAGGAAGCTAGCATCCTTTGCTTGAAGTCTACTCTGCAAAGCTAACTACACGCTTTCTCATAGTTAGATCGCAGTCTCCCAAGGAAAGCTGATACCTTTCTGTAACAGTGTGGGATTCTTATAATTCAGCTGCTTCTGCTTTGTCCTGGGGTTCTACTTCTTGTTTACACATTTCTTTTTCACTTCCCTGCTTCCCCAAGTGTTCCTGCAGAAAATTTTCATGTGGTGAGAAGAGACCATTTTGATCCAAAGCACGCCTTCACATTTGTCACTTGGTGCAAAAGAAAGCAGCATGTTCATGTGCTAGAACAGTTCCATATGAGGTTTGGAAACAAGTCAAGGAAGTATCTTTTGTTTGAAATCAAGCCAAATACTAATAGGTATTGCTCGTACAAACCGTTTTAACGTATTAGGCTGTTACTTGGTTGGAAAGAAATGTGAAGTCCTCCCAGTACGTCCATACAGGAAGGAATTCCTGGCGCAGAGTAGCTGAATCACTCCCGTTCTGGGTCAGTGGCCTCCTGTGTCTGTAAGCTGACTGTGGAGTGGTGTCGTCTTTAGAAAGAGATGTATATCAACATAGTAAATGGCATTTACTTTGTACCTTTGAAGGTCAGTCTGACCTGCGGTCACTTGCTGACCATTTGTTCTGAAGATGGTGCTAAGAAAAACAAAAGCTATTAAAGAAAGCTCTCAAAATCGCAATAAGCGGAATTGTTGTGTCTGGGCACTCTTGTATTAAGAACTGTACAGATGGATATTTCGATGCGGTCTTAGGTGATAGGAATGTAGATAAAGCCAGCCTATATGTGGATTTTGTTCCTTATGGAATGATTTTCTGTATCTCTTCCTCTACACAGAAGGAAGCATTGCCCCTGAGTTATTCCTTTACATTCTTCTGAGATGCTGGCCTCAGGCACTACTCTCAGAACTTGAGAAATTTTACTTTTTGAAATTGTTACCGTTTATAGAAAATAGAATTTCTAAAGTTCAGGGGAGAAAATATTTTAATGCCATAAGATCTAGTTCCTCCTGTGGCAAGCTGGCTTAGAAACTATATACAAAGTCAGCTTTTCCTGAAGATGGTTTATTTCTTGTACTGTCCTTCAATTATTTTCTTCATTTTTTTTTTCATTCTGCTCTATATGAGCACTGGCAGAGACGGAGAAAATCCCAATTACTGCTGTACTTCTTCACTTGACAGTTTTATAAAAACAAACACTGAACTTTTGTGCCTATCAAAATGCCAAACACCTCTTTGGAATCCAAGTTCAGTATTCAGAGCGTATTGTCAGTTTTTTTGTGTCCTTAATTTCAGGAAAATCATTGGAAATACCCAGTTCAAATGTAGATTGCTTTTTTGTAAGCTATCTTGATCAGACTTCTGACGTAGTGAAATAACATTCACTTAGTAGCAGTTAGTCTGTAGTGCTGCTGGTTCCCAGTCTGTGGGCTGTTATCAACCCCCCTTTCTGGTGGAGTCAATAGAGATGAGAAAAACATTTGTTTGCAATTGAATTCAGGCTGAAAATCATATTCCTGCCACTTGAGTTCTCCTGTACCTTAGGTTTCATTTGTAGGTGTAAAGATTCTCGCTTAAGTATTTAACAGGACGACGATCCAGGTATCTTGCCATTCTTTCACATAACCTTAGAAGCAGAAGAGCACCCTCCACATCTTGTATACTTTTCATGCTGGAGTACGGTGTACTTTCACTGTGGGAGCAGGCGCAGAACTGGAGTGAAAGACCACCCTGTTACTTAAAGCTTTTCTTGGAGTTACTCAGATAAATGTCAGATAGCATTTTTAGTTAAAACAAAACAAAAAACCTCTTTAATTAGAAGATAAGCATCACGTTTCCTATGCTTGGGATAAGACTTTGCACATATATCAACTGCTAGTTTAGTTTAACACCTAGAAATTATGTCTGTTTGTGTCCTGGAAAGCTTGGCCTCACGGCTGAGATGTTGAGCGGTGTGCTCTAGTTGATCTCGGGTTGAGCAGGGGGTTGAACTAGAGGTCCCTTCCAATATCATCCGGTCTGTGATTCTGCGATAGGATTTAATGATGAACTGCTTTTACATATATGGTTTTTGCTTGGGGTTGTCCTTGAATTCAGGTACTCCCTCTAGGGAGTTCTTTTAATTAGTGTCCTTTATAATACTACTCCTGAAGGACTGGCCCTCCTCTAACTCTTGGAATGCAGGCGTCTGCTTGACAGGACCGCTCCGGTACAGACAGGAGTTGTCAGCACATGACTGAGTTCTGGGCTCTAAATTCATCGTTAGCTAGATAAGGTAACACTCCCTTGTGAGCAAGGAATGTGGTTTCTATGAAAGTCTTGATTCCTTAATTCATAACTTTATATGCTGAAATCATGCATGAAAGATGTATTTAGGCAAATATATATCTTGTGCTTGGTTCATGTGGTCATGCAAATCTCTTTTTAATTGCTGGCTGTTTCGGATTAGAAACAGCAATATTGCATACAGTTCTATCCCAAAAGGGCTTTAGGCTGAAGTTCTCTCAGCCACCTTTGGAGATATGCAGCGACCCATGAATCCAGTATTGAATTTTGGTAAAGAAGGAACAGCACAGTAATGGATGAGGAGTTACCATGTGTAGGTCTGACATTTTTTCTTCATTGTACACTGGGCAGTAAAGACATTGAACTATTTCAGAGAGCGAACTTCTCTTTTCAAGGCAGTGGAAGGTAGGGTTACTAGACAAATACAACTAGGTTCAGCAATAATTTGTTGAATCTTTTCTAGTTTCTAATCTTAAGTAGCTACACAAAGTAGTTTTGTTGGAAAAGTTCTGGTATCTGTAAAGTAGAAAGAGGTGAACGGTGGTAACTGGTATGAGAAGTATTTAACCTCTCTGTGACTGATTGCAAATGGTGTCTGCTTTTGACTATTTTTGTATCTGATGCTTTATATTCTCAGCTTCTTTTTTAAAGAATTAAAAGAAAAAAAAAAACTCATTAACTGTAGTGTGTTTTCCTTGAAGGATGAAGAATATTGCAGGTTTGCCATTCTGATGAATAATACACACCTTATCAGCATTCAGTACATTTATAAAAATATGAAAAACTGAACCTTTAGGGCATTTCTAGATTTCCCACCCATCCCAATCTCATTTTTATATGAGGAGGGGAGAAGGGAGCAGCCAGTTGGTTTCATGATATGGACAGGAGAGAAGAAACCTCATTATGCAATGTCTACCCCTTTTATAGAGAGGAGACTGCAACTCCTTCCCATGTAATTTATCTGTGCAGCACCATTTGTAAAAGAGAAAAAAAATCTAAACTGTTCTTAAGCATGAGAGGATAAAGCATCCTGCAGTTGCTCCTGCAGACCTGTGAAGCAGGATTTCTAGTCCAAGGACTAGAGAAAGAGCATCTCTAGAAATGTGAAATGACAGATATGAATCAAGCAATATTATTTTTGTGTGTTTCGGGTGGTAAATTGGACTTGTATGGCAGCCCCACAGAAGTAGAGAAATATACGTGCTCTGCAGCATGCAAGGACTGCAGTTAGTGACAGTGTGATAAATCTCCAGCAATTAAATTGTTGAAAAACAAGCAAGACGGTAACTTCAAATGACCTAATGATTGGTGATCCTGCCTCGAACCGAGGGCAGTGACTAGAGGATCTGTCGAGATCCCTTGCAGCTCTGGTTCTCTGATTCCCAGTTCCCACCAGTTGTCTGCTGAGCGTGCAGAAGTTGTAAGGTGTTCAGGTCCGCTTGTACTGCATGCCTGCTGCTGGTGGGGCTGGTAAGAGGTGTACCAGTTACCAGCTGGGCACATCTATTGAAACATTCACGATCTCTGGTATGTTACCAGCTTTCTTGCAAGAACTTGGGCACTAAGCTTGGACATAGTATTACTAGGCTCCTCATATATGTTATTGAGGGATTTTGTCTGAACTTCATAGCCATCCCTAGGAGGGCAGGGCATAGTTGTTTCCTGATAGCTTTTTCTGTTCCTGGCTGCACTTTGGGATTTCCTGTGTCAGGTACTCCATGGGGTGGGGATCTGTGCCAAGACCTAGCGGCTGGTGCGCTTGGGTGAAGGAGCTTCATCTGTGGTGCTGGTATTTGTAACACCTTCCCTACACTAGGGTGGTAAAAAGTGTGGAGAGCAGAGGCCCTAATAGGGCTGCTGTTGTTGTCCCTGCTTTTTTCTTCAATGCAAGTCAGGAGTCAGGGCCTATCTACATAATTATACCTCTCTCTACGAGGAATAACTCTCACCTGAGAGTTGTGTGTAACTGGAACAAGGTATTCTTCTAACCCTGCTGCGAAGTACATGTAAGGCAAGGCAAATATTCATAGTCAGCAGAATTGTATTAGAGCTGTTTCTTTTAAGAGCTTCATAGCCTTCTGTCTCTGAAATGTCTTTTGTAGTAAGAAAAAGGGCATTGCAATACTTCTAATGACATCCTTTAAATTGTGATATTTAATTGGAATTTTGAGATTCATTTTTTTTATTAAAAAAAAAATGCAAAATTAGCTTTGTGATATCTCTTGGAATCTGTTTGTAAGGAGCTGTAAGAGTCAAATCTATAAACAGTATTCAGGAACCTATTCTTTATATCCTTTCATGTGCAAATACCGAATGATGGACAGATGCCATCATACAGAGTAGAAATATGGTTTAGCCATTTCATATACAATGAGGAATTTCAAACAGGTGAATGAAGAGTCAAACATAGCTTAATTCACATTATAAAAAAGCAAATAACTCTTGCTATTCCATGTTGCAGTAATTTTTGGAAGAAATTGATCATTAGGACGAGAAGAACTTGATCCTAGTCCTTATTTACTCTTACATTATTTTTTTTTTCTTTAGTTCTGACTTCGTACAGTCTGGTAGGTATTACAGTTCTCCAGTTCTCTAAATCTCCAGATTTAGTTGTCAGCAGAAATCAAATTTGATGGAATTTACATAATCCTTATAGGGGAAAAAATCATATGATATTAATGTAAGTGAAGATGTCTAAATGTTGCAAGAAGTTACAGGAGCTTTAAGTTGAGACTTCATTTTGTTCCTAAAAGAGAAACTTTCTTTGCAATTTACTTCCCTACTACTTGCAACATCGTAATACATCAGAATACATCGTAATACATGCAGAAGTAGAAGGGTGCTTTTCTCTGTAATTCATGTGTCAGTTAAGTGTTTGTGTTACCGAAGTGATACTTCACCAGAACTGGTCTACAGATGATAGACAGTCACGTGAATTAAAAGATCTCGAGATACAAGGTACTATAACTTATTACCCTGAGCTCTTTTTCCACATGCCTGCTTATGGGGTTTGATGAAGCGCTGAAAATGTTCTATCTGTTAGTAACTGCTGAATTTCACCATCTCTTTGGCAGGTGTTTTAAGAACTTTGGAGATTTTTGTGACAACTTGTAAGTGGAATGGAATGTCAGAGAGTAGAAATTTCCATTATTTTTTGCTAGCTGTGTGAGGTCTGTGTCAGAGCAGACTGATGAGGTCTAAATCACACAAGTGTCTTTTGGTGAACAACTCTGATGCAATGCCCCCATGTCAATTATCTTCAAAAGGAAGGAAAATATGAACTGCTTATCTCCCTTGCTAAGCTGTTTTAGTTATCGTTTGTTCAGCAGTTACAGTCTTTAAAAGTTTTCTCCTTAATGCCTGGAATATTGCATGGTTTTCCTAGGTGAATCCCTGTCAGTTGTTCAAAATACATCGTGCCTCCAGCTGACCTTATTTGCAGTTCCTAGGTGTTCATGGCGTTCCCTGACGTATCTCTCTGGCTGGATTTACTGTCCTATCTCACTTAGTTACAATTGCCTGGGTACCTTTACTGACAGCTGAGAAAGAGGCTGTAATCTATTGCTCTTAAAAGTGCAGAGATGGAAGAAATTGTGTTCCATATAAACATTAGATTAGGCAAACCTTCTAGAAACTTGAAAAAGTCCAAATGCTGTGTTCTAAATTACCTAGCAGAAGCCTTGGATTAATGTTCATGAAGATGTTGCAACATCTTCCCATTAGGCTTAATTTCATTATCTGTCCCATGGGGATGAGTTTTACTGGGGGATCACTGCCTGAAGGGTGACTCAACAAGAATGTTAGCACCTTTTTGCATCTCCCATGCTTTTAGTATCTCCTGAAGCTCTCAGGCTCTACAAAATGAATCATGGTGATTCTAGAAGAGCCTTTTTCCAGTGTTTTCCTCCATGTTCAGTGGGAATCAAATGGCTGTCTACTTCTGTTCCTGAGACTTGCACCAACACCTGTAGCTGGAGATAAGACAAGTACCCCAATAATTTGTATATCTAAATCTCCAAAACCTGAATTGTAACATTCTTTTTCTCCCTACATGTACATGCTATTTTTCTACCTTTTTATCCTTTTAATCTTAAGACATGGGAGGAGTGGATTACAAATTTGTGTCCTTGCTGAATTTGTCTGTGCCAGACCCTGGAAACAGTAAACCAGTCAAGGGTTGTTTCTTGTCACAACAAAAGGATGCAGTCTTTGTCCGTAATGTTCAGTGGTAGTTTACTAATGCACAGTTTCCTCTTTACCTATTATATGGGTTCTCTTCATCTGAATTCTTTAATAATTCTTCAGTTTGACATTTAACTTGTTAATTTTCCATGTTACTTGGTGTCAGTTCTCTCTTTAAAGGAAAGCAACAGAAAATGTTATAATATGGATGTCTACTTCTGTGGAAACCCTAAATTGAAACCCAGGCATATTTTAAAGATATAGGAAAGGATATTATTAATATTTCAAAAACTTATTGTATGTACAAATCTGAACTTAAATTTTCATCTCACTAATTATAAAGCTGAGTTAAGTATTTCTATTTTAAACACAGAGACCATAGATTATAGTCAGCGTGTTTCATTTTCACACATCTGCTCCGAGAGTGGAGTGTTAAATGGGAAAGAAAACCGCAATTATGTTCTTCGTAAGGGAACAGCCTTCAGCATTAAGCCTGCTTTTGGATTTTGTAAAATTTCCTTTAAGAAAAATAGAATTGAATGTTTTAGGGTCTGACTGATCATTTCTTTGTACAAGGAACAGATTGATTATCAGTAATTATTAATAATTATTAATCCAAGACAGTTATTGGTGTGATATGTACAGAGAAGATGCATCTCCACATTTTTTTTCAGGACATTATTACTGAAAATGGAAGGAAATACTTCTGCATTTCTCAACTGAGGTCTAGGTTATTGAAAGCTTTTTTCATACACACACACACACACTCAGGAAAAAAAAAAGTGTCAGATACTGATGTTATCCAATTAGCAGGCGGCTGCGTACTTCCCAATGTACATCAGAGGAGTCTCCCTGTATTCCCCAGACAACTCAGTGTCTTGCTGAGTGGCTGCTTATGTTAGAAAATAACCAGTGAAAAGACTGGCTTCTTTCTTGTCTTAAACTCCTTAATTAAGGTTAGGTTTAATGTTTTTATTTTTTTTTCCATGTAGGAAAAGTGCTTCAGATGATTCCAAACAGAAACTCAACGTGTCTCCAAGTTTTAATAGTGGTTTCTAGTAGTATGTAGGCTTTCCTCTGCAGGGGCAGGGGAGGGATGCTGTTGGCAGTTGGCTTTGCCCCAGCATTCTGACAAATATTTCCCTTATTTCCCATTTCAGTCTATAAAAAACAACCTACTTTACAGCATGCTGCAGGCACATTTGTCTTGGGGTATAGTTGTGGATTTAGGGAGGATGGAGCCTTTAGTCCCATTTTGGAAGTTGTTTCATTTGCTTGACGGCAACATTTTTATTCCATACATGCTGAATTAAACTGAGTCAGTTTTGTGCTCCTGCATCATAAATGCATCATACTGCAGCATGGGCTCTATGTGAGCCTGGCTACGTCTTACACCTTCAGTCCGTGAGAGTTGTGACGTTCCTGCATTTGAAGGAGCAGGTTGAGAGAGTGTAGTGACAGCAGTAGGAATTTATTGTAGGAAGACTTAAGGTATTTCTTAGATACTAAATCATTTAAAATAATTATTACATATATATGCAATAAACTACTTATACCTGAAGCTGAGTGTTAGCAGGCTTTTCTTTTTACTCTCTACTCCCTGTGCTGAGATGCAAGACTATGCATGTGTCCTTGCTGATTTCTGTTCCTGGCTGGTCCGGGTAGGTTGTTGTAAGCATATTTTCTAAATGCCCCGACTATTTGAAGTCAAATCTTTCAGCTTGCTATTTAAATAATAACAAGAAAAAAGATAGCCAAACTTGTCATAAAGTGCTACGCATCATGCAAGATGTGTAACTGTTTCTAGCAGTGTAGTTGCTGGTAGAATATTTTGAAAACTGCACTGCAACATGTTTGCTAAGTGTGTGTGTAAGCCAGAAATGGTCAAATAAAAGCAAGTCTTGGGTGTTAAAACTGCTGTATAGGTTACTGCAAAGAACTTACTCATCTTCTGATCTGCTTATGGCAACTCCTGTCTTTTTTTTTTTTTTTTTTTTTTTTTTTTACTATTCCTCTAACGTGATGTAGTTTTGTCTGTTGGCCTCTTATTTTAGGTTTTGAACCTAGGGGATTCTAAGAAGCAGTTCTGCTTTATGTAAGTGGGAAGCATGTGCAGTGGGTGTTTAAGGTACCCTTCTGTGTACCTGTTTGTGTGGGGCTGATGGCACTTCCCTAATGGGCCCTTTCCAGTCCTGTGTTCCTAAATTGCATTTAGCTACTGTATTTCTGGTTATTTTTTCACTTGCCTTTTTTAGGCAGTCAGCTTTGGGAGGATTTTGTTCAGGGGTCTGTTCATCTAGTTCTTAACCCTTCCGCAATGGGATGGATTTTGACTGGTGCCTTTGTGCTCTGGGAGGAGGCTTTGGTGTATTGCCTGGTTTTAGAAAAGACCCTTTCAAACTAAACAGAGCAGTGCATTACTACATTGAGACTATTCCTATCTTTGCACAATAAATCTAGAAAAGTGACTGTGTATCTTGCATATACAGAGGATTGTATCTCAATGTCCGAGTCATCTTACCTGTTACAGTTCTGCTGAGACTTGTAATGAGGGAACCCTTAGTTAAATGGATCTTATAAATGATGCTGATCTTAAAGTGATTATCTTTTGTGCTGGTACGAGGTAGGAATCTGGTTACTCTCTGGGCTCTTCGTGAGACTCAGATTTATACTGAAAGTGTTTGGAGACCTCTGCTGTGATTCGGGTGCCACCAATATAATCTAAAATATGTAAGATCTCCTAGGTATCTTGACACTGTATAAATTATCCATAGTGATTGAAACCCAAAGATGCACATCTAGCAAGGTGTTTTTGTTTTTTTTTAGTGCTGAAGTGATCATGTTTACGTACTACTCAGCTACTGTTCTGCATATAAAACTTTTGTGGGCTTGCTTTATGTTCATATAGGCTAATTTCTCAGTGTTCAAACTCCCAGCACCAATGTTGATGCTCGATGATGGAATTATTTTGCAACTGTGATCCAGAAGAAGTTGCTGCCAAAGATAACATGCATCACAACAGCAGTAATTATTTCTCTAGGTGTAAGGGGTGATGTGTGAGGTTCCCTCTCCCACTGACATCAAACTACAGACTCATTTCCTTTAATTCAAATTTGGGATCTTCCTGGTAACCTGAAAGACATCCTCATGGATCTCAGTACAGTGGCATTATATTTTTAGAAAAAGCAGTGTGGTATCTTTCTAGCATAACTGAAAGTAAAACCTTTGTAGGAACATACAGTGTAAAAATACTCTTACGACAAAAATGTTCAGCATACTCTTTTGTTTGGATTTCATCCTTGTATTAAGGATTTTATCTTCTTTACGTAGCAGGATTCAGATTACTTTTTTTACTTGACTGACAAGTACTCTTCTATTTGAATTTTCTTCTAAAAGTAGTTCTGTTTCCAGGTTGCTGTATTTGCTTCAGCAAGAAACCTCCAGCACAGAACTGAGAACAGAATGTGCAGTGGTCCTGGGAAGCCTTGCAATGGGTACAGAGAATAATGTCAAATCCCTACTAGACTGCCATATTATTCCAGCCTTATTGCAAGGTACTTTTCACTCACTATAATCTATGTAAGTAAATGTTTCTAAAGTACTTAAATAAGCCAAGAAAATGAAACTGAATATTAGTTTTTGCTTATATGTATAGGATTACTGTCGCCAGATTTGAAGTTTATTGAAGCTTGCCTACGATGTCTCCGTACCATTTTCATTAGTCCTGTAACTCCAGAGGATCTACTATACGCTGTAAGTTGTAAGCAGATTATTCTATCCTTTTCATTATAATGCTGTTCTAGTGTGTTAAAGCTTACGGAGTTGGGAGCTTCCTAAAATTAACAGATAAAGACAAGAATCTGTTTTAATGGGTCAAATGTGTTACACCACAGAGGAATCCTGGGGATGTCATCAGTCTGTTTTGCTTTAACTTAAGGAAGGAGACACATAGAAGTTTCTGAGACCTGTTAAGACTTGTGAAGATTTTAATGTGTTTTTCTTATGAGCAAGGTTGGTTTATTAGCTGCGTTTGGTTTCTTGTTGAAATTTGCTGTTCTGGTTTTCATATGCCCAAAACCCAGTACCTGTTTAGTTTACCCACCACTGCAGACTGACTTTGTGAGGGAGAATCAAGAAGACACTTTGTGATGATTATGACCACCAGCGCTAATAAAATATACTTGGGGGTTTAATATCCACTGTTGTCCTACAACCAAACCAACTCCTTGCAAGCCCGTGGACGCTGCAGTTGAGAATCAGTCAGGGTGTTTGTTTATATGCCATATGTAAAGGCAGAAGATCAGGTGGAGCTACTCTAAACTAGACTCTAAGAATACTGCTTAGAATAGTTTGTCCTTTGCTTTTCCAATGCACATAAGCTTGCAGTGAGCATGGATGTACAGCTGGTGTATCTGGAAGAACTCCAGTTCCTAGTAAGTAACTTTTCCTAGAAGACACTGAAAAGGCAAATAAGTCTGTACCATGTCAATCCCTTCCAGTGATTAAGAAACAAACAATTGAAACAGAAGTTACTTTTGTTCTCTGTGCATTTCTTGGGTCTGTCTATCTGTTTTCTGTTGAGATGAACAAGTCTGGATTGTTGGCAGCAAAATTTTCTAAAGTCTGCTAAATCCACAATATTTAAACATATAGATCTTAAAAATAAATATTGAAAAGCTTTGTTTAATCTCAAATATGGATACAAATACAATAGGAGAGACTTAATGCATGTTTATTTTGCTCATATAAAAAGTATTACTAGAAACTTCCCAAATAATTGAGAAATAAAATTTCAGAAATCACTGTGTGTCACTGAAGCTATAGTCATTATAGCTATTGGGCTACTGTTACTTTCATTATCGTAAAAGTAGCTAATGAGCATGAAGATTTTGCTCTACTTCTAATCCACTTCTTCCCTGGTAAGAGAGTTGCAATTCCTTAGTCATTCTCCTGCAGGTAAAACAGAGTCTGGTTTACTTCTGTACAGTCAACTTATGCTATAAGTTCTCTGGACAGGAAGAATCCTTGAGTTCTTTCATCTCCTCTGTTTGGTACCTTTCATCTCATGGCAGTAATTTAGTTTTTCACCTTTCCAAACTAAAATGGTCAGTGTTCCTGTTAATGTTATCCCCTCTGACTGAGAGCTACTGGTAAAAGTAACTGATGGCTTTGAAACGGTGTCATTTTGTACCTTGCCATAAGGCTCAAGAAGTAACTGGCTGTGTTTTCAGAAGGGAAGTTCCATGTGTAATGATTTTCTTTTGCTGTGATTTGCTTGGAGTTCTTTTTTGGTTTTGTTTTCCCATGAAGTGAAGGTCTTGGACACGAAAGCAAGAGCTTTCATACCTGGCACTGACTCCTGTGTCGTTCCCCTGTCCTCCCCGCTGTGAGAGTGCCTCTTAGAACAGTCACTTGTGTCTTAAGGTATCTCATGGACTACTTTAATGGTCTTGTCTTGTGTCTTGACCTGATGGAATTGAGAACTCCGGTGTTTCATTCTGGAACAATTTATATTGGGAAACGAAGAATGTGGAATTAGGAAATGTGTAGAATATGGTATTAGTACTCCTTTAAGTAACAAACTGTTAACAAACAATGCTGAAATGGTCTTAATACTTTTTTCTTTTCTGGCTTGTTTCCAGGATGCTACAGTTATCTCCCACCTCATGGCACTGCTCAGTAGGTCTCGATATACACAGGAATACATATGTCAGATCTTCTCACATTGCTGCAAAGTAAGAAAGAGAATACATGTTCTCTGAGTCTTCTTGTGTTTCTGGCATATAAGAAGCTGTATGAGATGATAATGCCTTTTGTGGCAGGAACCTAAGGACAGTAATGACCAAACTGCCATTGCTCTGGATTTGTTGTCACGTTTATTGGGGTTGGTAGATGTTTCTCTACAGTAAAACAAAACATGCAAATAAGTAATTTTTGGGGTGTCTCTTTGTGTGTGTGTGTGTATATATATATATATGGCTACTAAACAAAATCATCAGTCTAGGCAAATACCAACTCTCACTATTCTCAGTATAAATGTAGGAAGACTTCATTTTTTTCCTCTGGAAGTTTCAAAAAAGTATGAGCGTCTCTTTGCAGAGGGCTTGCATCTGCTTTCAAACCATCTGTTTTAAACCCAGAGCAGTTTCTAAGAGGTGGTGTAAGCTGAGAGGAGGAACCATACTCTTCACAGCTGAGCTGTACCAGTTTCAGGTTTATCCAGATACATGTTCATTCCTGTTACATAATGCAATTCTCCTAATCTGGGAAAACTTCTAATTTAAAAACAGCAACAACCCCACCCCAAACAGAGTTTTGTTCTCAGGCTGCCTTGTAGTCTTGAGACATCCTGATTTTCTGCACTATAGCCCCAGTTTTCCCACACCACTATATTATTATATTATTATTGTTTCTTTTGGTAGTTACTATACGTGCAGGTTATGCAGTAACAGTTTCAATTCAGTGCAGAAAATCAGAATTGTATAGCATCTTTCCCATTTAGAAACAGTTTATAACTAAAAGATCATAGACTATATTTATCTGCTAGACTGAAAAATGAAAGTATTCCAAAATTTATGAATTTATAAGTATTTACCTCCAAAAGTCTATCTTACTGCTTGAAAATGAGTCTTCAGAAACTGAATTGTTTCTTTGTTTTGAATGTATGTTTATCCAATTTCATTTCTTCTGTTAAATGAAACTGAGGACTGAAGACTGTAGAGTGATTTAAAAATTGAACTCAGCTGCTAATATTTATAGAATTGTTAAAGCAAGCATAGTAAGATAAAATCCTGCACTGGACTGTAGAAGTTCAAATCTGTAGTTAATGTTGGGAAAGGAATTTGGTATTTTAAGAAGAAAAATGCACCAGTGGCTCTCCTTTTTCTGCCTGTTATTTTTTATATATTTTTTTAATTTGGAAAGTCTTAGTGCCAAAAACATTATTGTAAAGAATAAAAAACCTAATAGAATTTGAATGAAAATGTCTGCTTCTGCTGGAGCTGCTTTTAAGTTGAAAATTAGAGCAGCTGGAACATCCAAGTCATCCTTCAGTCTTCTTATTGAGGGGGAATACTAATTTGAGTAGGAATTAGTAGTTCATCCAGCTTCCCCTTATCTGGGGGTGAAGAGAGGTGCTGTAAGGGTTTGGAGCAGGCAGTGGGAAAATTGCAATGTGAGCTGTTTTGTCTGATTGTTCCTAGGTACTGTCAGGTCAAGACACAAATAAGTCATGCCTGTCCAATGACAAACACGGGCACCTCACGTTTAAATGGCCCTTGAGCATCTCTGTAATAGGCTGAGTTACTTGAACTGTTGAAAAGTTGGGCCTTCTTGGCACACAAGAAAAATAACACAGGGCTGATTATATACGGAGGTACAGAACGCTTGTCCAGTCATAGCTCGGTGGCAATACAAACCATGCTGGCTGTGTGAAAACTGCTGCGTAACTTCAGGTAGCTAACCCAATCTGAAAACAGAGTCATCATTTTCCAAATGAGTTGCTTCCTTGTAGCTCCGCTGACTCCTGCTGACTTACATCTCAGATATATGGTTAACAAAATGTAAGCCCAGTCACGCTGTAAGAGAATAAGAAAGGTCGTATGAACCCGCTGTACTGTTTTCCAACACCTACTCCACTCCCAAAGCCTCTCTCAAACAAAACTCGCAGTGAATGTTTTCAGAAATCCGAGTTTTTGGAAGAAAAAGGCTGATATTGTGAACAGACAGAAACATGAATGCACAGGAAAAGCAGAGTAATGGCTATGAATAGCAGGACATGTAATTGTGTTTACAGAATAAATATTTAGCTATGTAGAAAAAGAAAAACATTTGTGGTTGAGTAAACAGATCATTAGAAATGTTAAATTGATCAAGAACTCATTTCTCCCTTGTTCTGGCAAATGCATGTCTTGAGTGTAGCTGTAAACTGTCCCCTTCTTTCTTATTTTGATTAGTTCTTGGATTTCAGATCTGGTAACTAAGACAAAACATCAATTCGGTATTCTCAGACTTAATAAAGTGCATCTAGTAGAGTGAAGCAAGGGATTTTCTGCTTTGTGTGAAAAATTCATTCTTATCACTAAAAAATGCTAAATACTTCTGAAAGTTTCAGTATTCAGAACACTTTTAATGAAGACTCCCCCTAAAAAGCCATGATTGAGAGAACCTTTCTATTTTTTTCCCTGAAGAAATGTTACTACTATAAGTATTGATGTCTTATTTTTTTTCACTTCACATTAATAGATTTATGCATTAAACAAATGGTGACATATCTCAACTTCTGCCCCCCTTGTTTCTTCATACTCTTCTCTGCTTAGATTTGTGCTCCGTTTTCTCTCTTCCTGGCCAGAGTCCTGTTTGGTCGGGTTTCTCAGGTTCCTTGTTTCATGCCTGCTCGGATTTCACTGGAAAAGCTCAGACCTGTTCTCCTTAGCTAGGAAATCCTTAATTCAGGTTCCTAGCGTATTGCTGTTGTTGTCTGCTTGTACTTCATGCTTTTACTGCTTGTCACTGCATTTTTAGAGTTAAAATTGAGTGGTGGAAAATGCTGACTCTGGAAAAGAGCCATTCTAAGCAAAGGAAAGTGTTGGTTTACAGGGGAGTGGATGCAGTTTTTAGCATACGTAGTTAGGACTCTATCAACATACCAGCAAAACCAAGTGAACTGAAATCAGGTTGATGTGCAAGGCTTGTTAAAATGCAAGTCAAAAAGTACTTTCTAAGATTCTCTATCACAGTTGATTAGTTTCCAGAGAAAGTGACGTGAGTAGGTAAACTTTACTATTTTAATGGTCAAGTTGGAAAGATAAGGTACGCATTTGGAAACAAACGGTTGGATGAATGATTTGAAAAGATAGTGCTGGAAATTATATCTGAACGCGGTGACATCTCTGCGTAAGTAATACATTCACTGCCAGCTGGAAATTAAAATCTCGTGTCTGGGAAAGATCCAGGATAAAGCCTGTAATCAGGGCAGCTTCCTCGCAAGCCCATTCTGAGAATATTTTCTTATGTGATCCTAGGCCTGGTGCTGGATCCCTGAACCTTGGTACATTTACATTTAGGTATCTGCTTCTAAACTTCTGTTATGGAATGAATTGTTACGCTGTTCTATCCTTCGGCTTTCTTGAAAAATCAGCATTTAGGATGGAAAATTATACAAGAAATGTGACTTCTCTCTGGAATATTACATCTCTTGATTATATTTGGAGAAAATGATCCCTGAAATAGAACTGGCTCCTGGAACTCTGTTAGGATGCCCAGAGAGAAACAGAGCCAAAAGGCCTTGCTATTAGACTGCTGTCGGAGATATTGGAAATAGAAAATAATGATGCATTGTGATAGCAAGATTTCACATGTATGTTTGAAGCGGTCTCTATTTATGAGTTGGTACTCAACCTGATTGTGCATTGAGCAAGCAGGATTGGTGCGTGCAAACACAGCGTGTACAGATTGGATATATTCAAGTCCAGCAAGTTATGCAGCTATGAATACACCCAAGTGTTACCTCTGTACTTGCACCCGTCCTGTTTGCGCAGGGTTTACTTTTAATCTCTTTGAAAAATCAGTAATACCCATGAATTACTAGAACAATCTAGGTCAATATGATTTTTTTAAAGTTTAAGTTCATTCATATTTTTCACATCTTTTAATATCTGTTCTTCAGCTTCAACACTGGCATAGCTGCGGCTTTAAATCATTGCCTCAGCCACTTCTGTGTGCCAATGTAAGTTGTTTTCCTACTTCAACCATGCTATTTTAATTGCATTTTTTTGGTAGAAAGCTCTTGGTGGCAGTAGCAGCTGAAGCATCTCTTAAAGCACCAGATATGTTGCATCTAAAAGTAACTTTCATACTTTTTTTTCCTTAGAGGTAAGGGATGTTTGAAAATGGTTCCTTTGAACATAAGAGGAATCTGATTTCAGCTGTATCTCAGATCTGAAAATAAAGCGACACTTATGCGTACTGGGGTGTGTAGATATGCCCATGAACTCAGCTGGGTTTGAATATAAAATTAAGGAGTGAAGATGCTTTCTTCACTTGCAGATTAGTCGAGAAAATGTATCAAGGTATGATTAATGCTGTGACATTACAAAAGCAGAATTCAAATTGCGCATGGCCGATGTTTAATGCAAAAATGACTGGAGTCATGAATCTACTTCTAAAGAAGTGTTTGTAAGTCACAGACCAAATCTCCCAAGAGACGCTGAGAGCTGTGGGCCCCACTGGTGTTTTGTGTTTTTTTTTTTCTGACCTCATTGAGCCTTGTCATGCTACAGAATTTGAGACCTTCCTACTGCAGAATTCAGTACTTGTGTTTAATTCCAAATGCTTTTTAAATCTTGGAAAAATATTGATCTATCAGCCATTGTTGACTTAAGTCTTGAGCCAATAAATGGGTGATGGCTGTTTAGATTTATGGCTAAATATGTTTGAAATTAAAATCTGTAGGAGGAAAATGTGAATCTGTTCTCAAAGCACTGTCACATTCTGTCTGGAAACAGTTTTAGAACTAATTCTATTTCTTCTGAAGTTAGAATTGCTGAAAATGTTTAATATTACACACAAAAACAGTTAGTGACTGGAGATATTTTAAATGATTTGTGGAGAAAATCGGGAGCTTTCCATTGTTTCCAATATGAGGAATAGAAACATAAGTAGTCTATCCATGTTTCTTTATTTATGAAAAATAATAGTTTCCAATTGAAGTGAAAAGTGAAAATTATTACCAGAAAAGGACAAATGCTATAAATTGGAGATGGACTTCTTTATTTAAGAAATAAAAAGTTGGTATGCCAACTGATCTCGAAGTACGTGCTAGTTAATCTACCTTTAAATACTTTAAAAAAGTTGAGCTAGTGGAAACCTTATGCGTGTTCTTTAACGATATATATATATAATTGCATTTTTATGTTTTCCTTTGTAGGGTCCAGATCACCAGACAATCTTGTTTAACCATGGAGCAGTTCAGAATATCGCACATCTGTTAGTCTCCACCTCCTACAAAGTAAGACATGAAAATTATTCGGTGTCTTGTATATGCTGTGATGCCAGTGATGTTGATTTAAAAAAAAAAAAAAGTACGTGTATGAACTAAAACTGTAAATATGTGTAATGTTCATTTCTAGAATAAAAATTGTTTTTACCTGCCATATGGATTTCTATCAAAATGAGACCTATTATTTTGGAATGCTCTGTTGAGTTAGAATATCGTTTATTAAAACAGACCTGACATTTGTTGATCTGACAGAGGCCAGTCACTTGGCAAACCAATAAAAATGGTCTAATACGCTGAATGTTAAATTATTTAAAAAAAAGAATGAGAAGAAAAGCAAAAGATGAGCTGTCCTAAACAGAAGTCATCCTTGAGAAAATATGAACATGGAATCTGTGAAGGCCACCAGCTACCAGTGTTTTCTGCTCACATGCCTCAGCTCCATCCTCTGTTATGTTTTTGGGAAGTCCATCCTTGGCTATCTCAACATACCACTGCTGGGAAGAAGCATCATAGTGTACACATATTGTGGCAAGGAGGGTCAACTGGCTGTTTTCAGTCTGAGGCCAAAATTTCAAATCCGAAGCATAGCTGTAGCAGTCTGCTGTAAATTACTTAAAATGTTGGAGTGTGTGAAGTGCTTTCCAAAGCTTTTCAGTGTAACTTCGTGTTTTGTTTTGTTTTGTTTTTTGGAGAGCTAGCAGATATCTGGTATGCAAATAATTTTGAAATCTGTCAGAAGCCAATCCTGTGATCTCTAAACAGTCAAACTGTTATGGACTTTCTTATGAAGGTAGCAGCTTATTCCCCCCTCCCCAGATGTACGAATATCATCATTCTAAAAGTTAGAAACACATGAAAGTATCCATGTTTATACTGAGTTATTTTTATTGCAATATCTAATACAAAATATCTAATGTTTTTGTGCCATTTTTATTTTGTTGAAAAAAGGCTGTTCACTGCTTGATGAAGACTAGAGGACATAATTGTTCTTGTCTTATTTCAGTCTGCAATGTAATACAGAACATTCTCAGTAACTGAAGTATCTTTCAGCAGGAAAGCAAGGCTTCATATAAGAATTTCATGTAAAGGGAAACTTGGTGCTTTGTTCCAGGGCCTAATTATCTTATGTGGTGGTTTTTGTTTTTGTTGGATTTTGTTTATTTTTATAAATCCAGTTGGAAGTATGCTGTCTTTAATGTTTTGTTAGTGAGACTGACAGATTTCTATTTTCTGTCTTTCTGTATTAAGAAGTTTTCACCGTGATTAGGGAACATTTTGTTCATTCTTCCATCAGCCTATTTTTTTTCAGCCTGTGTTGTAAGGTGAATTTTCCAAGCCATGCATCTGTTTGAACCTTCCCTAATTTTTTTCAATCAGCTTTTTTAAAATAAAGAAATAGGAGCTTGGCAAAATTTTCAAGTCACTTTTTCACCAAGATATATGTAACATTGCATTAGATAGAATACGTATTTAGTCCTACCAGACTGGAAGATGTAGGATTGTTTATTCCTTGCTAGTTTGGTCAAACTTTTAAATTCTAGGTGTACGTACTGAACCACTTCTTGGTGATTTTCATACACTTCCCTCTGTTAATACTCCCAAGGTTAACAGCCTAATTGTTATCTCAGCTGCTTTCTTAGCGTTCTCAGTAAATGCAAATTCTTGGCCTTCTCGTGTAATTGATGCATTTTTGTGGAATACAAGCTATGTCATTCTCATACTTATCTACCCAGTTTCTTAATATAAAGCCAAATAAATAAGAGCATGACAGGAAACAACGGCATTTAAAAAGCTTGCAGTAGAGTAGAGGCCTGTAAGGTATCTCAAGTGATTTAGTTGATAGGACCATACCAATAAACGTCAGAAACCCTCCAGAATGGGGTTTCGGTTCCCATGAAAAGAGTTTGTGTAGGTCTGCCAGGAGAATAGCCTGTTATTTTTCTTTGGTGTTGTGATTTTCCCTTCTGCAGTTGATGACGTGATTCCATTTGTTGTATCATTACGAGTGTGCATCTTCACCAGTGAGGTGCCCAACACAAAGGGACTACAGCTTTTACAGTGCAATACAGAAAATCTTTTCAAGAGCATATTTGCATGTTTTTCTACATCCTTGCATTGTGTTTCTCATGTAACTACCAAACTAATTGCCATTAAGTACTAGAAAAGAGAGTAGTTATTGTAGTAATTTTAAAATCTTTTATTAAAAGAGCAACGTCACATAAAATGATTAACTTCCAGGTAGACTTCAGTGGTTCTGATTAGAACATCTATAATGCCTTCTCCCACCTCCCAGCCCCCCTGCCCTGCTGTTTCTTCTGGCTTGAATACAACACTTCAGCTGTGGCCTTGACTCTTTTCAGTGCTTTTTGATATACAATCTCTGTTTCCTGCTGCTTTGAAGCATGCACAGTATTCATTAGATCATCTGAGAAGAAATGTTGTCAAATGAGGCTTTTGTTCTGAAGCCAGATATCCATTTCTGCTATCCATTTTTTCCTTATTAAGGCTTTACTGCTACTGATGAGAAGAGATATTACAGTGTCTGTAATGAGATATTATAAAATAAGTGCACAGAAGTTTTATTGTCTGGGCTGCTGTTGTCTACCTGTGGATTTCCATGTTTCTAGGACTTTTTTTTTGAGGAGGATAGGATGGACCTAAATTGAACTTGCAGTGATTGCAAAATCTTCTATAATGACAGGGTTTTTTAGGTCAAAATTTTCTTCCATTTGCTGTATTGTCATACTAAGCATGTGGTAACAGGAACATGGAAAGACGTGGACACAGCTTACCTGTGTGGAACTGTAGACAGTGAAGTCAAAGACAAATATCTGAACTAAATTAGATTCTTTATCTGGGAAGATGATAATGAATGGTCTTCCCCGTGTCAAAAAAGAGGTTTTAAGGGCTTCATAGCCTCGCTTGACTAGGTAACCATGAGGTTTGATGGTTAGATGGTTTTGGAGTTTAGGTTTCCCAGAGAGGTTGTGGGGTCTCCCTTCTTAGAAATAGCCATCTGGACATTGTCCTGCACAACCAGCTCTAGGTGGCCCTGCTCCATCAGTGAGTTGAACCAGATGACATCCGGAGGTCCCTTCCAAATTGCAAATCGTTTGTGTACAGGTGATAACTGAAGTTGTGTGATAGCACCACAACTTACAGTATATATTTGTTTTAAGATTAGTTTAGAATCAGTTCTACTAGATGGTTCTCTTTAGATGTTTTTATTAAAATCACCTTTAGTTACTTCTGAAATATGCATCCCAGTGGCACGTGGTTTAGATTCTCTTGGGCACTTATGAATCCTCAAAAGACTTTAGTAGTATCGTTCTGATACCTCCATTCTTTTGTTGTTGTTTGCATGTTTGAGTAACCACAAATGAAACTACCGTTTCTGAATGGCTGGTTCCCACCTGCCAGTCCTGGCTTGCCTCTTTTTCGTAAATAGTTCACAACATCCAATCTAGAAAGGATAATTCCAGCAGGGAGATCACAGTAGTCAAACTGCGAGTTAGATGTTTCCATCTGCCTTTTATCTATCATCAAAAAGTCTTATTGGTAAGACAGAGTTATTTCTGTAAGCCTATACAACAGTGTAGTCCAATTTTGCTGTTAAGTTAGTGTTTACATTTGTTTCGTATTATGTTTTTACACAGGTTCGAATGCAAGCCTTGAAATGCTTCTCAGTTCTAGCCTTTGAAAACCCACAAGTATCAATGACGCTCGTAAATGGTAAGTATAATGCAATGATTGCTTGTTTGACACTTATTTTATTGACTGGTTGAATTAGAGTTGTTTTGAGTTCTTTCATCTCTTGCAGTGTCGGTTGATGGAGAATTGTTACCGCAGATTTTTGTGAAGATGTTACAAAGGGACAAGCCTATTGAAATGCAGCTGACATCAGCCAAATGGTAATTTTCATCAGGAATTAAAATGAAATAGTGTGCAGTTTAATACTTTTTAACTGTTGCTTTTTTCCTTCTTGCTAAGTTATATGTGAACTAAAACTTAAGGTAGCAATAATCACAGATATTATTTACATTACCTAAACCCTCAAAGAAATTGTTCTCACCTAGTAAGCTTACAGCATAACTTCCACTTTTTTTGTATGTAAACAAGAAAAAACAACGACAACAAAACCATTGGTGGGCAGCAGTTTTACCAGGAATGTGTATTCATACATGGATTTGCTTTCATGCATGGGTTTGCATGGAATTTGCTTATGTTAAGTTTTACTTTAAATAGGCCATGGTCAATTGTGTGTCCTTACAGAGTATAATACAGATTATAATACTTCCCTGGTGTTTTAATTAAAATAGTTATTTTTTAAGCTTCATGTGTTCATACAGCAGAATTAACATTATTAATTTTACAGTTCAAATCAAACTTTCCCTTTTGGTGTAGGCACTGTTACTCACTCCTGTGTGAGTAACAGTAGGGTTGCTCACTTCATAAGCTGAGAATTGACTCTGCTTAAGACCCTTACCCATCTGTTATGTTGTTGACGATGGAATAAATGACTCAGGTGATTAAAGAGAGAAAATTAACTGTCGTTATAAAGTACTAAAATCAATCGTAAGTCAAGAGTTTGGCTACTGATGTACTGTTTGATTTTATCTCTTCTATTTCTCTGCATTTACAACTTTCATTTTGGATTTTCATGGCTTATTTTTGAACTGGGTCAATGAGTTCTGATTAAATGCACCAAACAATTTCACTGACATTTGTGTTAGTGCAAAGGTTTTAGTTTCAGGGTGAGGAATAAGTGGGGTAGGTAGGATGGTCTCTTTTGTTCATGTTGCCATGCTATGACGACTTAACCCATTCATGAAAGCAGTTATAAAGAACTGGGGAGGGTAGCGTTATTTTAGAGGGGTAATCCCCCTCTTTTTGGGAGGTTGGACTGGAGACCTCCCACACTACCTTCCAACCACAGTTGGTCTATGCAGTCTGTTTTTACTGGTTTTGTTAAAGTAGCAAAGAAGGCAAGGTAAATTACCTGTCTTGTAGAGGTCTTTCACAGTTGATTTCTTTTTTTCTTTGACTATTCAGAGAAGACACAGAGAATGAGGATTAAAATTTTAATTTTAAGTGTGATAAATATATAAATATATATTTAACTTAGTTCAAGATATGTAGCTGTTGATTAATTACAAAGGCAGGCTGGGATTAAAAATGTTTTTAAAATGTGTTCTGGGTTTGGATTGTCTCCTTGTTGTGGGATGAATGCTCTGAGGTGTACTGGTGTTCTTTACTGACCTGCTTCAGATTGGAAGGAGCTGGGTGGAGGATCTCATCTGTTGCTTTGTAGTACTTTGGCTCAGATAGACTTTTGAAGGCACAGAAGAAAAGGGCACAGTGAAAAGCACAATAGGGAATTGCAAGAAAATAAAACAATCCAACATTTTGTGTTTCAGACTAGGTTTCTAATTAGTCTCTGGGCAGTCATCTTTCTTAGGTAAGAAAGGCCTTCATCAAGGCCTGTTTCTTAATAGTCTGAGGCCTTACAGAGACCTACTGTTGTGTTTTTTTGTTTTGTTTTGTTTGTTTTTCCTGCAAGTCCACTCCTGCTTGATTCCCTCTAAGTCAGTATCTCCTCTTTCCTCTTTGTTCTTCTAGGGAGAGGAGTAGGTGAAATTGTCACAGGTCCTCTTTTTCCTGCTTCTAAATTAGACTTCACTTCTGCCATGCCAGTCTTGGTCAACTAATGTAGAGCTCCACTCTGATTCATTAGTGCCTTGGAGTGCAGAATTAGAGTTGTTTTTGTGAATTTATGAAGCTTTTTGTTAAATTTCTGTTTGAATCCAGCCTGGTATGCAAGGATACCTTAAGAAGGTTCCTTTGCTTTTCAACAATTGAAATAGACCTGGAAGACCTGAGATAAGATCTCTTGATTGAAATGAAGTAAGGATCTTTCATTTGAGCAGCAGTGTTGGCACAGAGGGAGGAGTAGGAAGCCTCTTGGAGGAGCGATTAGCACCTAAAAGTGCAGCAGCAACCTTTTCTACTAACATTAATGGAATTGCTTCCATCTAAGCCAAACCCATCTTACCTGAAGTAAAAGTACTTTAACCTACTTCATGTCTGAAGCTGAGCCTCTTTGTCCAACATAGGATCTAGCTAGAGTAAATGGCAACTGTCAGACTCATGCTTTTCTCCTGGTTGTCCAGGCATGAAAATGAGTATTTCCTCCTGTTAGTTGCAAGGGTCAGACTGTAAGGTTTATAATATAACCTCTGTGCTAACAGTCGTCATTATTTCACTTCAATCATCATTTTTTCACTTCTGAGAAATAATAAAAAATATATTTTTGATTATGGGATTATAGCAACGCCTGCCATTGATAGGTGTTTGGAACAGGTTTAGTGATGCTACCTTCGTAGAGGTGAAATAAATCTATTTGGGCACTTGGAAAGAACTTAGGACTGGAGTGAAACATGGTATGATTAAGGTACGTGTTAGCATGTTACTGCTCCTTAGCTGAGCAGTTATGATTGATCCTATGTGCAATGTTAACCTGCTCAATTGAGAGTTGAAATGTGAGTTTTAAGTCACTTTTACTGAATTGCAATTATTTTTTTGACCTCACAATTGCAACATGCTAAAATTTAGTCAGTTGCAATGGCTTAGTTCAAAAGCTAAAACAAAAGCTACTTGACCATTCCCGCACTGAATACAGAACAGGTACCCTCCGGCTTTATTCTGTTTCCTTGTTTCCAAGCAGGTAAAAGTGATAAACCACCTGTATTGGTCAGTGAACTGCTTGGCTTTCTGGTATTTTGCAGTGCAGAGACAGGTAGATTAACAAAGCAATTTATACATTTGCCACCGTTTGTCAACACTGGAGTTTGAGACCTTGGACTTGTCATTGCCACTGCTTAACTTTACCACTAATGTTGTCTAATAAAGACCAAGTGTGGTTTTGGTTCAGTGTCAGAGACTTAATCGGGTTCTTCATCAGCAAGGATGTGCTTATTCTAACAGTGTACTAAGACGTGCCTGTGGACAAGCATCAGAACTGTACCACATCTCCTAAGCTAATGCAAAGCGTGTGTGGTTTTTGACCAAGCTGTCAGACTGTCAACCCTATATTGACTCTTTCCTTACTGTTTCAACTGCTTGCCCATGCTGTGGGCAGCACAGTGCAGCTCTGTGGATATTGCTGCTTTATCTTAGTGAAGGTTGTTAATCTCGTTTTGTTGACGTAAGAGGTTTATGCATCAGTCAGACTTGATGGTTAGACCTTTTTTTTGACCGGTGTGGTGTACGTATTGGTCAGTGCTCCAGCAGGATGTTCTGTACTGTAAATCTACTTAAAAGTCTGCTGCCTGTAGTAATTTGCTCATGTACCCAAATCTAGTAAGCACAAATGCATTGAAATCAACAGTAGAACAGAACAGAGGGGAGTACCTTTCATTAGTGTAGCTGATAGTTCTGCAACATCTTAAGTGCATAAAAACCAAAGATAGGTGAACGTATGTTTTATTATGTTCTTACAGCCTTACTTCCATGTGCAGAGCTGGAGCAATACGGACAGATGATTCTTGCATTGTTCTTAAGGTGAGCTGATTAAACAGTTTTCTGTCTAAAACACTTTTCTCATGTGGGTCTATCTGTGTTTTTATTTGTCTAGTATAAAAAGTAACAGTCTGTTATACTGAAGATCTCAAAGCAGCAAGTTTACCTGATTTTTATTTAAAAAAATGTTATTTAAATAAAATAAAATAAAAATCAGTTACCTAATTTCCCATTTGTGCCTTTAAGCTTTTGTAGTAACATGGCTCTTTTAAGCATTTTAAATTAAATATTCATACCAAAGGGTCCATATCCAGCAATAATTATCCCAAAGTTGATTATCCCGCAGCAATTTGAGGTTTGTAATCATTTAAATGACTGTTCTCAAGTGAAATGGAAACAGTGGTCCCTGTCTATAAACAAGGCACTGCCTGGTCTTTCAGTAGCTTATTTCAGAAGGCTATAGTCAGGATGCTTTCACAACGTATAAATGGAGTCTGTCAAAAGCAGATAATTTCTCAGGATTCACAATGTTTTTGTAGGTTTGTCTGAACGTTAGTGCTCCCTACTTTGGCTAGGGGAATTTGTTGTTTAAAAAAAAAAAAAAAAAGGAAAAGGAAAAATCTAGTGCTGAAATGGTGGATTTGATTTTTATGCTGCATGTAGCTTTATTAGGAAATTCAGTAAAGGAAACTTCACTAAATACTATAGAAATGTCATCTATTTCTTAAGTCACACTTCTGTAGCTAGTCAGGAAAAAAAAAAAAAAGCTGTTGATGAGCAAGTCTATCAGCCCGAGATTAGAAAATAGTAACACTACCACTTCTTGTTTCTGCATGTTACATCGAAGTATTACTGTAATGCTTCAATAAGAAAGTATGTTTGCTTTCTTTTATAATTGTCTACCAGACTGCTACTTGCAAGTTCTCAGTATGTTTTTAGCATCCTTTTTTTTCCAAAGAATAACACATAGTTCAGACTGAAGAAAATGCAGTTTAAATGCCTGAAAGATCTTGTTCCCCACGCCCCCCATAAGCGTCTCTGTTGTGAAACTGAGAAGACCCATGTTCTTGTAGCGAATCTAGCAAGTGAAGGGTCTAACCAGCCACACAGTTATCATCAGTGTTTGGTGGTGTGAGAACTGATACCCAGTAACTTCTTACAGTTCTTTGTCTTTGCTGCAAAGGCCGCTCTGTGGTTTTAGATCCCCTCATGGGAACAGACAACTGATAAGGGTAGGCATGACCATGGCGTGTGCTGCAAGGCCCTGGTACTGCAGGTAGCTCCGCGTACTGCTGCTTAAAGCAGTGACTACTTCTCACCATCAGAGGTTACCAGCTTCTGACTGTGATCTGGTGCAAACCTTGGCTTCTGCTAAGTTACGTGTTAGACCAGAGAACTGTCAGCAGTGTGTCAAGTGCTGTCCCTAAATCCTATGTTTTGGTAATGCTGGGGAAAGGGTAGCTTATATGTAAGATACTGCAATAAGAAAATATATTTCAGTGTTCATAGCAGTAGAGTCTGGCACATCTACAGCTTTTGTTGGTGGTGTTTTGGTATCTAGCATTCCAGGTAATGACAGACGAAAGAAAACCCATATGTTGGAGTCAAAGGCCCGTCCCTCCGGTCTTTTTAAGCAAGAAAATCCAAAATGCTATTCATTCCAGTGTAGCTAATGTTGATAGTGACATCTGTTCTAAACATGACTAAGTATCACTTCTAAACATGACATTTATGCAGACTATTTTGACTGCGTGAGAATTTAGCTGAAAGTAGCTTCCTGTATACTTAGTAATGTCTGAGCAATTTCTGTCTGTGGTCTTTAAAACCACTAAATTTTTTTTTGAAGGTACCAGTCTAAAGAACCTTAATGACAATTGCTCTGGGATAGCTATTTGAGTTTCTGAGCTACTTTATGAACGTAGCTGTTCCAAACAATATTGGTGGTTCTTTTTTTTTGTTGTTTTTTATTTGTTTTAAACTTTTCAGACTCTGCCATGTTTGGTTCGAATGTGTAGCAAGGAGAGACTGCTGGAGGAGCGAGTAGAAGGAGCAGAAACTCTGGCTTATTTGATTGAAACAGATGTGGAGCTACAGAGAATTGCCAGCATTACTGACCACCTCATTGTCATGCTTGCTGATTACTTCAAGTATCCCAGTTCAGTGAGTGCAATCACTGATATCAAGAGGGTATGTTTCCCTTCCGAGTCTTTGAAAATGGGCAAAACCAGTAATGAGTGAGCTTGGGATGTTTCTTCATTCTTCTTAAGCCTTGTGTCTGAGTTCTTAAATGGAAAGCTGGCCAGAGGTCCAGCCGTGATCCTGACGCATGTAGTCCCCAAATCTTTGCTCATTCGCTGCTTTTTCTGGAGCCTGAAATATCCAAACTAAGAGCTTTGTGTATATTTAGACCCTGCGTCCTGTAGGAAGGATGGTGCTGTTCTTTGTGGACCACAAAGAGATGGGCTCTGGGTATTTTAATACAGCCTCAGCATATGAGTTTCATGATGTTTTCCGAAGACAGGAATGAAGTACTAGATGGGGGCATCTGCAATGTTCTTTGCAGAGTTTAACAGGCTTGCCTTCAGGAACCAGAGCATTTCAGCTTCATAAGGGATAGTTCATGTGATACAACTGATTTCAATTCATAGGTCAGCTTTGTGAAAAATGTCAAGTTCAGAGATGGTTCTGCTCTATTAAGCAGAAAAACATGTGGATGTCATAGCATTTCACATTATGTGCATATATTATCTGCATTTGCAAGAGTTGGATAAACAGAGACCAAAAATATACCTTGGAGACTTATTTTCATAGGTATTTTAGACACTCTCATCTGGGATTTTTTTTTCCAGCTTTGCATAAACTTTCCAAAGTAGTAGTAGACCGGTCAACCTCAGAAGAAAGATTGTTCTTGATATTCTTTGTAGGGCAATATCCATTGTGTATTCCCTTCTGCTTTCACAGAGTATGATTTTTTAGAAAGTACCCAAAAACTGGATTACAGAGCATTTGTTTTTCTCTGAAACGATCCCAAGAGGTAGACATACTTTTCAGGTTTCTGTAGGATGAAAAGTTAGCCAGCGTGCTAACTTTGTGGGTTTTATTTCTTTATATTAAAAAAAAAAAAAAAGCTTTGAGTTCCACACTATAAAGTAAAAACTAGATGAGTAAGGACTGTGCAGAACAGATTACTTATCATTCTTAACATATTTAAAACAGACATAATACATTCTGCTCTAATGTACCTGCACCAGAGAGAATTAATCATACAGCTTAATTTTAATTTGTTGTTGTTGTTGTTGTTTCAATGCTTTGCAGCTTAATCCTAGATTTTTTAATGGGATTTTTTGTAGACTTTGTTTTGCATTGTTATGTGGAACCCTTTGGTGTCCAGATTCTTGAGGACTGTCTGGATCAGAGTAACTCTGGTTGGAAGGGATGTTAAGAGGTCTTAGTCTTAATTTTCTGTTCAAAGCACGGTCAATGCTGAGTTCAGATGAGGTTGCTTACTGCTTTATCCAGTTGGCTCTTAAAAATTGTTATCAATGGAGATTAAGCAACCTTTCTGTACAATCTGTTCCAAAGTTCACTTCGTAGTGATTTTTTTTTCTTGCATCCAGTAAGAACATCATCTGTTTCAGTCTGAGTATTGTCTCTCTCCTTTTGCTGCACACCTCCATAAAGAATCTGGCTTTGTGTTCTTTGTAATCTCCTTTTAGATGTTGGAAGGCTGCTCTTAGGTCTCCGCTCAGCCTTCTCTTCTCCTGGCTGGGCAAGCTAGGGTGTACTTCATGTGCTCATCCAGGTGTGCTCTCCTGAAGTCAAGGCTTTGTACTCTTTTCCTTGCCTTTCTCACACCTAGCAGGAGCTTGAACACCACCACTATTATCCCTATAGCTAATGCTACTATTTGATTATCATACCCCCAAACATTTTTTCCTGATTTGTGAGCAGTGTATCCAGTGGTGTATCGCTGTAACCTGCCCATCTAGCACCTGTGTTAAGAAGTTTAGAAACCTCCTAGACAGTTTGCACTCCTGTGTTGCCTTTACACAAGAAGTTGGAAGTCAACATTTCCCTTAAGCTGTACGTCCTAAAATTTAGAGATGGACTTCAGTTTTTGCTTTTTCTTCAGTTCTCTTGAGTTCCTTTGGTTCCAAAGTGTTTTTTTGTTTTTTGTTTTTTTTTTCTCACTTCTGGTTTCTTCTTGTTAGTTTCTGTTGGGTAAATAAGACTCGGTTTCTCCTTAATAGCATCTGGGTAGAGCAGTAACCTTGTAGAAGTGTTTTGGCCTCAAATTGTTGTAAGCAGATATTGTTTAAGTTGACTTATCTGTAACTCAGCAGAGAAATTAACTGTTCTCTTCAGTTATTGCATTCAGTTGTTAAGCGTGGACGTCAGCTAATGAAATGTCACTTCCTTTGTGTTTCTGGCTGCTCTTGATGTGGTAGACAAAACCCCAGAACGAGATGCTAGTTTTACAACAAATGAGGAAATACCACCTGTAATTTTTAGTGTCTAACTTTTGACATCTGTGCTTTGTTTAAATAGCTTGACCATGATTTGAAGCATGCCCACGAACTGCGCCAGGCTGCTTTCAAGCTGTATGCTTCTCTTGGAGCAAATGATGAAGATATTCGGAAAAAGGTGAGTTCATGAAAATGTTAGCATCCAGGCAAAGACAGCTGAAGGAGCATGCAAGAATGTATGTTTTGCCCCTTCTACCCTTTTTTCTTCACTTTAGAATCATAGAATTGTTAGGGTTGGAAAAGACCTCAAAGATCATCTGGTCCAACCATCCTCCTGGCACCAATATTACCCAGTAAACCAGATCCCTAAGTACCACATCCAACCTTTCCTTAAACACCCCCAGGGTCAGTGACTCCACCACCTCCTTGGGCAGCCTGTTATAATGCCTGATTGCTCTTCCTGAGAAGAAATTTCTCTTTATTTCCAACTTGAACCTCCCCTGGTACAACTTGAGGTGATTCCCTCTAGTCCTATTGGTAACTATCTGCAAGAAGAGGCTGAGTAGAAGTTGAAATGCCAAGGCTTGCTTTCTGTTATGTGAATACAAACTTTTACATTGCAATTACCTGGCATGGGGTTTGAAGAGAATTAATATCTTTCAGTAACAAAATAGAATGAAATTTGTTTATGCAATCTCTTCACAGTGGTGAACTAGATTTTGAAAATACTCTTCAACATGTTGTGGTCCTTGCTATTTAGAATAGAATAGGGACCTACAAATTTAATCAATCCAATTGCATAAGCTATGCGGGGATACAGTTGTGGCATATGACTATTTTAACATTTCTAAAACCTATGTTTTGAGGGGAAAAAATACACCTCTGATATGGATCCTATTATAAAACAAAGATTTGCTCTGAAAAACAAACATAAATTCTGGAAAGTGTAATCATATCGTGAAACAAAGTCACGTTTTTTTCCATAATTCTGAAGTGACCAAGGCCTTTGTGCTGTTGAAATAAAGCAGTTGGTGTGATGGAGACCAAACTCTACTCAAACAACACGGGAAAGACTGTAAGATAGGAGCACTCATTTAGTTAACAATTAACATGCAGAAAGTGGAGGGAAGTTAAACAATGAATGATGAGAAGTAGCTTTTTTTTTTTTTTTTTTTTTTTGGAAATGATGTGTTGTTGCAATGTCAAACAAAATGGCAGGTACAAGAGGCAGGAGAATTTTCTCAGTGTTTGCTGGCTAAAGGGGAAAAACAGAAGGAAGAAGGATATGGACAGGTAGAAGGTGAAAAAACGTTATTTAAAAGATAACAAGCCAGGAGATCTATCAGTGGGGAACGATTCAGGATCTCCAGAACTCAAACCCAGAGATTTCTTTTGTTGCAGGATTAACTTCTTTAGTTAATAGCAAGGATCCCATCTTTTATGTATCAAAGCATTGTTTTTAACAGATGATGGGTGTGTATTGGACACAGCTGATCTAGTTTTCAATGCTTATGCTGGCCCTGTCTAAATATGGAGGATGTATGACCATCCATCCCTTCCAGACCATTCCAAAGCATGTCCCTCATCTGTAGTTTGTATATATTATGTGCATTCACACATGCTGTCTTCTATTTTAATATTACATTAAAAATAATGCATCTTTTTTTTTTAGGATTAATAAAGTCATTTTGAAAGCAATAGTGGAACAAGTAGTATAGACATCTACTAAATTGTATGCAGATGCACACTTTGTTCCACTAACAAAGGACTGTAAAGTGGCTTACTGTTTTAAGCTATGGTTTTAGTATGTGATATTTTAAATATTGCAAACAAACAAAAAACAACAACCCATAAATGTTCATACTCTTTTATTCATCTAACATTACTTTCTTTTTTCCTCCAGATCATTGAGACTGAAAACATGATGGACCGTATAGTGAATGGCTTATCTGAATCTAGTATCAAGGTGCGATTAGCTGCAGTCAGGTAGGATGCTTTTCTGATTCACACAATTCTGTGCTGTCAAAGTCTGATGCTGCATTTGCTAGAACTTCTGCTAATTTTTCAAAAGCTAAAGTGTTAGTCTGAAATCTTTTCTATCGTTGGAAAACTTATTAGGGGAAAAATATTCTGGACTAGCATGCTATTTTCTTTTTGCTGTCTACAGGGTAGTAATCACCAAATTCTGACTGCATCCTGATGTGCAGAAGCAATATATTTAGCAATGTATTTATATGTGTAGAAGCATCTGTATAACTGTGTGTGTCCGTATACTTTTTTCACAACAAAGGTTTCTTTTTCTGTTACAGATGTTTGCACAGTTTGTCCCGTTCTGTACAGCAGCTCAGGACAAGTTTTCAGGATCATGCTGTATGGAAACCTTTAATGAAGGTAAGTGAAGTCAAGTTGCAACCACTCAAGTGTTCTGTTCAGTTAAAGTGGTAACGTGGGGGATATGGTGTCTGTTCAGTTTGAATTTCTTTCTGTAGAATTGTAATAAAAATTAATTAGAAGTCAAATTCCATGACCTTCTAAGAGTCATAAATCAACAAAAAGCCAAGCGTTAGCGAAGAGTGCTGTATTCCATGCTTGGCTCTCTTTTTATTTTATTTTCATTTTATTTTTTTATTATTTTATTTTCATTTTATTTTCATTTTATTTTTTAGATCAGTAAAGCTAAATTATTGCTAGCGTTTAGTCACATAGGACACTAGATCTATATCTCCTTTGGTTTCGGGCTCAGACTTGATCTATAAGTGTTAAAAGAGAATTTAGATCTACTTTTTTTCCCGAAGTTCTCTACCTTATAGATCTCATTGCAGATACTAAAACTGAAGCCAAAGAGCTCAGCAAGGCTTTTTAAAAATAATTTCTTTTATAGAATGCGATTATCCATAAGATTGAAATGGATCAAAGTGCTTAAAGTATATACCATTGCATTAAGTTGAATGAGCACTGTATGGATCTGCACTACTAGCATCAAAGCATCCCCTAATGTGTAGCATGCAGCATAGTTACAGGAATTCCATTTCAAAATGATGCCTTCTGTATCCTACTAGTTAACAAAGATCCTTCACTCTCCCCTTCATGACTACAGGTTTTACAGAATGCTCCAAATGAAATGCTGGTAGTAGCATCTTCCACGCTATGCAATCTTCTTCTGGAATTCTCTCCAAGCAAAGAGGTAAGTATTTGTCTGTTACTTATTATTTCTGGATAAAAGCTTTGTTATACAGTGGTTTAATAAGCATAAGGGCATCTTTATTGTTAGCAAATGCTTGTAAAGCATTATAGAGTTGGAATATTAGGTATACTGTAATCACTGATAGCTCATTAAAAAATACATCTGAATAGTTATGTCTCTAAAGGAAAGTAAATGTACACGCAATTTTTGACTTCTAGTTGTAAAATGTGATTATCTTAAATAAACAACACAAAACTCATGAGCAACAAGAAAACAAACTTTAATTGGTGATATGGTCTTACAGAATTACTACTGTGATCTTGAAAATGCTGGCATAACTCAGTCTTGTGGTTTTTGTTAGTGTTGTTGACTGAAAGATACAGGGTATCTGGTCTTGAGTTTTGCAACTCATCTGTTTTTCATACAGATCACACATACATATCAATACTTAATAAAATGGAACGATTTCCCAAGTCTGAAAAAGTTCTTACAGATAGTGTTTGCAAGATTATGGTATATGTGGGCTCCTGATGGGCAGTTTGGATTACCTTGTTTTGATCAATTGATCTTGATAGTTTTATTCATCTCTAAGACAGAAAATGAACTAAAATAACAAAATAACACCAACCACAGCTCACTGGCCCATGGGCTTTCTTGTTCATGCCGTCAGTCACAAGCTTAGTGTTTCTACTTCAAATTGCAGTGGAATACCGAATTTTCTATCAGAGCACATGGTTCATGTAAAATTATCATTGCTAAAACAAAATACTGCTTGTGCAAAATGAAGGAATTTTTAGAAATGTTAGATTTGAAAGCATCTGTAAACTGTATAATTTTTATTTGATGTATTGATTTTTTTTTTTCTCCACGGTATTTTCAAAATTGTATGTAAACTAGTAGTCGCTTAAACAAAACTGAAGTGGATCTTTATTCTAACCTGCAAAAAACCGTAGTCAAAAAACAATTTTGGAATGTCTCCTGTCTGCTACGCCTGTGCAGAATTCCCTAGGAGCCAGCCAACTACTGCATCCACAGAGAAATCATGGTTCCCTGGCAGCTCGTTGCAGTGCACAAGCACCTGGGACCAGGTGAACTTCAGCACACATTGCTGTCTGGTTCTGTTACAGGCTGGCTGCTATTCAGAGAGATAATCCTCTTCCTGTAAAGTACAGCCTTTTCTATGCACTTCTGATTAACTAAGGTCTTAAGCAGGGGGGGAAAAAACAAAACAAAACAAAAAATTCTCAAAAGCTCACATTATGTTCAATTATTCATTGCTTTTGAAACAGTAACTTTTGAAGCTTAGCACCTTATATGTTAAAGCCTCATATATCATTGGATGCATACTAAAAGGCATGATCTTAAAAGGCAAAGGCACATGAGCTCTTCAGGGCTTAGATAAAACTAGTAATCTTCAAATTCAGTTCAGCTTGAAAGTAGTTCCAAATTTAACTATCATTACGTTAATCAGTTTGAAAGAAAAGCTGTGTGTCTGTTTTTCTTGTTGCTTAAAGACATGATACTACAAGGCTTTGAATTTTAATCTGATTGTTAAGAGCAGTCTGGTTTTCTTTGTTGTGCTAAAGTTTTTCTGTTGGATTTTAATTTGGTCTGATTACTAAACGTGAAGTTTAAAGGTAAAGAAAGATACCAAATAGCTTTCATTGTCCATAAACTCTTTTAAACAGTTACGTATGTCCTCCCTGATACTCAGAAAATGTAATTGCTCAAGGAAGGCAGTGTTTTAGAGAGCAGCCCCAAACTGAAAGCTGTCGGGGAAAACATATTTGCTTATGTGACTGTGGCAGATACATAGATGGTATCACAGCAGTATGTGCATATATACATGTGTGCATATATACAGATGCACGTGAGAATAAGGCCATGTTGACGTGAATTTTTCATAGAAACCTAGCTTTTAATGCATATGAATTTATGGCATGGCCTGGCCAGTTCATCAGAGCGGACAGAACATTTTGTAAACTGAAGAATAATAAATAAAATACAAAAAAAGCTTCCTTATATCTAGTTCTATATGTATGTCTAATTATTCTAAGTGTTTTAAAACTTTTCTCCCCACCTGTTCATTTTAGCCTATTTTAGAATCAGGAGCCATAGAACTTCTATGTAGTTTAACACAGAGTGAAAATCTCGCCTTGCGAGTGAACGGCATTTGGGCTTTAATGGTAAGTAAAACACTGTTGAAATACTTCTTGGAACTGCATTTCTTAAAAAGGTTGTTAATGTGACCTAAAGAACTTTTGAGTTGTTACTAAAAATAATATAAGTGAAATCTGGCTTGTCTTTCCACCTAACGGAAGAATGAAAACAATATCAGTCTGCAGTACTTCATCAGGTAGTGATAAAATAAAACCCTTCAATTCTCATACCACTTTGGTTGCCATGATCAGTCAGGGAAACAGTCGAGCGGTGTCAGTAGTGTGCCAAAGACAAATAAATGCAGCTAATAAGCAGGTCAACACAGTCAGTTGTAAGAGTGCGAGGAAATTTATTTCACTGCATAACTATAAAGTCCTTCATATGAGGACTTTATAGTTCTTTGTAAGTTAAAACATTTTTCAGGATTAGTTTAAAAAGGATATGCTTGCAATTAATAGTCTACTAAGAGTGAAAAACCCAAGCTTAAGGTAAAAAAAAAAAAGGGCAAAATTTCTGTCTCTTTCAGAATATGGCGTTTCAAGCAGAACAGAAGATCAAATCAGACATCTTACGAGGTCTGAGTACAGAGCAGTTATTCCAGTTACTTTCTGATTCTGATGTAAATGTTCTGATGAAAACTTTGGGACTGCTCAGGAATCTTCTTTCTACTCGCCCAGTAAGTAGAGCTGGAAACAGACTTTCTGACTGTTTGTACAGATGATACAAATAAACTCTTACTCTTGCTGGTAAAACAAAGATTTTGGCTGAGGATACAAGTTATGTTTCTGTTTGATTGCTAATTGATATATCGCTAAAACAGGCCTCTACTTCGCATTTATCCAAGTATCTCTAAACAAATGTACAAACCATCATCAGAAGAAGTTTGAAAGAATTCTGTACATTCACTGGAACTTGGTAATTATCAATTACAGAGCTAGACAGTTACATTTAGTGATCAATTCCATTGCATTTAGCTTTCAGCAAAAACATCTTGCTGAAAGTCTAAATGCCTTTATGTGAAACTTGCCCAGAACAACAATAAGGGTTGCACTTGTGAATCTAAGTGTGGGGAGGTATATTCAGAAGACCTGTGTTCTTTCTTGACACCTGAAATATGGCTGTTGTTACCCAATTAGATGGAGAGTACTGGCTTTTTGAATTTGACTGTGGGATTGTGCACTTAAAAAATGCATACATTCATTTTACACACTGAAATAAAAATGTTTGAAAATGTAAGCCCATTAATTGTTTTTGATGGGAAGAAAATGATATTTTGGGGGGGGAAAAGGGATAATCCCCTGTAAAGAAAAAAGGGAAAACATGCAGCAAACATTTGGCAAGGGTAAGGTTTTTTTTTGGGGGGGGAGGAGGAAGCCTCCACTGTGCATTTATCACATACTGTTTTTACCACATACTGTTTTTACCACAAAAAGGTCACTGCAAAAAAAATTCTGATATTTGTATTCAGTGAGTCTCAGTAAACTTCACAGAAAATTTGCTCTGTCTTAATGTGAAAATTTTAATGTGAAATGAACAACCAGTCGTTCATTAAATTGACCCTGATCTCTGACAACAGTCTTATTATCACTTAGGGTGTTCCTCAGCTGAAACTGTCCCAGTTTCACCTGCTGTCTATAGCACACTTTAGAGCCAGAATCAACCATTATCACTCTATAACCAAAACTTAATCCAGAATAATTTACCTGGCAGCTTTTGAATCAAGTTTCATTACTAGCAATTTTAAGAAGTCCTACAAGAATCCCTGTCTTTAAGAAATTCCATCTTAAAAAATTGTAGTGTATGTTACGTGTCGGTAATCTCTGGTGGCTGTTTGCTGCTGCTCTGAGTTTTGTTGTGAGTTCATCCTGCAGATTTAGTTGCACGTTTTTCTATTATTCCTCTATATTCTAGTATAGGTGTCTATAGTTCCTAAGAAAATGATCCTTTATCTGTAAGTCTGTAGCCTTGAAACAACTTTCCTAGACCACAAATAATTTATGTGCCTTGTCTTTCTGAATCCTTTAAGATTTTTTAAATGTGGATATCGTACCTGTACCTATACAGTGTTTCAGTAAGTGTAGCAAAAGTTCCAAATGATTTAAAACAAACAAACCCAACAACAACAACAACACACCTTTCTTACCTTCTCTGAGATCCTCCTGTTATAAGAGGGGGAGAGAAGGTGGTTCTTTCTAACTGCAACATCATACCGAGAGCTTGTGTCCCACAGGATTTAGTCTTCAAACTGTGGCCTCTATACAAATGGGAAAACAGTGTTTTTCCTACAGGTTTCAGTGAAATCAGAACCAAGGCCTGTGTCATGCCTTCTGAAACAAGACAAGGCTTCAAATGAAGAGAAGTATTACAAAGTTTTCCTGTTGTGATAGACTTCTGGGTTTGGGAGACCTCACTAGGAACTGGGATTTCTGTGCAGTTTTGCTACTCTTTAAGTAATTCAAGTAGGAATGCTACTTTGTCTGGAACGTTATGCTGACTGTGTTTTATCATTGCTTTGGCAGCACATAGACCATATAATGAGCACTCATGGGAAACAGATCATGCAAGCAGTCACCCTTATTCTGGAAGGGGAGCACAATATAGAAGTCAAAGAGCAGGTATCTTTTTTTTGTTTCATGTTGTCATGGAAGAATACAATTTAAGAAACACCTAGAAATGCTTACTGCTCCCAACATGTCATTTTTGTTTGGGATTATGATGTGCTGTGAGCATTTTACTGAGATCTGTCAGTTTAAAAAACTTTAGTACGTACAAGAACGTTCCTCTTCAGAGCATGTTACAAACATATTTGAGTTCCAGAATGTTTTTTTAAATTTGACAAACAGGGGAACACTATACATGAAAGCAAAAGAATTAAATCTGAGGCAGTAGCATGGCAGCTAGGGGACGGGAGGAAGAAGGGAAGAGAGTAAATCCTGTATTTCATGCTGAGAAATGCTTCATGGTTATTTGGTTCTACAGCAGCCATTGGAACAGTCAATAATAAAGAATAGTGTCATTGCTTGCCTTGCTGGCAGCAGTGCGTGTTCTGCTGGGAGATGTGGTATCCCAGCTGTGCTAGGTGCCTGGGGGAGCCAGCAGTGATTGGAGGAGAGGAGGCAGCAGCAAGGAGAAAGAGCACATTGCTGTAGCCCAGGAAAAGGTGGGGAGGGGCATGGTCTGAAAAATTACAGCTTTAAGAAAAGCAACATGCAAGAGGAAAGGGAGATGGCCAGTAGGGTAAAGCATCCCTGGTTTTACTGTGGCAGCTTAAGGGATAGATGGACTGATTAACAGTTATGCTGATTAACAGTTAAGAAAGACAAGATGGAAAAGGGGCTCTCTCCAAAAGTCTTCCTCATACAGGGCATGTGGTGATGAATAATGGGGGCAGCGAGAAGCTATGGGAGATTCCAGAGGATTGCTTTGTCTTAGGATGGGTATTGGTAGCAAACAGCATGGCAAATAGCTGTAAAAATATAGCTAAATCCAGACGGTCTAAATCTCTGCTCAGTAAAGAACGGGCTGAAGGTAGAGGTCTTTGTCCTGATCATTCTCCAGTGCTCTCCCGTAGTCATCTCTGCATGTCCAGAAAACATGGCTGAGTTCTTCCACAGCTCTTTGGGGAAGATTTTGCAGAGCATCTCCCTGTGCCTCCTGAGAACCAGGAAAGCTGCCTCTGCAAGTCTTAATGTGATATGTGTGTGGTGCCAATGTGGGCTTAGTTGCTTCAAGGTTATTTTGTAGGATTGCTTCTATGATTTGCAAGAAATAACCAGATGCATTAGTAGTTTACATGTGTTAATCTGCAGGTAAGATGTGTGGCTAGACTTGGAGGGGGTGGGATCAGTAAGTACTCTGCTGGATCAGCAGATAGACCGCTGTTTTTCCCTTTCCTGACGTGAAGAATTGGATGGACGTGTTTTTTTCCTAGTTCTGATACATAACAGACTGTTTTACTTTCCAATGTATCTTATCTTTTCTATACACTGCATATTTCCCTGACAGACTTAAAATTTTACTAATTTAAATGAATTAATGAATGCGGCTTTTTATTTTAAAATGGCAATGACTTGTTTTTTGCCAGGGCTGTTCAGCCACAGCTGTTAATTCTTTGGCATTGGCCCCAAATGTAAGCAAGCTGGAAACTTCAGATTAAAGATATTAAAACTAATTAAATGAATTGTTTGTTGCAAGTTCAAAGCTGTCAGGAAAACTGTATAAATCATGAAATGTGATCTGCAGCCAAGTAACTTACCAGTTCTCTTTTTCTTTCAGACATTATGTATACTTGCCAATATAGCAGATGGAACAACAGCAAAAGAACTGATTATGACCAATGACGACATCCTGCAGAAAATCAAATACTACATGGTATGGGGGAATCTCTCTTAAAGGTTTTATGTTGGTCTTTTGCCAGAATGAAAGATGGCACTTTACCGTGTATTCATGTAAATTCTTGTTCAGTATCATGCACTTAACTTTCATGTATCCAGTTGTGTTTTAGAAACCATGGCATACAGCTCTATATGGCAGAGTGATACTGAAAGTCCGATTAAAAGGAAAATCCAGTAGTTATTTCTCATAAGAATGTTTCAGTAACTTAAGCAATACCTTTAACAATTCTGCATTGAAAATGTTTAATGATCTTGAAAAAGGGGCATCTTGTAAACCTCTTAATAAGTATTTGGAAGGAATTGACTGAAAGCTACTGAAGTGCTGAAGGACTTTATAGATAAGAATTTGTTCCATCTTCACTACCTAATTTATTACAGGATGAATGTCAAAATGTAAATGAGAGAAATTCTAAATTTGAGTACTATTTTTTTTTCTATATTTAGAGTCATTCAAATGCTAAACTTCAGCTTGCTGCCATGTTCTGTATATCTAATCTCATATGGAATGAAGAAGAAGGTAAGAAAGCCTCATTATTAATACACAGACAAATTACTGCCCTGATCAAAAGGCTAATGTAACATACTACTCAGTACTTGCAGTGCACAGCACAAAGGGAAGTGTCATTATAGGTATAATATAGAAGAAATGAGTGAGGTCAGGAGGATGTTGAGGAAAGTCTAAGGAGGCAGTGGAAAGTTAGTGGAGGGAGCAGGTTCACTGGAGAGGACAAATGGAAACTGATTAGAAAAGGGACTTGTTGGAAAGGAATTTCCCCCAGCATGCTTGACTTAATGGGTTGGGCAGTGGGAGTCTGAAACCAGTAGAAAGACTTGTGGGTGAAAATGGAAGGAATGGAGAAGGTATTCAGTAAGAAGAGTCATGGCCTGGAACAATGGAAAGTAACTGGGAGGTAGCTGAAGGATGCTTCTGCACAAAAAAATGTGATTTTGTTGTGAGGAGTGGAGAGGGCAAATGGAGGCCTTTCTGTGGAACTGGAAGGAATGGCAAGGGAAGGGTGGATGGGAGTTTGTGTGCTCAGAGGAATGGTGGAGCTAGGAGGAGGGCTTTGTTTGATGGATGATTTACAGATCTTCAAATTGAGCATGCTGCTCTTCAACAAAGAGATTGGTTTCTCTAAGGTATCTTTTTTCCTACTCCTATTCCACATCTCTCAGGTGACAGAACTTTATTCAGCATGTGACACTTAGTTATGCTCCTGCTGGTTTTCTGCTCGCAGGCATTCCACAGTGCTACAACTCAGACTCAGAAACATAACTCCAGTTGAGTGTTCTTTGCATCCAAATCTGAGAGATGAGATTAAAGGAGCTTGACTTCAATTGCTTGCTTTAGGACCAAATATGTTGAGGTTTTTGCCTTCAAAAATTTCTTTTCTTTTCACTCATGCACGCTAAAATACAGAAAAGAAAAAAGAGCTCCCGTTGGAAGCAGCCACAGCTGAGGGAGTTTTTCACTCCTGTGTTTTAGCTGAACTGTGTTCCATAGCCCCTCTTTAGGCTGTTTTTTGCTGCCACTCCTTTCTTCTGTTCTGCATACATTATTTTTGGTGGTATTCCCAACAATGTGATTTATTGTTGCAGGTTCACAAGAGAGGCAAGATAAACTACGAGACATGGGAATAGTAGATATTCTACATAAATTGAGTCAGTCATCAGATCCAAATCTGTGTGACAAGTAAGTATAAAAAAAATCCAGAAACAAGATTAGATGGATATCTTTGCTTTTAATTACGTTATCTTCTTCTGGGTTGGATCTTGGAAAGGCCAGTCAAAGGCATGATGGCATGGTTGGGAGGTGTTGGGTAAAAGGAACAACAAAACACTTCAGGGTGTAGTAAACACTGAATTAGCTGAAATATTGATGAAACTGCAACCATAGATTTTTGGGAGATATTCTTAACAAAATTTTGTGCAATGTTAGGTCACGTCTATTGCAGTCCTATGCTGACTGCTGCTTTTCTACCTCTCACCTCCGTTGTATGTTGAACAGTCTGACTAACTTGCCTCTAGTATGTTCTGAGTTACTGATTGTAGCATTGGATTTCTCAGCTAAAGGACCTGCTTTTCATGGTGCATCTGCATTACGGAAAAATAATTGCTTTTTACCAGCTGAAGGGAGAAGTTTATGTTTAAAAAGGTCTGTTGATAACAAGGTTCAATATGCTTCTCAATTCCCACCATACTGGCCGGTTGCTAAGATTATGCTGAACATCTAATATACTTGATGAGATCATCTTATTCTTAGGTGCAGGGTGAATTTTTGGTTACAGCCCATGCCGAACATTTCTGCACCAGAAACTAGATTCTTCCAAACTGAAGGAACCAGCTGCTTGGCTTCCTTTCACCTCACTAGTTCATCCTCTCTCTTCTACTGGCATAACACATAGTTTTGGACAAAAGGTTGTTGATGATAAAGCTGAATCCCAACACTTAACAGGTTGTTCTTCTCTTGCAGGGCGAAGACAGCACTCCAGCAGTATCTTGCATGATCAAAGACTAATTGAATCTATGGACACCCCTCATGTCTACTTAAGGAATAGCAGGAGATATTCCTGACTCCTTATATTTGCACAAGTCACCTTGGGCTGCATTTTTCTCAGGTGCAGGGAGCTGCTTTGCAGAAACAGTTTAAATGATCAGGTCTCCAGTGCACTTGAGAATTTTTTTTGAGGTAGTTTCTTTACTCAGAGGACTCTTGGGGGGTTGTTTTGTTCTTTTTTGTTTGTTTGTTTGTTTTTTGTTTTGTTTTTTCCTGAGCTACCTGGACTTTCGAATAGAACAATCAGTCGTCATTTTCCTTTTGGGCCTACAATTTTCTGCTTTTGCTGCAGCCTGTGTGTGTGGGGGTGTGTTTGAGTGTGTGTGTGCACTTGGATGAATGTGTGTGCGTGTGATACCTCAGTTTTGTTTTTCCTTTTTTGTGTGAAAATCTTTTTCTACAGGTTTTCAAGGGTTGACCATTGTTTGCTGTACGAATACTTCAGTGAATTATATACAGTTTGAATGAAATGTTATTTAAAAAAAAACTGTTGTATCCCATAAAGTTTATTTTGAATTTTGAACAGATGAATGTTTTTAAGTAAAATATATGCATTTCTGAACTTCAGCTTAACTTAAATTATACTTCCTTTCTAAAGAGGAAAATAGAGGGAGACAGTAGACCCCAAATTACAAGCAGCACATTCTGTATTGACAAGTTCCAAGAGTTAACATTTTGCTGTCATACAAGGTCACTTGGTACTGATGACATACTCAAATCAATGGAATGGGTCAGCTGGATTGTTTTAGGTTCTGTACATTTTTTAGAAGGCTCAGACTTTAGAGTTAGCATGACTGACTTTTCTGGAAAGGAACAGGTGGCTGCAATATCAGCATGCATAAGCTATTGCTTTAGAAGCCAAGAATTTGCTCGGATAATTGTGGAAGGGTTAGCTTATTTCACTGGTGATAAGTATTTGCTGAACACTGATATCAATAGAGTGAACAGCATCTTGCAAAAGCTATGCTTTCAAGAGACCAGAAGAAGCTGGCAATCAGTGATTAAGGGATTGCTTTTGTTTTGCATCCTTTACCTCCAGACATAGTTAAGTGACTTACAAATTATTTCCATTAACAGGTGCATTAAGGTGGGGAAAGGAATGGAAAAAATACTTTTTTTTTTCTTTTTACTCAGTCAAGTTGCTATAAATTTTGTGTATATATGCAGATATACACACTTGCATGGATTTGGATACCTAGATTATAAGCGAGGGGATTTTACTACATTCAGAAGCTAGATTGTCCATAAGTTGCTGAAATTGTGCCTGTATGTGTGGAGAAAAATTGTGAGTACAAATGAAGAAGACATTGTAAGGTTAGGCTGGAATGCAAGACCCACCCAGTGGCGGCAGGAGTCAGATATGCATAGAAACAAGTGAGAGCAACAAGGTGCTCTCCTTCACGCAGTTCTTGCTTTCTTCCCGTGTCTACTTCTGATTTCAGTTTAGACTATAGTTTTAATAGTCATAATCTCCAAACACTATATTTATGTAGCACTAACAGGCACACTAAAGATTGCAGCCTATGTCTTAAACCAAATCTTTCTTGTGTTACATTGAGCTTCAGGAAGGCTGCAGCAAGAAGAGAGGTCTGTAACTTGGCTAACCAATTTTGATAAGTATCTTAGTCTTTAATCCTAATCAGATGGTCAAACTGTGATAGCCTTACTTTTTTTCCAAGGTAACTACTTGTGTCAAAAAACGTGACCACAGTTTGGCCTGGAATTTGAATGTGCTGTGTATCAGATAACTTACCACATGATTGCAGAGGAGATGCATACATTTCATGTAATTTCTTCCACTCCTGAAAGACAAATAAAAGTAAGCACCTGACACTTTTTCCCCAGGCATTGCAGTAAGCGACTGGCAGTTTATGTCCTTCTGCAGATTTTTTGTGATGGACTTTGGGGGCTGAACAAAAAGAAAGGTGAAAATATGTGAGAACTTGATAAATATCAGTACCTCAGAAATGAAGTCTTATTTATAAGAATCAAATACATTTTTTTTGCTTGAACTAAAAAAGTTCTGAGGCAGGTATTACAAATGCAAAACTTCAGTGTGCATCTGGCTTCTGAATTCACACTCCTGCTATGTACGTTTAAGAACTCAAGTTCTTACATACCTCTTTTTCCCCTCCTCCTCCATTCACGTTTCTAAAATCAAATCTAAGTTGGATGCTATAAAAATTCGGTGCCTAAAAGTGTTCAGAAAAAAGGTGAGTAAAATATCTATGTACATCTTTGAGGTTGTTTCCTAAAATTCTACCAGAAAAGCTTATATATATATATATATAAAAAAAAAAAGTAAAAATAATAAAAATGCTCAGACAATCTCGTTGCTGCATGAGAACAGTTAACATTTTCCACAGGTGTGAAGTTGATAGGACAAACTGTCGGATGAGAACATTTTTACATTCAGTTAAGCTTTGTGAATAATTTTTGATGTTGCTATAGGTATGTACAAAAAGAAGAAAATGAATACTGTAAATAAAAAGAACTTTACCAGAACATCTAGGTTTTTCTGAACTTCATGGAAAAATCAGCTTTCTGTGCCATCTTCTCCACTGCCTACTAGTTGCTAGCCTGAGATTTACAATGGGAGCAAACTTGTTGGCCAGATGTTTACCAGCTTTGTTTGGGCGGCGGCATCTTGTGAGTTACAGAATTGCTTGCATCACCAAAACAAGTAGATCTTGTCTGAACAGGATACACATCCTCAGATTTCTGGTGTCCTTGTGCCATCTCTCTTCTAGAAAACCAATCGTAATCAATTTTGATAAGTATGTTCAATCTTGATATCTGTTCAGAGGGTCCAGTGATGATGGTCAATCTGTGTGTCCAAAAGCACAGTTTTGCAAGGAGTTTGGCGTTCTAGTTATCCGACAACTGGTACACTTGGTTGTACCTCACCACCCCCAGCTTATTTGGAGCAGTCTCTCCCACTCAAAGTCAAGTGAGACTTAAAATTTGCCTGTTGTTCCTGTCACAGATTCACATCATGGTACTGAGAGAAGCTATGTGATGTGCTCAAAAGCATCGTGTCCGTATGTTTTTAAGGCAAGCATCTCATATTTTTAAAAATCTATTTACAGATTTTAGCTGTGTAGTAGCTGCTACGCCTCCAGCATGAAACTGCTGAAGCATAAGGCAGAAGAATAAGGCAGAAGAATAATGGAGGTGAATGAGATTAAATTCTTGAAGACTACAAAACTGGTATACTAAGAGGACTGTCTAGTAATCCTAAAATGCAAGGACACGATAGGTGTAAACATGTAAAAATTCAGTTGTGGTCAAAATGATCAGGACTTTACTGGAGGCTTATTTCTACAAAAAACTGCTGAGGGTGTCCTGGGGTGCAGCTTGCTCGTCTGAGCTGGTGCTGGAGGCACTGAGCAGCGTTCTTGGGCTTGGCAGTGGCAATGAGGGAGAGCAGTTGACGTGCCAGAAGCCAGACTCTCAGCCAGGAGGGACCTTGCCCAGCTGCAGGCCACCACGCGCCATAGGACAAGGAGCCCCGCTGAGGCCTGCACCTGGAGCACAGGGAACCCAGGGACGGAAGTCAGCGGGGTGAACAGCAGCCCTGCCGACATGGGCATCGCCCTGTGGGCCTGACTGCGACCCAGCAGTGTGCTCTTGTTGCAAATGAGGAGGGGGAAAAGCTTTTAAATTTGAGCTGCATTTAGAGTGGGGCCAGCAGCTTACCCCTGTCTCCGCTTGGTGCTGGGGAGGTCAGGGCTGGCTCCCACGCCCCACGCTTGGAAGGGCCGGGGGAGAGCAGAGCGGGGGGACGTGTTGTGGGTCTGCAGCCATGGGCAGGCAGCAGAGCTGGGTGGGTTTGCCAGGCAAAGGGGAGGCAGAGGGGCTCCGAGTGCAGCTGCTCAGAGGGGAATGGGGGAGGTGACGGAGCCAAACCCTTCTGGCTGCGGCACAGATGAGAAGGGGGAGCAGGGCGGGCTGTGCTGCCGCTCCGCCCCGCGTTGCCAGGGCTGCGGTAGCAGCATTGGGGTGCTGCCAGCTGCCACACAGGTACTGCTAGGCCCTGGCGTCATCCCTTCTGTGATCCCCAGGGGACAGGGTGGGGGGCCCCTGCTGCGGTTTTGGAGGTATTCAGGCCCTGCAGCAGCACTTCATCTCCAGCCCCGCACCCTGTGACTGGGCAGGGATGATGCAAAAGGCAGGATGTCCCGGAGAGAGGAGCAAAGACAAGTGAAAAGCTTTCTCTGTGGTGCAGGTTGGCCAGCAGCTGGATTCGCATAATTAGAAGACTTCCGCTGGGCTTTGCACTGGGGAGTGCTGCTCAAAGGACCCTTGTTGCTGTAGAAGAATGGCTGCAAAGAAAAAGGAGGTAGTCCTTCAGGTCAGTAGGAGCCAGCTGTGATAGAAATGCCTTTTAAAACATCTTTTAAACTCACAACAGTGGGAAGAATGATGTTCAGTCCTAGGGTAACTTGCATTCTTCTGGCAAAGCCGTATTGCGAGGACCTCGTGGTGGAAAAGTATTCCTGAAGGCAGGCGGGAAGCATGGGAAGCGATGGCAAGTCAACTATGTCCCCCAGAGTCAGGGGTGCAGAGAGTTCACTGCAGGTTGCATTGAAGAGCTGTTAACGTGCTGGCACTGTCCTGTGGTGTGGCTGCTTTCAAAGAACACGCGTGTATGTTTCACAGACCTTCCAGAAGTAGGGACTGGGGGGGGGAAGGGGACATTCTGCTGGTTGTTTGGTGAGTCTCTCACTGAATGTTTCTGACCAGTTCAGATATTTAGAAAGGTTGCTGCGAAGCTGGAAAAAAGTTAGGAAGTGCAAGAAGAATTCAAAGGTTGAAAAAACTATTTCACAATGATGCACAGAAGATTTTTTCCCTATTTACACTGTGCAAGAGACCTCATGATGCTTTGTTAGGAGGGGAGAGGGGATTTCTGAGAGCAGATTAGCATGCAAAATCATAGAAAAGGCCCCAAAGTAGGTCATTAACATCTTGAAATTTGGAATGAAGTTCTTTACGCGAGAGAGATACTGAAGGAAAAAGTACATAACCTTGTTTGTTCACTGTAAGAATTGGAAAACATGGGGTGAAAGTTTGAGCATTTGTGTAAGAAGAGAAGGATGATCACTTCGTTAAGCTAGAAATTATTTATGCTGCTGCTTGTACCACTGTGTTCCTATGTGATGGAGAATATAATTTAAACAAGATTTTTCAGTTTTGGCAGCTGAATATGCACCCAGCTTAGGAGAGCCTGGTCTAGGCTTGTGAAAGTGTGCTTGTTCACGTCTGCAAGTGGATATGAACCTCGTGTGGGACACCATGTGGTGTCCCAGGAAAGTTCTGGTTGTATTAGTGAAAAGCAAGTCCTAGCTGCCTCTGGGCATTCAAATTAGCAAAGCACTTTGAACAGCGTTGGCATTGCTTTCCAAGTCCATCAGTCAAACTCATTATTGCAAATTATAATCATCATAAATGAGGTGAAATTATTAACATTCTTAAAACACTATGAGGGTGGTCTTAGCACTGATGATACCTGGAATAATTACATTTCTTAATTCTGCAGATGTTCTCTGAAAAAAAAAAAAATTAAGCTTGGGGTCATGTGCTGAACAGGAAAACAGAGATGTTTGAACAACTCCCCATTCTCTGAGTGCAGCAGAGTGCTGGAGAAACCGTACAATGTGACCTCCAGTAACGTCTCTGAAAATCTGTAAAAGGCCACTTAATTTGCATGGGAATTTCCACTCTTCAAATTCTTTACTTTGCAATTTTAAAAGTCCTTTAATGTGTGTTGGTGTTAATTATTGAATAGTAGCTAGCCTTATTGCAACATACTGTCTTCCAGCGTAGACAAAACATATTTAGCATTAATGATACCAACTGAGAAAGTTATTAAGAATCTTCATTGTTCACTATCAGCACAGCAGCAACAAACTGTATTACCAATGCGATAACAAGAGCGATTCTTTAAAGTCACTTCTTTGAAGAGTCAAAATTTTCAGAACAATTTGTTTAAAAAATATCAAACACTACTAACCCTGGGCTTTCACCCTTTTTTTTTTCCCTTTAAGTCCAGCTCAGCATTTTTAGCATATCCTATTGGCATGGTTAGTATATTGTGTTATTGCTGACACTTGAGTAGCTTGTGCTGAGCCTTATTTATTTATTTATTTATTGCTTTGCAACAAAACCCTGCGAAAATTATTCTTTGTTGCCCTCGCATGACCTACACGTACAGAAATAGGCTGGTCAGCAAAGGAGGTTGCTGGAATTATTGGAGACCAGCGTGGTGTTCTAACAGCACGAGCAGCCCATGGCGCAGCATCCCACAGCCTGTCACGGAGGTCACTTTGTTCCTGCTTCAAGCAAAGCTGCCTGGAGTGAGGGAGGAAAGAAACTTATAATGGAGGGAGAGAGGGGTCGCAGCTGAGAAGGATAAATGTGTCCTTGGGGCTGGTGACCGAGTCAGCCTGAAGGCTGCTTTCACAGCTGCAGCCTTAGGTGATCCCTCAGCTGCAGCCTCTTGTCTTGCACATCAAAGGACCCAGAAAGCACAAAGAGGTGTCCTGTAGCTAAGATTGAGACTGGGGTACAATAAATCCGGATACCCACCACCACCTGGTAGGTTCAGCTAGGAGACTGGTCATTGGGCCATGATGCTGATGCCCTGCCAAGATGCAGGGTCTGTTTCCTCAGTCAGACCTCAGAACAACTCTTGGTCTCTGCAAAGTGATGCGGGGGTCTGCAAGCAACCAGACTGTTCAAACGGTTGCTGCAACTAAAAGGGGGAGGGCTTGCATTTGCCTGGATGCTCCTCTCCTTTCCATATGCCTTTCCTTCCTTCTGAGACAACTTAGATCTCTAATCCATTAAACTGTTCCTTGGGGCTAGCTGGCTTGCTGGTGGGTCTCTGAGAGCTGGCATCCGGTAGGAGCAAGAGCATGTGGGAAGGAAGGGAAGAGTAAGAGTTTGGGGGCAAGAGTATCTGAATTCAGCTGACTGCATGGTTTTTCTGAGAGGTCTCCCACCCATGTTCTAGCACCGCTTGGCACTGCCCAGCTGACCAGAGGAGAGAGGATTGCAGTCAGAAGTTTTTTTTCTGAAGTGTTCAGATAGCAATACCTCTGTACGTGTGATGTCTGTCTTACACGCAAGAATGCAATGATCTGTCAGTATGTTTACAGCTTCATGGTGACTTAGTGTTGCTCTTACTGTTTTTAAATTTTCACACAGATTAACATCAATAGCCAGGAACTCTGGGAAGAAATGCTGTGTCTCAAAGGCCTAATTGGTAAGGGCTTGGTCAACATATGAGGTTTCTTTTGTTCAGTGTTAAAATGACTCCAATCCTGTCAGGAATCAGTTTCTACTGGTATGCATGTTTCAGTCAAACCCTCTGTTTCTCTTGTCCTAAGTGGAAGAAACAAATAAGCCTGTAGATGCAAGACTAACTGGAGATCAGTCTTCCAGTCTTCTGTGGGACAGTTATCATGAAACAATGGCAGCACTGGTGCACGAGCTTCTGGAGTCTCCAGTCCAGCCACCTGCTTGGAGCAGGACTGTCCTGGCTCCTGAGGGTAGGGAGGTTAGAGGGATGATTAGGTAAGCCTTGCGTGCTCTTCCTCTGTGCAGCAGTTCTCCCTAGAAAATCTGATACCTCCAGGGTATCAGCCATATAAATATTTCTTCTCAACTCCTCTATACCTTTGTTATTAGCTTGTTAATTTATGTGATTTCACACTGATCTAGCAATGGAAACCTTGAAAGAGTATGATAGTTTCTACTTCAGAGTTGAATCCATAGTCTCCTCTTAGGTGCTTTTCAAGAGTCATGCCACACTGCAAACGCACCTATGGGAACAACAGCCACAAGCTGCAGCTTGAGAGGTTCAGACGGACCTTAAGCATATCTCCTTCCCTAAGAGGGTGGTGCCACAGAGGTCACCATGGGGCACCTCAATTCTCAGAGGCTTTCAAGTTTCTTATTATTGTACTAAAATTCTCAGAGGTTTTCAAGTTTCTTATTATTGTGCTAACAACCTTTTTGTAGTCCCCTTCCAGAAGATTACACTGCAAAGTGGACAAGTGCACAACCCAGCCTATTGGTGTATGTCTAAAAAGGCTCATTTTGACCTTTTTCTTATACATTTTCACGCTTGTAGTTGTTGATGCATTTCAAGCCTGGTGTGGTCCCTGCAAAACAGTAGTGGATCTTTTCCGAAAAATAAGGAATGAAGTCAGCAGTGACCTCCTGCATTTTGCTGTGGTAAGATCCAGTTTGGCACTGCTTAAAATGCTCTGAACTTAGCAGGTAACTAGAGGCTGAAGTCATTTATCTTTCCAATATCCAGCCAAAAAGGTAACAGTGCAGGAGTTCCAGCTTGTGCAAGTCTGCTGGATGCAGGCAGTTGGTTATATCAATAAGAGCTTATATCATTAAGAATTTTCAGGTCTGAACATTTATGTATTTCTCAGATTTCTTCTGCAAAGGAGAAGACAACTTGAAGGCAACTGATTTTTTTTTTCCTGTCTTTCATATTTTACCACGGTCCAGCTCTTGCTTTAGCCCTGCCAATAAACTTGCTGTTCTTCTTTGGTAAGATGACAAGTTTGTTGGCAGATGCGTGGATGCGTGTTTACTGACATGGTGAACTTCTCACAGTACTTGTTTCTGCAGCGTACAGCCAACTGCTTAAGCAAGTAACACTAGACAGAATCGGTAGCGTATGTATTCCTCTGATGTACAGGGGACAGTCTGAAAGAGCTGGATTTGTTCAGTTTGGAGAAGAAAAGATCTAATAGCTGTCTTCACCTGTCTAATGGAGCATTATTAGAGAAGGCAGAGACAAATGCTTCTGAACGGTAAATAGTAAAAGAACAAGAGGCAACAACATCACCTTGCAGCAGGGAAAATTCCAATAGGTACAAGGTGAAAAGAAAAGTATTCACAATAGGAGTGGTCAGGACACTGGGACAAGTTCCTGCAGAGGCTGTGGAGCACTGTTTCTTGGAGATGCTCAAAACTCCATGTCATGCAGCCTTCAGCAACCTCCAGCTGCTGTTCAAACTGCTGCTGGCAAAATCTCCCAGAAACATCTGCTTCTTTTGTCTCTGATGCTGAGCTGAGAGAGAATTGTCCTCACTCTGACCAGTGTCATTTTAGCCCATAAGACTGGGGCCCAGAGGTGCTTTGCTGTATGTAAGGGATGAGACTTGGTAGTTGAGGATGTTCAGGTCCAGTCTGTTGCATGTGTACTCCTCTGAAGCAGAAACATTTTTTAGAAACACCTGTTTTATTTTACATTCCTTTTAGGCTGAAGTTGATTCCATTGATGCTCTGGAAAAACACAGAGGAAAATGCGAGCCTCTCTTTCTGTTTTATGCAGTGAGTGTCAATATTCTTACAGTAGTTGCTTAGCAATAAACATAACTTGTCAATGGGAACAACTGTCCTCTTTGAGAGCTGTCCTACTGCAGGACCTCACTCTGTCACATGCTGCTTCAGTTTGCCCTAAGACTGATCAGGAACAACAACAAAGGTTGTTCCAAAGTTTCCATTTCTTTTTGAGCAGAGCAGCTCAGCCTGGTACACAAAGTGATACGTGATGTTCTCCTCTGGTGATTTCCAGAGCTCAGAGAACTAACTTACTGACAGACTTGCTTTTCACACCTTTCAGGGAGGAGAACTGGTAGCTGTTGTAAGAGGAGCGAATGCACCGTTGCTGCAGAAGACCATTCTGGAACAGCTGGCAATGGAACGGAAGGTTTTAGAACATGGAGGAGAGCGTGTGGTGGTAACCAAGCACTGAATCCTCAAGTAACCGTGCATGTCAGAGGAAAGGTTCATTCTGTAGTGCCAGCATAGCTCTAAGTAGGGATACTTCCTTGTAAAAATAGTCCTTTTATCTGAATTGAGTCTGAAGATTGGCTAACGTGTCACTTGAGCCTCCACAAAACTGTAGAGCCTACCTTGATGGAAGAAGCTGGGAAGGATGATTGTGTTGTTTAAAACCTGTCTTCTTGTTAAGAGGGAAGGTAATACATGTCATCCAGCATTTTCCAAGAGAAACTGTACTGTGTTTTGTCTTGACTCATTCACCCACCCCAAGCATTAATTTTATTCCTTAAAGCTACCTTCTTGGCTTCTAGTTCCCGAATCTCTAACAGGTCTGCTTGTGATGGCATTTCTCAGGCTGTGGTGGATGACAGTTCATTGCAGTCGTAGTCATTTCTGTTCCTTGCTGTGCAGGACCTGCAGCCTGTACTTGGATATCACCGTGCAATCAATCTGCCTTTCAGCGGCTCTGTAATACAATGCTTGTGTGGTCTGTAGTGTCTGCTGTAAAGCTCTGGGTTGTTTCGTGGCAACTATTCTCCTCCCTCCAGCAGCAAGCTCTGCTGTCAGAGCCCAGCAAACTCCAGCGGCCTGCTGCTGCGAGTGTAGTAGGGAACGGTGTTTCTGAAAAAGTGCTTCCTTTCATTTTATCTCAACTTGCTGTGCAGTGGTATCGCTGAATCCCCTTAGTTCTCATATAGCAAAATGACTCTTATTCCCTAGACACCTTCTCCATGTCACTGATGATTTCCTTAGATGGTTATTAAATCTTTCCTCAGCCTTGAGACCTCTGTCGTCATAAGTGTCACAACCCCGGTTTGGTTCCAGGTTCCTAGTACTGCACTGCTGGTACGTGGTGTGTGCTTGGAGCTCCTAATCCTGGACGGTCCTGGGAGCTGAAACCAGAGCCAGCCGCAGGCCAACCCCTCCCCAGCCCAGCTGGTCTGCTGTGCCCCTGGCATGAGGGCAGCCTTCTCGTGTGTGTGCTCCTGAATCAGGTATTTCCAAAGAACAAAAGTGACTTTCCTGCCTGTAACCTGCTAGTCTTAGGGCATCTTCAACGTACAGAAGTTGCTGTGTCCGTAACTGCCAGCTCCTTCTGGGGGGCAACGCTCTGGTGATGCTGACTAGCCTGTTGCTGCGAAGAATTTTTCCCTGGCTTTTGCCAGACAGCTGATGGAGAAGTGGCGGGGTGGCACTGGGCAGGTAGCTCCTCTGCTCGCACTGCTGAGGATCTGCAGGACCAGCAGGAAGAGTGGCTCCTGCTCCGCGGGAGGGGGAACTGGGGCCCTGCCTGGCAGACGCGCCTGGAGGCTAACAGGCCGCTCAGGCTGCTCCCTGCTCATCCGCGTGCTCTTGCTGCTAGGAAGGAAATGGGGCTGCTTTTCAGGGAGAACAGGGGGAAGGCCAACTAGGTAAGGCAGGTACAGCTGCAGGATGCTGTTTTTGCCCTTGGTACGTGCCTTTGCTGAAGCTGGAACCCAGACCACCCCAGCAGCTGCTGCGGGGACACCAGGGGACCTTTCTCCGCGTGTGCCCCAGCAGGCACGCGTCTTGAAAAAAAAATAAAAAATAAAAATAATAAAAAAGAGTTCCTGCCAGCGCCGCGGCCCCTTTAACGCCGCAGGGGGAGCCGCAGCAGCTGCGCCGGCGCGGGGCGGGGCGGGCGCGTCCGGGGCTCCAGGTTCGAGTCCCGGCGGTGCCGGCCTGCTCCCGGCCCGCCACCGCCCCGCCGCCGCCCATGGACACGGCGCCGGAGCCGGGCGCCTGCCCTGCGGGAGCCGAGGCCGAGCCGGGCGGGCTGCTGGGCCTAGGGCCTCCCGCTCCGCGGCTGAGCGCGGCGGAGCTTGACCGCGAGCTGGACTCCCGCAGCGAGCTGGTGCGGCCCCAACCCTGCGGCACCGCGGCTCGCCCTCACCACACGGCCCGGCCCCGGCCCCTTCCCCGTCCCGGCCCCACTGCCCCCTGCCCTCCCTGCCCCGTGCCCTCCAGTGGGGCGGCAGCGCGGTCCTGTCGCCCTGCAGCCGCGGGGCCCGGCTGCTCGCCCCTCGCGGGGCGGGTGGGCAGCCGGCGGTGCCTCGCTGCGGAAGTCCTCGCGTTCCTTTTTTTGTGTTAAGTACCCGAAGGTCCACCTTCTAACGTCAAATTTCAGGCAATTAGTTTCAAATAAGAAAATCTGTGTGTACGTGCTGTGTTTGCGCAGAGATAGCTTAGAAGGGTACCTGCTTAGCTGCTTTTTCTTTAGTTAGAAATGAGCTCGGAAGGTGAGGTGGGCAACCTAAACTCAGTCTGTGGTTTCTGCTGTCCAGATCGATGACAAAGAATTTGACATTCCTCAAGTTGATACCCCTCCAACGCTGGAAAGCATCTTGAATGAGGTGAGTGGCCTACCAGCAGGCTGCGCTGCCAGGGTGGGCTGACCTGAGGCACCCTGTGCTCCTTTGGCTGTCCTCGTATTTTCTTCTGGGAAATAAAGTTGCATAACCCCATAATTTCCTGATATTAATGGCTGACAAAGCATATGTTCGAGTAATTGCTGTACTGTGAGTAACACAGAACTGCATTTCTCAGTCAGAATACTCCCAGCTGAACCATAAGGGGTTTCCATCAAAATTAACCGTGTTCAGCTGTGGAGTTGGACAGAGTCACCTGGAGGTTGTGCTGTCCTTTAAGGGGGCATCAAACAACTTTATTTTTAGCTTTAAAACAAACACAACCCAACTCTGAGCAATTTTTTAAGACGTAGGGGGAGATGAGAACTAGATACTTCACAGCTCCATTTACGTTGTCTATTTCATGTATTCAGCCCCCTGGTAGAAGTAACAAACTCTCCATGCCTGATGTTTCAGGGGAGGACTGACTTTGCCTCCCACCCAGTTCTGTGTGGGTTTTCCAGTAGCTGTGTGAGTTCATGGTTTTTAGAAAGGTAAAAGAAGGGTGTGGGAGTAAAGGCAAACTCCAAGGAAATAGGCTTTTTAGCAAGTTGAGGAAATTGGTGGTTGGACTTCCGATGAAATCAGTATAAAGGCAAGGAGTTTGGGACAGGTTACTTCTTTTAACTTTTTGCCTTTTAACATAGCTTTTTAAAAGGCAAATTAAAAGGCAAAAAATGTCCTAAGCAGTTGGATATAGTCTTGGAACTAGAGGAATATTCATCAGTGACTTGCTGCCCATGCAGAAGGGGATATCGAGTGGTGGTGTCCAGGGGTGTGACCTGTTTCTGCTGATGCCTTGGCTGGTGAAGGCAGGGGGAATGTACGGGATTTGGGTGGTACCAAAGTGGGAGCTGCAGTCACATCCACGTCAGGGGAGTGGAGCTGTGACCGAAGACAGCATCGGTCAGTGCAGACAGAGTTTTATCTTGTGCTGTTTATCTCAGTGCATACAGGATGGGAATGACTGCCAAAGGCTCTGCTGAAAAGGATTTTAGTGTGGAGCACAACCTGACTGAGCACCTGCTCTGATCTCTTTCTGTTTGGCAGTAGGTGGAATATTGTTTGTGCTCTCAGGCTCTGTGCTTCAAGGGCAATGTGAACTGTAAGGAATTTAGAAGACACTGGGGAGAATGGCCCTTTAAAAGTAACATAAAAACAATTCCAGGCAAAGGCTGAGGAGAGAGAGAGCACCAGCAGAAAACTCCAGTCAGAGCACAGTCAGCCCTCCTGTTGGCCGCATTCCTGCTGAAGCCCTTGGGCTCGTAGCAGCCAGCGGTGCTGGTAGACCCTTAGCCACTGTTTAGTCAACTGCCAGAGGAGCAGATGATAACAGTTCTAGGCCGTCTCTTGGCAACTGGAGACATTTGAGAACAGCTTATTTAAAAGTCTGTTAAAAGTTTGAAAGAGTAAATCATATATGGGGAAGAAAGATTTGTTAAAATCTTTATATCCAGCCCACATCTCTGAGTATTGAGAGTTCTGAAAATTGGTTCTTCAGCGATATCAGTTCAGTGAAATGATAGTTCTGTTTTTCTAAGGCAGACTGTCTTATTCTCAGCTTCTGTTTTTTTTTGTTTGTTTGTTTGTTTGTTTGTTTTCCTGCTTTATTGATGCTATTTTTCTGTTGTTTCAGTTAGGTTGTTGTACGTTTTGAACGTTTACTAAGCTGTGGTGATTCTCTTCCTTCAGACTGATGATGAAGAAGAGTCTTTCATTCTGGAGGATCCCTTTCTCTTGAACATTGATAACACGGATACACATTCCTATGACACATCTTCTGTAGCAAGTTCTGACAGTGGGGACCGGACACACCTGAAAAGGTACCACGGCACTGAGTGCCTGGAAGGTTAAATGAATTTTAAAGCAGCACTGCTTATATCCATTAGAGTTAGTCTGTTTGAGCAGTAAGTGTATTTCATGGGAATTAAGTATTAAAATTTATTTAAATGTTAATTATGACATTAAAACACTGAACCACATTGGCTTTAAAGAAAATCTTTCAAAGATTTGGTGGAAGTCTGATGAATTCCAGAGCCTGCAAGCAGCTGGTGGTATTTTTAAAAGGTGAGTGAAGTGCTGTTGCTCCTGTAAGTGGAATGTTAATCTTGACATCTAAAAGCAGCCTGGAATGTGGTAGTTAGCTGTAATACTGCTGACTTGTCTCATTAATTAATCAAATGTGAGGGCTTCATCCACATCTTGAGCCACTCCTATAGCTTTCTTACGTGCCATAAGAAGTTGGCGTTTGGTTTCCCTTGTGTTATGATTGTTACATGAGTGATTGCATAGGATACAGGGCTATGTGACAGTTTGTTGTGGGATATGCTGGTGAACTTAGTCTTTTTTTTTTTTTTTTTTTTTTTTTCCAAATAAAAATGGGTCCTTAGCCATAATATAGGCTATTAACAACATGTTTTGTCAGCCTACTTGTGAGCCATGTGTTTGTGTGCCTCTGGAGAGATAAGAACCAAATGTTTCTGTGTTACTTCTGGAGTTTTGGAAGTTTGACTTTCTGGTGGAACGTGGCAAAAAAAAATATCTAATTTTCATGGGTCATTTCTCTGTATCGTGTGCTGTTACAGTATGGCACAGCTTTTTAGAAGCTACTGTCCCCTGTACACTTATTACTTTTTAAAGACATTTTCTCCATAAACACCACCATTTACCTTTCACATAAAATCAGCTGTGTTTAAATCAAATGTTATTCTTTAAGCGTACATTTAGTTTTCCCAGGGGTCTGTATTCTGCTAGTGAGCCTTTTTCAACTTTATATTTTCCTCAGATATTCACCTTTAGAGGCTGGAGCTTCCCGACTCACTAAAAGCTGAATTAAAGAGCTAAAGTGTTGCTTTTGGGCTTTATTAGTAAATGCTAAGGTTTGCAGATAAATGCATGAAATCAAATATTTGTTTGAAGAGCTTTCTCTTTCCCCAGGAGATGAGTTTAATACAAATACTTTGCAGGTACAGTGGTACATTGTAAGCTTTGCTAATAATTCCATGTCAATTTGATTCTGGTCATGTGGGCTTCAGGAATAAGAATGCAGGGGTTATGGGTGCGTGCAGAATTTACCTATTGGTTCAGCTGTGGGTTACAAAAAGTTCTAAAGCTGTATTTGGTTTATTTATTGTTTTCTTAGGAAGAAAAAACTCCCAGATTCTCTTTCTCTCCATGGATCAGTTATACGACTCTCACTTCTGAAAGGAATTTCTGCCCAGATTGTATCTGCAGCAGTAAGTGTCTTTTTCTCCTGGTTGCGTTCATTAATTAAAATGCCAGCCTGCTCTGTTGTAGAGAGATGTGTGTATTCTCTTCCCTCTCCCCATTAGTTCTGGATAATATTGACATGTTTGCTACATAACGTACTGCTAGTAATCTGTAGCTAGGAGTGAATCAAGTATTAGCTGAGATCTTGCAGCAGCAACGTGGTAGGTCCTCTTTAACACTAGTTTGTGTTGCTAGATGTCAGTAAAGCTGATGGGAAAAAATAATATAAAATGATAGCAGTACTATTGTTCTGCTTGCTTTGAGATGCTAGAAACAGGTTTGCTTAATGCCTCCAGCAGGCACAGAACGCTCTGATGAACACAGAACACCCAGGCTCACACATTCCTGGGTCTGTGACTGCACTTCAGGGCTGCCTGGAGTTTTTGCTGCCAGGGGAAAACTGACTGAGGCCAGAGTTAAGGAACTGATTTATAAAGCATGTTATTTCTGCAGCACGCATGGTAGGCTTGTTAAAATAAAATTCAGGTGACTCACCCGTGAGTGCTTTTAGGATGGTTGTGTGACTGGAGTCTGAATGTTAGTGTGCCGTAGCTAGTTGTTTCGTTGAAGTGAGCAACCCAAATGGGAAGCTAATAACGTGTGCTTGAGAGCAAAGTGGTTTGGCATTGGATATCAACGCTGTGTACGTAGAGAATACTGAAAATTGCTATTCAGGTGAGAATGTTTTGAGAACATGATAGCAGCGTTCCTATGGAATTACAGGATGTTCTACTTGCTCTCCATTTCTGTGCACTTTCTTATTCTCTCTGGGTATTTCTGGCCAGTGGTTCTCTCTGCAGTTTCTGCCCTGATGGAACTGTTAAAATGTGACTTGTGTTGGTTTTAATGTGTTCTCTAGCTCTACTTATTAGAGAGGTGCATTGAGCTGGGAGTTCTACGTCTTAATTATAACTTGTCCTGTTCTTCTAGGACAAAGTGGATGCTGGCTTGCCCACTGCAATAGTAAGTACTCAAATTGCAAGCACTGTATAGTTGTTTTCTAAGTTTGGTAAATTTGAAGCAGTAATTTAATACAGCTGATAAATGCATGCCCAGTCTTACCCTTGCCAAGAATTGTCAAATCAGGGTGGCAGAAGCAACATGAAAGATCTAGCTCCCAGGAGCAGAGTTCAACCTTTCCTAAGTGCTCAGCCGCCCCTCTGCTGACCAAGCGCTGTACTCTCCCCTTCTGCATTTCATTACCAGGACTTGCAGATTGATCACCTAACATTTCTCCATGATGTAAGTGTTCATCTATGGAACACTTTGAATTTTCCTACTCATTTCTTCTTTGCCAGTCATTGCTTCGACTCCTAACAATGTTTTAAAGACATTTAAAATGAAGTGCTCATAAAGTGATGAGTTCAAAATCTGTTGCTCTGATGTAACTGAAATATGATCTTAATGTATAAAATTTCACTAAAAGCCTTTTGAAGGACACTCCTGCTTAGCAATTTGCACTAAATTTCTTGAAGTCAAGCATGCTAATTAAAATATTTCGAAAGTAAAGCTGCCCGTAATCAGAGAAATGCTTTAAGTAGGTGAAATGCTTAAATATTCCTGTCATTGTGAAGTAGGTTTTAATATTTTATGAAGGAAACAAAGATGTACTTCGTCATTTTGACCGTAGTAGCAGCAATCCATAAGAATTGATACTTTTTGATTAAAAAGAAAAAGTGTACACTAGATCTAAGGGTTGCACAGCAACATTGAAAGCCTGTGTGTGACTGAGGTACTTTCAGGATGAAAAACTGTACTTAAATACTCTAGACATTTAAGTACTTTACTTTTTTCATCTGACTTACAGCATTACATCATTTCTAGATCTGCTATGAAGTTTTACTTAAGTGCAGTTTGCCAGCACGATAGAACTCTTGTAGCTGTATTTAGCTCTCCTGGAAGGGACTTGGAGTCTCTTAGCTTACTGCACAATGTCTCTTCAGGGGACTGGTGCTGCCCAGGGTTGTAGAAAAGTTCAGATATGGATGTAGCAGCTCAGTGAAGAAAACCCTCTGAATATTTACACTCCGCTACCACACCAAAAGAATGAGGCTGACTTTACAGAGAAGGAACTCACTGTGGGAACACTCTGAGCATTTGAATTTCAAAGAGCAGATGAAAAGGCAGCCCCCTGAACCTGACAAAATCTGGGTTATGATCATCCAGGTGTAATACTTTTCTAGCTTTCATGTAGGAAATTTCTGCCACTTGCATGTTAGAAGATGGTTGTACCTAATAACCGTCTAACCGTCTTAAATCTTCTCTCTCTGGTAGACGTTGCATGAGTGTAGCGAGACTTTAAGTGGTGGATTTCTGGCTGACATTTCTCAATTTTCAATCTTTCTGCATGACTTTTTCAGGCAGCATCAAATCTGATAGCAGTGGGGACTTCTCATGGGTTAGCACTGATTTTTGGTAAGTAACAAATAAAGCTTTTTTCTTCACTTTAATGATCTTAAAAACAAACAAAACAAACAATCCCCAAACTAGCTAAAGATAGAATTTCAGGGTGGATTTCTTTTAATATATTTTATGTGCTAACTATAACATTCTTTCAGTAAAGAAATAAAGTACTAGTATTATATAATTTGTCCTTATTTGCATAGTTCTTGCTTCTGATTTGCTGGGGATTGGCATGTGGATATCAAGGAAGTTAGCTCCTTGGCCATTGTATAAGGAACCTTTTCTGCATTTTTATATATAACTTACTCTGTTTTGATGTCGAAGAAACCAGAGTCAGTATGCATCAGTCTTGTATCTTCTCCCCTCTGACATAATAGCTGCCAGGATTAGGAAAACTAAGTGTATTCCTTGAGAAGAGGAGCTTCTGCCCATAGCTACCAGCAGACTTGCATCATAGGCTTCACCTTCCCTGACCTGCTCTTGCACCTGTCACCTCTTCATCCCTTCTTTCTGTTGTTCTTTCTCTTACCATCAACCTGCCTCAAAGTCAATAAAATTAAAAATGTCTGAGCTTGTGCCTCTGACTAGCCAGTTCAACAGCTGGGTAAGAGCTGTTCTTGAAGTGCTCCCGTACACATCCTGTTTGTGTGCATTATGTCTGTGCAGCACCAGATTCTTAACGATTTTAGAAGTGTAATTATGTTTTCTTTCAAAGTTGGCTGACATTATGCAAGAGACCAAAAGTTGTTGGGGGACAGGGTATGACAGACAGATGGGAAGGACTGTGACAGTGTAAGACCCGCATGTTGGGAATCTATATTTTAAACCATTTGCTTAATTCAAAATATAAATAATTACAGCATGTACTTAATCTGAGTGTCACTCACCTCTTTACTACAGTTAGCATATAGTCCTAGTGAGATTTTAGGAGTAGATCGTCATGTTTTTTCTAAAATTTGCCCAGTATGTGGAGCTACTACAAAAGATTTTTTTTACTGTGATTTTTCCATTGCTGTCTTTCTACGCGGACACTTACTGCAGTTAGGAAGCTTTTGAACAAGAAGTTGTTCTCTGCAAATGTCATAATAAAGAGAGATATTTAGCATCTTACATTCCAGAAAGTGCTCCGGAAGTCTACATAAGCATGCAAAAAGGATGGGCCATTCTTTACTTTCTTGTGACTATTTCTGCATCAAGTCCCACCCTAGAGGATTGATCACTGAATGTCAGAGAAGCTTAAAACGCAGTGGTATTTCAGTTCGTATGTTTCATAACGTTTTGTTTCATTCAGCAGGTGTGTATAGCAAAGTTTTCTTTGTTACACTCTTGGTTTTGGACTGACACATTTACTGTTACTTTCACCATGATCTTTGCATCTCTATATAGTTTGTAGCTTCCAAAGGCCATGTTGTGGCCTGTGGAATACTTGGCAGAATGCTAGCTTTTTTTTTCCCTGATTGAAAAGTCCTTGACTATTACTAAAGCTATTGCTTTAAAAATTTCTCTACATACCTGAAACAAGGGCTTAAAGTTTTCTGATGTATTGAAACCTATAAAGTTACTGTTTATACAGTCACATACTGGGCTGTGTAAGGGCATTCAGCAGGTGGAAGAAAATGATTATTTCCTTCTGCTTTGTAATTGTGATACCACATCTGAAGTCCTGTGTCCAGTCCGGGGCTCTTCAGTACAAGAGAGGCATGGAGGTACTGGAGCGAGCCCAGCGGAGAGTCACCGAGATGATTAGGGGGATGAAGCTCGTGATGTATAAGGAGAGACCGAGAGAAGTGGGTTTCTTCTTCATGAAGAAAAAGAAGCTAAGGGGGTATTATGTTGCTGTCTTCTACTACCTAATGACAAAGCATAGAAAAGAGAGAACTGGGCCTTTCTCAAAGGTCCATGGTGTTAGGATAAGAAGCAGTGGACTCAGCTTGCAGTATATGAAGCTCTCATTATTATTATTAATATTATTTTTTATCATGTGAATGGTTAAGCACTGGAATAGGGGTTGAGAGAGGTTGCAGAATCAGCTTCCTTGGGATATGCAAAACTCAGCAGGGCGCTGAGCAAGCTGATCTCATCAACCCTGCTTGGAGCAGCAGAGTTGGGCCAGGGACTGTCATACCTGTCCCTGGCCCATAATAATTTAGGCCATAACTTCCTTGCAGCCTAAATTATTCTGTAAGTCTGTACTACGATGTAAAGGTGATGAGGGATGGTATGTCATCCAACTTTGTTTCAGACAGAGTCAGGAATGATTCCTGCACACTTCTGTTCTCTCTCTGTCTTTAATTCACTGAACTCAATTTATAAACTCAGTTTTCCTCAGTGACTGCACACTTTTTTAAAAGGCTAAGTTTTAAAGCATTAGCTATATCGCAGCATCCTCCCGGGTAACTGAACAAATCAAAAGGCCAAAAGTTACCAAAAGAAAGCACCATCAGCAAAATCTGAAGGTTCTCTGAGGATTATCACATATGCTGTTCTGTACTTCGCTCCTTTCTTTCATATTGATTTTTGGCTTTTTCTTTCCTCTTTTGGCCCTTTCTGTGTGGACTGAAAGGAAAAGGTACAGTAATACTGCGCTGTGCACGTACCCTGCATGACCGACTCCCATCCTGCCCGGTTTGCATGTTGATGTGCTAGGTTACTCTGTGCCAGAATTTAAGATGCCAGATAAGCAGCAAGGAAGAAGGCAGGGCAGTAACCAGTCAGTGGCTGGCCAGCCTGGGAACTGGTTCTTGAATGCATGTGTACCAAACGCTTCCAAATTCTCAGGGCAAGAACAGAGGAACAAGTCAATGTGCCATTTTTAATACTTCAGGGCAGGACAGGTCTGTAGCTGCTTGCAAAGGCAGTTTCAGGGCAGGACAAAGCAGGGCTCTTCCATGAGATCACCAGCCCTGTGTGGGAGCACTGCAGATCAGAGACCTGATGCAGGGAGACGTGAGCCAGAAACTGGAACACATGCACACAGACAGCAACTTCTGAGGCACCTGCTCATGCACCGGGTGTGCAGCCGAGGAGGGAGCAGTGGTAGTGACAGGTGCTGTGCCTTAACCCCTGCTCAGAGTAATCGTTGTTATTAGCTCAAGCTGGGCAGGAGGGTTCAGTACACCCTAGTGTAGGGGACAGCTGTCGTGTCACTGCGGGAAAAGGTGTCCAAAGCCTGTTCCTTTAGCTCATGTCTATTGTCCTCTTGATCCCCAGGCCAAGGGAATACCTCCTGGCAGAGTGTTTTCTGGTACTGTGCTTGATAAAGGTGGGAAGAAAGCATCTCATCTTAAAATTTGTAGTATTTGAGTAATTCTGCAGGAAATAAAGTAAGTCTTTCAAAGTCAGGGAAATCACAGATTAAGGATTAAGATCTGGTTGAAAACCTGAGCACTCCTGAAGTGCTTACTTCTCAGGTGATATGTTTATTCCTATGTTCCAGAAGGTAACTTAGTTCATATTCACAAGCCTGTTCTTAATTTTCTACTTGTAGAGCTGTTTTAAAGTGCCATAGAGTTTCAACCTCAGACTTTGAGAGCAACACCAGTAGTTACTGCCAGAAATTTTTCAGATGAGGAACGGCTTTATTTAAATTTCAAAATTAAAAATATTTTCTGGTCATTCGATAGCCATCTTTGTTTCAAGCATGAGGAAAAATGCTTTTTGATCCTATGTCTGCCCTAATTCAAAACTGATAGTCTGGAAGATCATTGGATCAGCTTTTATAACCTTCTGCTATCTTTGATATTTCATGAGTTCATTAATAGGAATTCGATTCAGACACCTTGCTTTGTCTTGGAAGCGATTTCATCTATTTCATTCGTGGTTTTTAAAAATACCATATCTAACATGTCCTTCTTGTCTGTCATCATTGGACTGGCTGGAAACAAAGACAGGTACTGGCATGTGTTTCTCTGGGGTTAGCTTTCCAAGGGATGATTTCTCAATTCTGGGCAAGCGTTGGCAATTGCTCCTTAGGAAGGACTAACTTGGGTCTTACAAAGGATTTAATCTGGGGGTGAGGGTCTTGTTTATTTTGAACTGATGTTGTGGTGGAGGGAAGAAGAAAATGGGTTTGGAAGTAGTACACATGTAAAGGTGCAAAGCTGGATTTGAAGTAGTGATTCTGAAGCTGCTGCCCTTTTCAGAGAGAAAGCTGTGAAAGATCTTCCTTTTCCATTTTTACAGGAAACAGTTTATTGATTGACATACCAAGCACGCAACGTGCTGACTTACTGGTAGGGTAAGCTGTCATTAAGCTGAAGTGAAAGACAAAAGAATGCAATTCACCCTTAATAGCGAAAGCTGCAGTATTCACGTTTTTTAAAGCATATCTTTATGGTTAGCAGATGGTTTCTTTGTAAATGAGCTGTATTTTCAGACCTCTGGAAAAGGAATTTCTTTGGGACTTGAAGGCACCACCTGGGGAATACCTCTCTGGGGAGCTTGTTTGCAGCTGTAGCTACTTATCTGTGCTCTCTGAGCCTCCACCAAAACTCTCCACAAACTTCTGACTGCTGTGATCTATGCTGCGTGCTCCCTTGTCACAGTGATGTCAAGGTGTTTTCTAGTAGTGTGGCAGGGTTATTTTCCCTTCCGTCTCCTCCCAGGAAGGAGAGCTGTGTGCGGGGCAGTGGCCTTGTTTGGGAGGTGTTCCCCCGCCTCGCGCTGTGCAGCAGTGGTGGTGGCTGAAACGTTGCTCGCGCCCTGCCTCTGCCCCCAGCGCAGAAGGAGCAGGGGCTCACCGTGGCCCCAGGGCACCGGGTGACCTACAGAAAGCTTGCCCTTGTGCTCGAGTGCAGATGGGATGAATTGCACGGTGCTTTACTCATTTCTTGCTTTAGTGATACTGCCATAGCTGTGGCTCCATTCTCCTCGTGTACTGAGCGAGGGCAGCAGTTCACAGTACAGTCGCTCAAATTGCGTGCATCCTTTGCTTCTTTAAACGTGAGCATCAGGGCTTGTAAAACTTCGACCTCTAAACAGTGCCTGGTGTGACGGACAGAGCTTGCAGAGCTGCTTCTGCGTGCTTTGAACCTTTGTGTTTCCTGTGGCTGTCGGAGGACTTTAAATTGAACAACATCATGCTAATTTAGAAAGTTAATGAAAAGCAGTGTTTTATGCTGCTTCTGATTATTGAACTGTGAAGAATAATCCTCATCTACCTGTAGCTTAACTGTATATCTCTTACAGCAGAGCAGTTTGTTTATGACACATTTTGAAGCACAAACGAGCAAATGCCTGTTCTCATTTGGAAATGCAACTCTTCTCTGCTGTTTGGCCTACGCCAGACTGGAAAGAAAGAAAGGGGAGATGCTCCCTTCTTCCTGCAGCATCAGCTGTTGCTCTGCTGGGCCTCCCAGAGCAAAAGAACAGTGCGTGAGCTGCCTGGGCTGCTGTCACCTGGTGAACAGATAATGGTTTTCATAGATATGGCCGGCTGTAAGCTCCTTTTTCTTTTCCTCCCACAAATTTCAAGAGTGGGAGCACCCACTTGATTTCTGAGCACCTTTAGCGTACGGTATCCTCTTGACTACAGCTTTCACCATGTTTTAGATCAAAACTGATGTTTTTCCCCAGCGTATCTGAGCTTTCCTTGTATGTTTGCAAGACAAGATGGCCTTCTCTCTCTCCAACAGGACCCGTGTCATTTGGTGTGCAGAACAAGTGGTGGTTTTAACATCTTCTCTGTCCCTACCCCTCTGCTACTGCTATCCAGATATTGCAAGAACAGGATTGTTTTTTTTTATTTTCTTTCAGGCCACTACTTAATAGAGCAGTCTATTAAGATAGATGTAAGAAAACAAGCAATAGTGCGGAAAAAGTATTTCAATATGGCCCTAGCCTGTTTCTCCCCACACTGACAGTGCTTTGGAATAATCCATTGGTTCAGGTGCTCTTCTCACTAGTGTTTTTCGTCCCTCCCACTTCAGTCTCTTCATGCTGGCAAAATTTGAAAGGTGACTCCCACTGTGTGCTCAGCCATCAATCTGTCTGCGTTACAGAGTACTGTTGGGGAGGAAATGAGAAAGACTTCCATGCTCTGTTTCACATCTAGCACGTTGCTAACAGTGCTGCAACTTGAATGGAGAAGTGTCCTGTGCCTTGGGCACTACTTCCAGGAGGTTTCTGGTGCCCAGCTGCTGTCTGTTCCCCTGGATCCTGTCCTTTCCCTTCCCTGCTCAAGGTGAAATGCACAAACACGTTGTCACCATGGTGCTTCTGATATATTTAAAATCTCTAGCCTTCATTCCAACAGTCCCCACAAAGCATCTTTTCTTCTTCCCACCTCATTCAGAAGCAGCACAAAAATAGAGGGGTGTGTAAAACCAGATCCAGACCGTATGTTTTCTGAGCTTGTAAGAGCAATACATCAAAGACAGAGGGCTATCATTTGTAACGTCTGAAGTGCAGCATCCGTAGAAAGCAATCTGGGACCTCGTAATGGAAATGCACAAGAGCCCAGCAGGAACAGAGGTGCCTGTTGTTTGTTGTGTTCAGGGGGCAGGCCGAGCACGCCCAGGCAGTGGTACAGCCCCTGGGAGGATGTGCAGGCACGAGCACCTCGGTTGCAGAAGCCCGTGTCTCCTGGAAGGAAGTTGTCACAGCGTGTTGGTCGTTGCTGCTTCCTTTTAAAGTATGAGCTGAGTGCACTAAAACTCACAGAGCATTTTAACTGCGCAGTTATTTGGGGACACGCGGTCATTTTCTGTCTAGCGTCTGGTCTTTATCACCAAAACCAAGGAAAAAAAGTTACATAAACTGCACTTATAAAAAGCCTGTGTTGGGGATTTGTAGTTGATGTCCAAATAGCCATAAAGAAGTGTGAGACCGGGAAGATAGAATTAATTTTGTCATCTTCCTTTCTGCCACTTAAGCTCTGTTGTAGAATAGTAAAAGCAAAGAGAGATATTGCTAAGACTTTTCTACTAATTTCTTATTCAGTTTGTAATGCCTCTGCATTCCTATGCTCTGTGCCTGTTTTCTGCTTTTTGAACAAGTTTTTGTATTTCCCTGCAAGACAGTGTTCTGCCATCTCTGTACAAACAAGTGTTCTGATCTGATCTAAACTCATTGTTAGGAACTTAACTGTAAGCCTATGAATCATTAATGTACCCGCAGTGAATTGTGTATGTAAGTAAATGCGTGATGTTACAGAGAAAGAATGGTGATTAAAATGAACTTATCAATTCTTATGCTCTAGACCAAAACCAGGCCCTTCGACTGTGTCTGGGCAGCACTGCTGTTGGGGCCCAGTACGGGGCTATCTCAGCTCTCAGCATCAACAATGACTGTTCGAGGCTCCTCTGTGGCTTTGCGAAAGGACAGGTAATTCCCATAAGTTGAGATGTTCCAGTGCTGTGTCCTTCCTCAGACAGTTACTGCAGGATTATCCAGGTGCGATAGGTGACAGTAGCTCCAAGCTGAGTGCACTCAGTACGTAGCTGTTACTTGGGTGGAGAAGCACCATGCGTGGCTTGACCTGTCCGGAGCTCTTCTGGCCAACCAATTCCTGCAGGCAGTAAGCTGACCCAGATCATTTGGGGTAGGTTTCTGTGTAGGAAATCTAGAATATGCAGAAGATAGTGTAGGATTTAATTAATCATGGCAGGCTGTGGCATAAGTTTTCTGATAAAGAGATGTGTTATGGCCCACTGGGGCAATCAGCTTAGGCTTTCTAGGTCACTTTGTAAGACCTGCACTTTGCAATTAAAGCTAGCTTTTACTGTGGTGCTGACTTAAAATTATTCAAAGTTACATCTAGCCCCAAAGTTTTGTTGCTTCTGTTGTGTAACAGCAGCATGGCTCCTTGAATGCAGGGAAAAAGGGTTTGAATCTGCTGTTATAGCTTTACGCCCATCTTTGAACCTGAAAAGAGATAGCAATTCCTGAGCAAACATCATAGGACTAAAACAAAATAGATCAAAGTTAAGTTGGTAAAATATAAGACCATGGGATACAAATAAGGTTGCTTTTGTTTTTTTTATAGTTGTATTTCCCTGTGCTCCATCAGGTTTCACTTTCATTCTAGATAAAACACACTCCAGTGCCTATGATAGGGCTAAATGACACTGTCCAAGACCATATGGAAATACAGATTTGAACAGTAGCCAGTTTTAAATTATACTCAGATAAAAATGTTTTAAAGCAGCAGTTTTGAAAAAGTTGGCCTATAAAGCTTTGATGAATGATTTATGGAACCATATGATACAGTATTTCCAATAAAAAGTTTGATTCAAATTGTAATCTCAGCTCCTCTGGGCAAAATATTCCTCAATTATGCAGAAAGTAGTTTGGGGCTTCCTGCTTCTTAGTTGAGAAACTGCCTGGTTGTAATATCCAAGGACAAGCCAAGAAATGCAGGCTGCATGCTTCTCTCTGACCTGTTAGCTGAGCAAATGCAGGAGGAGAGGAGCGATGAGGTTCGTGGCAGGTTCCTCTCTTCTGTGAGAGAGGAATATATTGAACAGTGTTGTGTGGTAGCAGACTTATCTTACAGTCTTTAATCTTGTCATCGGGCAGGTACCTGTGTGGTGACTGAGTTTGGGCAGGTGGTGAGAACTTGCCAAAAGGACATGGTTCGGAGTAGTGAAGTTGACAACTCTAAAGTTTTCAGTGAATGTATAAGCAGGTGGGGTAAACTGCTTGTAAAAACAGGATGGGAGCAGGGTTCCAGATTACTTTTCTTTGATATGGAAGCATACTAACTGAGGACGGTAATGGGAATATAGAAATTACTGATGTACTGACACACGAGGTGATGCAGAGAAGCTTATGCTGAGAACAATCTGCTTGCAGATCACAATGTGGGATCTGGCCAGTGGGAAGCTGCTACGATCCATAACGGATGCCCACCCCCCAGGAACAGCTATTTTGCACATTAAGGTAACAAACATTGCATATATTCCTCTTACACCACCTTTTTTAAAACAATCAAAAACCAACCACACTCATGTTCAGTCAGATGTGTTGACTTTCTTTGTGTAGTGCTTCTAGATTTACAGATGAGAACAGCTACCTAGGAGGTACATGGCTATACTATCCAGAGGAGAGAAAAGTGAGCAGAAATTATTCTTAAAATATTTTTTTTAAAAAAAAAAGAGTATTTTGAGAGCTGAAATCATAGTATTGGCTGTGAGCTGCGGTATAATGAACTGCTCTAGCTATTTATGTAAGCAACTGTTGTTGTCTCCTCTAACTCCAATCTCCAATAACAAAAACTGTGAAGAATTGGTTGCTAAAATATATTTATCTATACTATGCAGTGGTTTGAACTGGATACAGGACTTACGAACTTTAAACTTAAGCATTTGAAGCATAGAAAATAGATTCTGTCAGCACTTGTTCAAATCTTCCCCTTTGCCAAGCCCTCTGTTCCTCGTGGCTCCCTTTTGTAGCTTGTGACTTGATGGCAGTGTTGAGGAGCACTCAGACATTGCTATCCACAGCTGCTAGTACTGCCAGGTCCTGGGTTGCAAAGTCCTCCAGAAGGGGGCCTCAACTGTGGCTGTGGCCCTTTCTTACCTCGATTATTTGGTTTCAGTGGTAGTTAGGGATATTTCTGTCTGTTCTGTTTGTGACTCACAGCCCATTCATCAGTTCTAGCGCCTACTTAGGGTTTCGAGGCTGTTCCAGTGGTAGCACAGGTTTGGTATCCTGCAGTTCTGAGCTCCAGTAGAAAGTAATGGGGCTTTGGTAACACCTTCAGCAAGTTATTGCTGGATTTTTTGAGGGCAAAAAAAAACACCTTGCATTTCTTACACACAAAAAAGCCACTAATTTTACTTCATGTTGTACATTAAGTGTATTTCTGATGGATATAATGCATGTACTTTTGTGTGCTGTTAATAATACTGTCGCACAAAATTTTCTATCTTTTTTTTTTTTTGTAATTTATTTCTTAGTGCTGCTTCTAATCTGATTATCTGCTCAGTTTACAGATGACCCGACACTTGCAATTTGCAATGATAGTGGAGGCTCCGTATTTGAACTGTCATTTAAGTAAGTCAATAACTCTTACCTCATAGAAAGTAGCAATGCAAACAACTAATGCTGGGTCATTTTTAAAACCTAAGCAAAAAAGCATTGGAACCAATAAAGCTACTGCCTCAATGTTGAAGGTGTAGTTTAGGGCTGCAAATTAATTTCACAGTTGAGGCAAGTTGCTGTCTGTATGTCTAATAGTCAAAGAATAGCTTAAGTTATCAAGGTGTCTGTCTAGGTATTGTTCAGGATCTTGACATTCCTTGATGGCTCTTAGAAAAAGAACAGAAGCACTTGTGGAAGTTCTGCCTCTTGGGTTCCCTTGTTTAGTGAGCCCTGCAGTAACTGCTCATCCTCTTCTCAGCCTTCTCAGAGGATATGGGACGGAGAGGAAGGGTTGGGCTTGACAGTCTGGGGAATCTGATCATTTCCAGGAATTACTAAGACTTTACTCTTCAATAAGAGCCCAAGGAGTTCTTGTCTATACCTGAGCAGCTGCTTGGGACTGCATGTGGTGCTGTTCTAAAGGAATTCCTGGAGCTGTAGAAAGGGCTTTTTAGAGATAGTATTTATGAAGGATTGGGCTTAAGATTTCATGAGATTGTTAGGCTTATGTCCTCTTGAACAGCTGGCCACCAGGCTCATTTCTCTTGTTTCCAGGAGGGTTATGGGAGTGAGAACGTGTGAATCTCGATGTCTCTTCAGTGGCTCAAAGGGGGAGGTTTGCTGTATTGAACCACTACATGCAAAAGTTGAGCTGAGAGACCATCCTATCACCCAGTATTCGCTATTGGCCATGGCCTCCCTAACAAAGGTAACCTGCTGCTTGCAAAAAGCTTTGTGTGAGAAATCACCAAGGAATAAAATTCTGCTATATACGCAAACGTTTTACTTTGTGTTTATGTTTTTCTTGAAGATACTAGTTATTGGCCTGAAGCCATCTCTGAAAGTGTGGATGACTTTTCCCTATGGTCGTGTAAGTAATGAAGCCAAATGCTTTTTGAATTATGGCCACAAACTGTTCTTAGAGTGAAGGGGATGAGGTCAGGACCAGGTGTTGATATTACTACTTTATCGGCACTCATTAAACTCTTGAGTTATGGAATTATAGTGCTCATCTGTTGGTCTGATGTGTGTAAATTGTAGGCAGAGAGAATTGAAAAGGTTGCTTTCACCTGTACCTCTGTGAAGATGCTGACTCCAAGAAGTGGGAAGGGAAGAGCTCAGGAAATGCTCAGCTTCTTGTCTTCTCTGCTGTGTCCCAGAAGCTCCCACAGATGGGATGCTGACCTGATTATGGCTACAATCACCTTGCACTGGGGACATTGTACATAAAAACAAATTCAGTCATACAGTAGAACCCCTAATCGCAGGGCAGAAACAGTATGGGGTTAGAGCACTGAACTGCCTTCTAAAGTCTTGATTATTTGCTTTCACTAGCCACTGGTACAGTTCGTTTTGAAAAGCAGCTGTGGGGAGACATGAAGTATGTTAGATTGGGAGAACTGAGAACAAGGCTGCTAGCAAGCTGCAGCTTGCACTAGTCCTTCCATCCACGAAGGACTGGATCTGCACTAAATAGATGTCCAGACACAGACGTTCAGACTGGCCATCTACTTTGCCAAGAGATGCATGTTGCCTGTAAATCATAGGGGGGGAGCAAAGACCACAAGCTACTGCTCAGCTGTCAGTAGACTAGGACATTGCTTCATGGCCTGTGTGTATATCTGGCAAAGTCAGTGAGTAGCAGCTGAGGAACACCATGTGTCCTGTAACTAAGGTTCTGCCTTAAATATCATTTGTGCTTTTCATCTTGTAGATGGACCCTTCTAGTGTCCCTCTTCTGGCGTGGCATTTTGTGGCTGTACAGAACTCTGTGAACCCCATGCTTGCATTTTGTCGAGGCGATGTCGTTCATTTTCTTTTGGTAAGCCTGAATGTTTTATACTGCTTTTCAGATAGTCACTTGTTGTTCAGTTAACTGAGTCAGAGTGGAAGTCTAGTATCTGTGCATGCTAGGGATGTCTGCAGCTTGCAACTGGCTTGGGAAAACAAACTGGTTGGTCGTTGTTCTTCAGCAAGGAGTGGTGCCTATCCCTCAGAATCTCCTGGGCTGAGTTTTGTGCATTGCAGAAGGAAGTGTTGATCTGGACCTCATTTCACTTCCCGTAGAGCTGAAATAATGAGGATTGTTTTCAGGAAAGCATGTGAATTTGAGATAGTATTTTATTTTTTCCTTTAAGACATGGGTCTGGAAAATGTATATAAACTACTAAGAGACAACAACTTTCAAGTCCTGCTGGCATATGAATTGAGGCATGCCACTGGTAAAGTTATACATGCAGATTATTTTTGTTATTGAAGATGATTTCATGTCTGATTTAGGCATGAGGGCAATGCTCAGGTTTCAGAAAATTAAGTACTTTGGCTTTGGAGTGCTAGGTTTGGTTTCAAGTTCTGCTATTATCTTGGACCTTGAGCTTTGCTCAAGCACCAGATGTGATGATGTATGGGTTAAAACCTCTTCTTCCTCTGTCTTCTCTCATGATAAACTTTTCTCTGTGGAGAAAGAAAAGGGTGTGGGTTTACAATGATCCTGTCTCGCTGGTCATGTTTGTGCATGTAGTAGCACCAGCCTGTGCACAGATACCTAGTTCAGCTATGGCAGTGGTGCTTCTCTGCTTACAGATCGTTAAACGGCAGCCAAGTCAGGTCCCTCTTGCTGCACTTCAAATTGTCAAAGTGTAAAACAAACACAAACCAAAACAACAACAACAAAAACCTATGTTTTTCTTTGCAGAATGCTTTTCTTCTTTAAATTACAATGACTTAAAGCCTTGACTGGGAGTTGTCTTTGTAACATCTCCCTTGAGTTCATTATTCTGGTTGGGGCTGAGCCCATTGGTCATCAGTGAATGCAAATTAGTCCTTCAGTGCTCTCTGTACGAGTGCTGGAGTTTTGCACCCATTTTAGAAACTGAATTTCTTTGTACAATACATGAAGAGGTGAGAGGTAGAACCATTCCTTGAGCACATGTATTGCTGCTGGTTTACAGCGTACACCTCCTGTATTGCAAACAAATGATTTAAAATTAATCCAGCAGAGGGCATTTATTTTTCTGCTCCCTGCTCAGAGCCAGTCCTTTACTGTTTCCTCACTTATCTGAGTGCTTTTGAAAGTGGGACGTTATGCTCCGTTTCAGAACCATGCGCACTGTTCCTGCATGCTCAGCCTGATTGTCGGAGGGGAGCTGCAGGCTCCCGGAGTTGGTGTGATGTACTCTGGGAGTAGAGAGGTTGAGGTAAAGAATGTCTTTGAGTTTCTCAACCTTGTCTGACTTCCTATTTCAGGTAAAGAGAGATGATACTGGTGCAATACATGTCACTAAGCAGAAACAGCTCCATCTACACTATGACCTCATCAACTTCACTGTAAGTTTCAATACTTTTTTTTTTTTTTTATTTTTCGCTAGTTTTCTTGTAAATGTACCTCAGTAGCCCTTAGTTGTATGTAGCTGAAGTACTGGCTGTATTTATCTGGAGTTTAGTAACTGAAATATCCGTAAACTTTGGGACTCAGTGGAAAACTAGCACGTAGAAATAGCAAGTAGTATTAAAAGGATATGAAAAATAAAAGTAAAATATAAAAATAGTAGCATGTAGGCAGCAATACTGCCCTTTCTTGGAAAGGGAGTAGCTTTAAGGAAATACTTTCAAGAGCCAGAGAGAATCTGACAAGAAAGATTTTTGTTCCTTATGAAAAAACACAAACTACTCTGTAGTTAGCTTAGTAAAATTCTAGTGTTTCTGCATATGTGTGCTTGCTAAAGCACCGTGATTGTTTTATTTCAACAACAAAAATGCTCAGCTCTAAAACACATTTACGGAACGCAGAGAATAAAACATGAAAGGTCAAAATACCAATATGGACATCCATACCACCTGCAATTTCATAGAAATTAAGTTTAGATCAGACATTAGAAAGCAGTGCATTGCTGTGAGGGTGGTGAAGCTTTGGAACAGGTTGCCCAGAGAAATTGTAGGTGCCCCATCTCTGGAAGTGTCTGAGGCCAGGTTGCCTTGAAGTGATTTGAAATTTGTTAACAAAATATGTTAATGTTTATAAAAAGGTAAAAGCAAAACAAACAAAAAAACCCACAGTTTTAGTTGCTGGGCTTTGATCATAAAAGTAGAGGTTGAAGAACTTAGATGACAGGCTTTGATTTAAACTTGGATGTGCTATTTATTTTTTTAATGCCTCTGGATGCCCCTAAGGCATTTGAGGACAGGTGTTGTAATAGTCATGCTTTTGAGACCTTTGGGTAGAAAGTGTGCTAGAGCATAAATATTGCACCTAGAGGACAAGAACTCTGGAGGATTGTCATTTGTCTACAGGTGTTTCTCTGAAAAAATGTCCTTGTAGTTTTTCTCAATGTAAAAGCTGACACTCCAGAAGTAGACTCCCCATCTTCACCTTTGCAGTTACGTGTGGGTGCTGTTGTGGAGTGATCACGTATAACAGTAAAGTTACGGGTGATTGTAGACATTCTGGTGTTGATACTCAGGAATATGTCCAGAGCCTGTTTAGTTGGTCTCTAATTATCCGTGTGTTGCTGAAATGTGCAGTTTGTTGCCTTTTCAGTGGATAAACTCACGGACAGCAGTGCTTCTGGACAGTGTGGAGAAGCTACATGTTATAGATCGTCAGACACAAGAGGAGCTGGAGACCATAGAGATTCCAGAAGTTCAGTTGGTCTATAACAGCAGCCACTTCAAATCGCTGGCTACAGGAGGCAACGTCAGCGAAGCACTGGTGGGTGCGAATGGTGCTTGTGGTAGCTAGCTCTTTGAGGTATGCCTTAAGTGGAGGAGCCTGGAGCTTTGGAAAGAAGGTTTTTTGAAACCTGAGATTACCATTAAAGCCAGAGTCATGTGGCTTGAAAAACTGTTTATAAATTGTTTTTGTCCCTTCTACACATCTTCCCAAGGAAGGAGCCCCTGTAACTTCCTTGCTACCTGAGGATAGGCACAAAGCACTGCTGGTGGGTCCTTAGGACTCCTCTGTGCTTTGTGGGCAGCCAAAGCTCAGCAGCACTTTAAGCTGCAATCACGAGCAGGAGGGCATGATAGAAGAGCCTTTTTATTTACTATTGCCCAGCAGTCTGTGTTATTCTTTCCCAGTCCTCGTTATGATTTCTTAATGACAAAATTCAAGTATATATATGTATTTTGGGAAACTTCGCAAAAACAAAAGGCGGTTTGATTTGCATGATGTTCTTCTCCCTGTAGGCATTGGTTGGAGAGAAAGCTTGCTATCAGTCCATCAGCAGCTGTGGTGGTCAGATCTTTTACCTGGGAACTAAGGTAAATGTGGGGAATTTTTAATGGAAATGCAAGGCATTCGCTGTTGATAGTAGCTCATCTTTTGGAGAAAGGCAATTTAATTTTTTTATTCTATGGAGACATGAATCAAGGTTGGGTTCTTTTTGCACTTATATCATTGGCTTAAAGAAATGGGCAACAATTTGGTCTTAGCCCAAGGTATGGGCTCAGTAAGGTGGTGTCACAGTTTCACAGTACCTTGGTTCATGCTGTTTCAGGGTAGACTTAGCACGACTTTACTGACATCTCCTCTGTCATAAGCTTCAATTTCTGTCTTAAATGTGCTAGTGAGTAAACAGAAGAAAATAAGAGGGTAGAGGAAACTACTTTGTATTGCATGGAATGATAGGAGGATTATCCTGTTTGCTTGTCCTGCCCTGCAGTGCAGACACTGTGAAAAGGCAGAGAGAGGTGTGCTATAGGATGGCATGTTGAAGTAGAAAAGGAAGTGAGGCTGTGCAAAAGATGATTTCTGTTAAATATAAGCATCTGATTTATCCTGCCTTGTCAAGTTTGAAGGTTGCTTTACTTAGCTTAATTTCTTTGTACCAGCGTACTGTGTTGGGTCTGTGGGATACCACAGGCTGCATGAGCAACTCTAAGTAAGTATTTTTTATTAATTTAATATTTTTAAATAATATATATTTTTTTCTTTTTTAGTCTGTTCATGTCATGACGTTGAGGAGCTGGAGAGAGGTAGGTTGAGAGAAAAACTGTACAGCTTAGTAGGTCTGAATTGCTGAAATACAACTTGAGAGGAGGGAGGGAGCTACAGAGCTACAGCATTTTTGAAGCATGATCTGAGCACTATGTTCAGGACCCCTACGCACAGCCAGCACTGTAGGTACTCTGCTTTCCACAGTGGGATGCTATAGGACTGCTGTTTGCATAAACTTGCAGGCTGAATAGAGACAGACCTTGCTGTCCCAAGTGAGGCATATAATGCCTTGTGATGTTTCAGCTTCTGTTAACGTGGCAGAGTTACTGCACTGAATGACTTTGTGGTGCAAGCTTTCTGTCATCCAGATAAGGACACAGGAATGGAAAGAAATCTAATTCCCTGTATTTTGTTTCCAGCTATTGCAGAAGCTTCTGAAGCAGAAGCTTCATGAAACTTATCAAAGGCTACCTAGAAAGTTCATTGGATTTTTAGATCCTTCTTTCTGTTGCTAGAAGCTGTTTTGGATCATTATTCCTCTGGCAGCTGAAATCTTATCTCTTTCCAAATTAAAGTTCTTAGTGGTCTGTTTGTCTCTTTGTTGCTGTGCTGTTTTTTTCACTTGAGTTAAATAGCAGTTTTTGCCTTTCTGGGTCATCACTTCACAGTGTATTTACTCAGTGTATGCTTGTTCTCCCTCAGACTTTGTTTTTCAAGGCTAAGCAAATATTTCATCACCCCCTTGTAAGACTACCTTCCAATTTATTTCTTTTTTTTCATAATCACCATTCTCTGCACATCCTCTACGCTCAATTTCTTGAACATATGCAAATAATTTGATGCACATTACTCTGGGTAGGGTTTTGCCACTCCCATAGGCAACAGCATCTGATCTTTCCCTGTCTGTTAGATACGTTATGACTCGTACATCATTGGGTCTCACTTTGCTGTTTATTTGGCTACATCATGTCAGTGGCTTGTGGCAGTCCTGAGATTCACCAGTTCCCAACAGCAAGGCTGATTACTGCTGTAAACTGCTTGTGCCATTGCATTGCATTGTACGTCTATTACCTTGCTTTAGGGATCATCCTACTGTTTTCTGTCTTTCTGATCTACTGTCTGTATTATATGTTGAGAGTTGGTCATCAGCAAACTTCATTAAATTCTGCTTGTGCCAAGTTAGTCTACCAAACCATTATGTGAGGGGGGGCTTTCAAGTCACTTCTTTCTAGTTTCACAATTTCTGCTCTAAGCAGTGACCTTCACCATTTTGTTTTTTGCTTACCTGTGTTACACTTCAGGTACTTGTCCACAATTCTAAGCTCCTCTGTATCAGGACACTGTATCAGGACCTTTAACAAAGCATGACCAGTTTGTCTCTATTGAACTTCTATGGAGTTGCTGCGCTTGGTTATGATGATCACTCTCCTCTGCTAGTTTTCCCTCCCGCCATTCACTATCACCTCAGCTAGTAAAAAGTCTTGCTTTGAACCACGATTTTATGTACTAGAGTTCTTATGTATTAGATTTTAGTTCCTAAAATTCAAAAGTCAGTCGCAACGTACATGTTCTGAGCCAAGCTCATTCTAAATTACAATATGTTTCTGTCGTATTCCTCTTTATTGTAGGGGGTTTACTCAAGTGTTATCATCAAGTATGTGACGTACTAGGGTGTGAAGCTGAGAGTTACTTCATGCCACAGTACAAAGTGCTGGTCAGAGATTCAGGATCTCTTCTTTCAAACAGTACTTATTAAAATTTTGACTTAACATATCAAGAGCAGTGGTGCTTGACTGCATGTATTCATGTTTCCTTAACGTAGAAAGAACTTGTCACCTACTTCAGTCCTTGTTGATTGTGAGCTCAGAAGAAAATAAAGGGAGTAGGATGTTCATCCTTATGTTGAAAGCATGGCAGAGTTTTGTTGTGCTTAAGTGGTGAGGCAGGGATGGGGAACGGAAAACTTTGATTCTCAGTGGTTGCGGATGCTTGCTGATGCTGTCTCCATCCATCGAGCAGTTGACCTAAAATGTAGCTCACGAGTTCTTAATGTACCGGGGCCTGACGTTTCTTAGTGCCTTTCAACTGTGCAGCAGAAAACGTACCTGTGAGAGGATCTTTTTTTGATATACTGTCCTTTACTGCAGTGTACTGACAGCTGCTGAGGTTTCCTGACCCCTTGCTGCCGGCACTCACGACCCACTGCTGGAAAACAATATCATATAGGAAGGGGCAGTCATCTTTTCTTTAATGCTAAGGTCCGATATTACTTGTTGTTTTAGAGAGTTGACCACCTTCTGAAACAAGAACGTCTCACTGATGCCCTGGCTCTTGCTTGGTCCTTTTATGAAGGTAAAGCAAAGGCTGTAGTAGGTAAGTTTGGGTTTGTTGATTTTTGTTTTGTTTTGTTTTTTTGTTTTGTTTTGTTTGGCCTTTTTTTTTTTTTAAATTGAAATCACCGGGGAAGTTTTTAAACCTAGGCATGTACTGAAATCATTGTTTCAGGGGAAAAAAAAAAAAAAAAAAGGGGGGGGGGGGGGGAGAATTGAAATAAACATGAGAAAATAGAATGTGCTGCTTTGCTGCTTTGGGTTTGGCAGAAACAGCACTTTTGATATGGATGGATTTGGCTTTTTTAGAGTCATACCTTTAGCAGCCACCTATTTTCAAATGAAAATCAGACCTGGTCTGTATTGTGCCTCCTATTGGTTGTCACTTTGCCATGAAGGAGATGGATCCAAGTGTTGAATGCTAAAATATTTCTGAAGGTCGAGTGTAACCTGTAGTAACCTTCAGTGATGCTCTCAAGTGGGTGCTTTCATTGAGGTTTCCTCTGACTGTACAGCTGACTGAAAGTACTGCTGGGTTTTGGCACCAAATTTCCTATAAGGGACAATGTTTTGTGAGCACTTAGCTTGTTATGAGAAACATGTTAATTACGCTGGAAACTGCTGCTTGAGTGGTCTGATTTGGACTGGCCACATAGGATTTTCAGCAAATAACTTTTTGTGGTTTTAACAAATGACTCTGCAGTTCTCACGATAAGATCCTTCTGCTGTGAAATTGCTACTATATGTAGATTGTTTTTGGACAAAATGTGTTTAATGGACAAAATGCAATTAAGCAGATAGTTTTTCAGTTTTCAAAATAATTACTGTCTTTTGAGTTGGCTTTTAAGATTTTTTTGTCATTACAGTGCACTAAATTCAGTTTCTTCACATCAGTGCATCCTCCAGCAATTAGTCTGTTATACAGGCTTTGACAGCCTTCCATTAGTTGTTCTTTTGACGTTAAACTTGGTTTCTTCTGTCAAACAGCACTCAGATCTGGTCTTGCCGTTCCTGTGCTGGAACAGTCTTTAAATTGAGAGAATAAAACCTTAAGGAGAAGAATGGGCTAAAAGCAGATCACAAAATTGTATGTCTAGATACTTGGACTTCTGTATCTCAAGGGTAGTGGTGTGGACATCTACACTGTGGGATTTACAGTGTCCTTTATGGTACCTTAGATGAGAAATGCTTTCCTCCCCCCCCCCGCCATTCTTTCTAGGCTTGTCTGGGGACACGAGCAAGCGGAAAGCAGTCATTGCAGACAGGGTGAGCCACTGATCTCTTCCTAACTAGATTTTCGTGTATGCTGATGTGATGCTAGTTTTGTTCCTGGAAGAACTGACTTCTGTCCTCCAGAAGTTAATCCTATTAGCTCTAGAAAGAGTGTATGTGCCATTTTTGCTGTGATTGTTAGCAGGATTTTAGAAGAGACTGGGAAATACCTGTTGGGTTAAGGTGGGAATAAACGCTGCCGCATTAGCAAAGCAGAATGTGACACTATCATCCAGGCCTTGAGATGTCAAAATCCAGTCTCTTGCCCACTCACAGTGGACAGAAACCCTTTTTGTAGGTAATTTCAGAGTTTTCTGATGTTTAGTTGTCAAGTATCCATGGGAATGTAACTCACTCTCAGGATGGAAACTTTGATCGTGTATATATGGAATAATCTTTTCAACTGATTCTGTTCAGTTGTCATAGGATTGGGTTTCTGAGAAGGATTTTTAAAATAAGTGATTATCGCAATAATTACTCAGTCATACTTTATTCTTAATGCACATTGTATTTGTAGGTAAATAAGTTCTGCTAATTAAGGTACTGTAACTTAAGCTTTGGGTTAAAGCATGGCCGAGATGAGTCCTGTGCTTCAGGATGGGTTCATCTGCCTCAGAATGTGCTGGCAGACTGGCTGTCCAGTGCCTCAGTCAGCTGAAGTTAGTGTGGGCCTTCAGTATCCCACTGAGCCACTTCTGTGCCATCTCATGCAGTTGTGTCTTGGCAGCTGTGCTCTGAGTACTAGTTATTGCCTATTTCCTCTTTCCCTTACTTCCCACAGTAGTTCATGCCCAAACTGGAACAAGGTTTTCAGTGCTTCCAACCCCAAGTCAGGCTATTAAATGTGCTACCAAGTAGGGCCTCTAGAGTAGGATGAGAGTGAATCTTCATGTCTATTTTAATTCAGATGGTTGAAATCCTTCTCCATTATGCTGATCGGACTTTGAGGAAATGTCCTGACCAAGGAAAAATTCAGGTCATGGAGCAACATTTTCAGGTATGGTGTTCCAGAGGACTCTCTTGTATAGATCTTCTGAAAATTTTAATCAAACACAGCTTTGCTGTAAAAGTTACTTTTATAACAGCCATGACTTGTTGATGAATGCTCATGTGTTGGGTGTGAAAGCGGCAAGTATGGAAGTGACTTTGTTCCCCTTTCCCAACAAACTGTGGTTGGAAAAGCTGCAACTGTGCCAGCTAGCAGCTGTCTCAAAAACTTAATTGATTTTGTGTTGTATTGGCTAGGCTTCATTTTGTGCTGTGCAGGATGTACTATTTGGCAGGATCTTTGCCAGTTGCTACAGCTTTTCTATGTGTTTTTTTTTCTTCTCCCCATAGGATGTGGTGCCTGTCATAGTTGATTACTGCCTCTTACTCCAGCGCATGTAAGTCCAAGTTTGCAAATCTTTTCTCCCAGGGCAGGCCACTGACCCATGTAGCCCTGAGTGCTGTCTCCTATAATATCGCATGGTTTAGAGGAATTGTATCATACCACATCGTCATCATGTCATGTAACACTTCTCAATTCAGAGGAATGCTTAAAGACTCATGCTGAAATCAGGGTATTCAGTACTCAAAAAAGAAAATTCCTCTTAATTTTTTATAGAGGAAGAAATAATTGGTTCATTTTTTTCCCCACACCACCTCCTTAACAAAGAATCTGTCTGGATAGATTTTCCTGTTGTCGTCATTTCTCCTCTAATAGCAACTTTTCTGCTGCAACATCCATAGCAGGTTTATTCTGTGTAGCTGCCTATGACTTAGGTCTGCATGGGAGATGAACAGGGCATTCAGCTGCTGAGCTGAAGAAAAACAGAGTAAATAGAGTATAATTTGGAGCCCTCAGAAAGTAGAAGTAATAAGATGTTAATGAGATTATTTGATAACTAAACACTTCTTTCATCCTAGGGATCTATTATTTAATCAGATATATGATAAGATGAGTGAGAATTCTGTAGCTAAAGGCATCTTTCTGGAGTGCTTGGAGCCATATATCTTGAGTGATAAGCTGATGGGAATCACAGCTCAAGTGATGAAAGACTTGCTGCTTCACTTCCAAGACAAGAACAGGTTGGAAAATATGGAAGCTTGCATTGTGCACATGGATATCACCAGCTTAGACATACAGCAGGTGAGCTGCAGTAATGAGTGCTGTATCGAGTTCCTCTGAATAAATGACAATATCCCCTAGCTGTAGAGGCAAACTTCTTATGCTTTTAAGTACAAGGTAGCATGTGGAAATGAGGTTTCCCCTTTGAATGGAAAACTTCTGTAGTCCAAACTACTGGTGTCTTCTGGTCACTAACTTGTAATAGAACTTGGTTCTGTGTCCTGCAGGTAGTTCTTCTGTGCTGGGAAAACCATCTCTACGATGCCATGATCTACGTCTACAACAGTGGGATGAATGACTTCATTAGCCCCATGGAGGTAGGAAAGAAGTTCAGTGCAGGGAGTTTTGTGTGCTGACCACGCACTCTGTGTGACAACCAGCATTTCAAATTAATACATCATCTTCTCGTTCAGTGTACATATGTTCTTGTTCTTTTTCATTCTGAGGGCGAAATGATATACAGCTTACACATTCTATCCAACTCGATGCAGTAGAGAAGTAATTTGTAGTTACTGTACTTTAGAGCACAAATTTCCCTTTGGCATTGTAGATGTGGTAGGAATGCTCTGCAAAGTTAGAATGGGAAATTCAGTTGTGTTAATAATAATAAAAAAAAAAACTGCAGAAGAGAATAATATGATGAATTAAGAAGATTACATTGCAAAACTGTCTTCTAACATGTTTCCAATGGTGAGCCTGGGCAATGTGGCACAGTGTTCTGAGAAACAACTTTCTGCACAATGGGATTAGTGGGAGTGTAGGTGTGAGAGGTTCTGTGAACACCTCATGCTTTTTTTTCATACTGTTCTGCTGACACAGTAGTGTATTAATGCATGGTAAAGAATAATGGAAACAAAGGGTGAATTTATCTGTGTACAGAATTCAGAAAAAAGGCAAAGACTGCTTCTACCACAGAGCTAGGCTTTGTTCTTAGCACTTGGGTGAGGTCAATCAACAGTAAAAACAGGGCTCTGTAATGCTGTAACTGTCGATGCTGCTGATCATGAAGATGTGCCTGATGCACCAATTGCTCTTGAAGCCTCTAGGTATAATGTGAAGAGGCTTCACTGTGGAAGCACTGCTGCTGTTTTCTCAATAGTGCTAAAATCAAGAGCTTTTTGCATCTGAGTGTGAAAATCTTAAATTGCCCAATTCATAGCAGTTATAATCTCATTTAATTTTCTCAGGAACAAGACTCTTTGGGTGTTCATGATTTTAAAAAGGACTTTTAGAAACCTAGCGCTAGCTGTACAAGTACAAATAACTTTTTTTTTTTTGATTTCCAGGGCTAAGTATTTACACTGTTCCTTGCTCTGTGTTACCAGACTAAAGTCTCTCTGATGAACCTGCTAGGTAGCCTGAAGGTTTGCATAATCTCCAGTGGCAGAAGTCTCAGGAGCAGGAAGTGAGGCTAGTCAGTTATGCTCTGAATGTTACTTCTGGGGCTACTGAACGTTTTTAATTTTTTTTTTTTTTTAAGGGTGGCCTGTCTTTATGGTTAGATCTGATGGTTTGAAAGCTGTTTTTTTTTGTTTGTTTGTTTTGTTTTTTTTTGTCATAACATCAGCCAGGATAAACATCTTTTGCCACATCTGGTGTCCTCTTTTCATGTTAATTGTAAGACATCATGAGAAAGCAGAGCTGCTCTGAGGAAGATGCTTCAGTGTTCTCTGCTTTAAAACCAAGCAGAATCTTTGATTTGAGCTTTTACAATTGCATGAGCACTGCTCTTTCTTGTTACAGAAACTGTTCAAAGTCATTGCTCCTCCGCTGAATGCTGGCAAGTCTCTCACAGGTACAGAATTACTGCCCTGTATGAGTGTCTAGTTTTGGTGTTTGTTTCAGACATCTCTGGTCACTTACAACAGAGAGATTGCAAAGGGAAATGTATACCTACTGTCAGGGTCTTGGAGAACAGAAAAGCATTCAAGTAGGACTTAGCATGCCTAAAGCTGTTCTACTTACTGTGTGTAAAACCGTGTGTGTCAGATGAGAAATTTTGCTAACTGTTGGGAAAAACAATTGCATCTCCGTATGTTGCCTTGTGAAGAAAAGGTGACAAATGATTTTTGTTTTGTAGATGAACAGGTGGTAATGGGCAACAAGCTGCTTGTATACATAAGGTAAGGTGGTTTAAGGATATGGGTGGTGTTGCCTAGTGGTACCAGATTTTAACTCATTATACTTGCAAAATGTTATGCTGTATTTCAAGGTCTGAGGTATTTTGTAAAATAGCAATGGCTACTTTGTATGGCTGACTTAGTTACAATGGCTTGTTGCACATCATAGAATATCCCTAGCTGGAAGGGACCTGCAGAGATCACTGAGCCCAACTCCTGGCTCCACACAGGACCACCCAACAGTCAAGTCATATTTCTGAGAGCGTTGTCCAAACACTTCTTGAATGTTGACAAGCATGGTGCCTTGACCACGTCTCTGGGGAGACCATTCCAGGGCCTGACCACCCTCTTGGTGAAGAACGTTTTCCTGATATCCAACCTGAACCTCCCCTGATGCAGCTTCATGCTGTTCCTTTGGGCCCTATCATGTTGAAGAGACAGGTGGGATGAAACTGGATGCTTAGAGCTCAGGTTACTGCAGATATGCCAAAACAATTCCTTTTGTCTTTAGAATCAGTTTTCTCCATTGTCCTGTGTGTGGCAGTGCTCCTCAAACAAGAAGTCAGTAGCCTGAAAAGCTCTATTTTAGCCTTTGGGGATAGCTCTTTTCAGTTGCTGCTTTCTGTATTGCCTTTAATTTGCAGGAGGTTGTTCTGAGATTGCACAATAGTGATTAATTAGTGAGTTCCTCTTTTTGGAATCTATTCAAGATCATGAACTTTTGCTTCTGCATTACTTCTGCTGCCTAAACTGCAGAATAAAAGACTTTTTTTGAGAAATCCTGAGATTTCCTTGATTCCTGCAATGCAATGGCAGACTTCAGATGCAAATTCGTGCAGCACATTGGCTTATTGTGTATTAACAGCAGTGCTCTCTGCTGTACTTGCTCTCATGGTTTACCAAATAAATTTGTTTGGTTTGTTTTAAGAGCATCTTGAAAACTAGCTCTGAAAGTTAACTGTTTTCCTCAATCTATTTAATGTCAGTAGATATTAAGAAAAAAAAAGCCTTTCCTCTCTTTCAATAGCTGCTGCTTGGCAGGCCGTGCGTATCCACTGGGTGATATTCCCGAAGATCTGGTACCTCTGGTTAAAAATCAGGTGAGCAACCTTTTGGAAGGACACTTTTCCATACGAGGTTTTTAGAAAAGAAACCATCGTCTTATTTCATGAGCTTCTGTTTGAAAACTGTTATCAATCTGATGGTTGATAATGGTTTTGTTGTAGATGGAGAGTATCTAGTTAAAATCACAGTGAATTTATGCAAAAGTATGACTAGATATGCAGGTTACATGTTGTGAAAATTGGCATGGTGATTGCCAAGTAAATCTCCTTTCCTTATTTCCATCAGAGCCTTCAAGCTTGGCTATTTCTTTCTCTTTAAGCTGTGTCAGAAGCTTGGCCTAAGGCAAAGCTTAACTCCTCTGGGGAGACATCTCCAAGAACTTCTTAAAATGGAAGATGCTTCTGATCATCATTTTGTGCTCATAAAAATATTTCCTGAATTTCTGGTCGGTTTTACTAGTAAAATAATTTTCTTTTTGCTCCATAGCATTTTACTCGAGTATCAAGGTTTTAAGAAGAGGCAGTGGTTTCTTTTTTGCATTTTCTCTTTGCAGTACAGTGGAACAGGTAGATATTTTTGTTGCTAATCCAGAGTTCTTACCTGTATGTATGTGGTAGCTCTGGGTTGTTGCAAACCCTTTCCTTACAGGGTGTGCAAGCCAGTCTGCTTCTCTATGCTGGAGCAAGTGCCGTTGACCTCTCCCATGGCCCTTATCAGGTTGTCTCCTGAACGTGTGCTGGAGCTGGCACAGCACCAGACTGTGGCTCAAGATCTGAGAAGAAGTAAAGGCATACCCAGCAGCAGCAGTGCTGGGGAGGAGCCATCAGTGTCTCCTTGTTAAAATCTCTGATAGTGTTCATGAGTCTGGCTTAAGCAACACCTTTCTGTCTTGATTCTTAAATCCTGCACTCTAGCTACAGTCTGGTTTTCTTTGTTTTCTGAACACTTCCTAGATGGCAGGTGCATATCAGGGTCAAGGAAAACAAGTTACAGTTGGGAGGCTGTTCACTGGAAAGTCAAACTGCTTAACCCCTCCTGGCTTCACTGCCATTGTGCTAACAGGAAAATTAACTCAGAATAGGAGTAAATGAGAGAACATGACATTTGCTGAAGGTGGTGTTTTTTTCCCCTCAAAGTGTGGGGGCAGATTGGCTGGCCCTTCCCAGGGGAGCTGCTGACAAGGAGAGGAGCTGTGCCTTGGATAAGGAAGAGCTGCACAGCTTCTGGGGAGAGGTGGCAGGATGGGGAGGGAATTAATCTAATGTCAGACGCTTTGGTCTCCAAGTACGATCCTTAATTTTTGCACAGTGATTGACCTTAAATGGGTTGATGAGCCTAAGGAAGGGAATTTTTCTCTACTAACAAGCGTCAGGAAACATCGTTCAAGAACAAACACTGATGGACTCCTAAGGTGTTTTAGAGCTTAAGTGCAAAGCAGGTAATCCTGCTGCTTTCCCATATCCTAGCTATATCAGTTATCTGAAATCCATAGGAAATGTTTGATTTTTTCACTGCAGGTCTTTGAATTTCTCATCCGGCTACATTCCACTGAGGGATCTGTGGATGAAGAGGTCTACCCTCACGTTCGTACCTTGCTGCACTTCGACACTCGGGAATTCCTTAATGTTCTTGCACTGGTAAGAGACCACTGATGTCTTGCAGGAAAAAATTTCAAAACCAGTTCTTCCATCATCTATGTTGTGGTTGCATGATCTGCGAGATTCTATTAAAAGGTTTGAGCTTAGGTAAACCTGTATTTACTGGCTTGATGTAGGAACAGTTTTGATGTGTGTTCTGTAAGATGTCAGAGAAGATCATAATAGTCTTTTATGTCCTTACATATAAATTGATGAACATCTGACATTACACAGTGAGCACTGCTAACAGAGGCCATCTAAAGCTTAGCTAAAAGTCTACTTGAGCCTGTTATTTTTACCTAAATAAGAAAAAAACTGTTTTGGTAGTTACAAAAAAGGAACCTATCTTGGAACCTTCTGCTTAAGTAACGCGTACACAGGACTTAAAAGCATTGTAAGCTTTGTGATATGGCTGCTGCTGTGTGTTGGCTTGTATTTCTGGGGCTGGCAGTGGAGAGCATTGTTCTCAAGATGTCATTGTTTTGCCTCATGCAGACTTTTGAAGACTTTAAGAATGACAAGCAAGCTGTGGAATATCAACAGCGAATCGTGGACATACTTCTGAAAGTGAGTGTGCCTAAAAATTAACCTCTGTCTTTACTGCACATAGTTGTATATAATCAGGCAAATGTAAAGTGTGTAACTTAGATGAGGGGGTTCCGGTCCTGCACGGGATGACACCTCTGAGAAGGTGAGCTGAAGCTTGGAATCACCTCAGCAAAGGCTGAGGTTGGATATTTAGAAGTGAAGCTGTGTAACGTTAAACGTGGTGACAGAGAGGTCTCCGTTCCTGTCTGTGCTTTCACCTGGGTTGTATTTTGTTGTCAAGCTCCTCCTTTCTGCACTGCTAAGTTCATCTTTATCTGCTTCTCATTTGATTCTGCTCCATCAGTCTATCTGAGCAGAAATAATGTCCCAGGAATCTTATGCTTGGCAGGGTGCCAGTACTCTTCTGCTAAGAACCCTGCTCCTGTATCTGTAAATGCTGTGGTTGGGATGTTACGTGCCCAGAATGACAGGCCTGTCTTTAGTAGATGGGAGAGAAGAGGAATGTCAGAGCTATCAGTCTGGTGCTGTAGAAATCACTTGTCATCTGCAGACTGTGTTCCTTAACAATGTTCTCATTAAAAGCTATTGCTGCCAAATGCCGTTTGGTTTCCCCTTCAAAGCTGTCAGCATTAATAATGAGTAACTCCACTTGGAAGCTGTTTATGTATAAACATATCATAAGTAGTGTTTCCCTGTCACTGTCATCATTGATAGATGAGAGCAAGGGCACCAGTGAGTGAATTCAGTGGCAGAGCTGCCGCAATAGGCTGTGTTTGGTGACCTGAGACATGCTGCTCTGGGGGAACGTCTGTGAGCCTGGCTGAGTAGGCTGTTGCTGTAGGGATGTTAGTTAGCCCTGTGCTAGGTTAGCTTGTGCTTTGTGTCTGCTGCCAGCAGGAGGTGGCACGCTGCGGCTGTGTTCTGGAGTTACTCAGGGATGTGCTTCTGCGGCACGATGTAGGCTGAGTGAAGTTGTTTACAACACTACTTTGTGCTGCTGGACACGTAGCAAATGAATTCTGTCCACCTGCAATAGAACTCAGCCCTGTTTCCTATGGGGGGAAAGGAGGGCAGTTGTTAAGTGCTGCAGGACTGAATGCATCTGCAGGCAAACATCTTGGTGTTAAGAGAACTCTGTCTCCCTTGGTCTGGAATCTGCTCTCCTTTTCAGTAGATTTAAAAAATCTTGGGACTTTTTATTTAGAAGAAATTTATCATTGGGAAAGAAAGCGCTTAAGAAATAGCCATGCTGTGAAAGCAGTTTGTCTAATGTAAACTTAGCATATCGAAATTTTGTCAAATATATCATCATTTAGAAAGTCTATCTGTTTGGCCTGCAGCCTCAGTAAGGTTTCTGTGTTTCAGAGGTCCAGTATTTTCACCTTCACAAAGATTGATGAGGACTGAGCTTGTGAAAAACAAAGCCAAAATGAATAAAAGACTCCAATTTCTTTTTGTGAACCGTATTTTTAATGCTATTAGCTAACATCACTCTTCCAGGCTCCTGTATGAAATAGAGTTTTTTAAACAGAAAATGAAGATTGAAAAAGAATGATAGTTTTAGCTGATGTTTCAAACAGCTGGGCTAAATCCCTTAATGTGCCTTGCCCGTCTGTCTCCACTTGTGTAAGGTAACCGTTAGCCTCTCCTGGGGATCTAGAACTTTGAGTCACTTTGAGGAATCAATTGCATTTCCCTAGCTTATGCTGAATGGAGTTATAAACTGTGAAATGCTCTGTCTCTAGGCTTTGGTAGAGCACCTCTCAGATGCTAGCTGACAGAGTTGTTCAGGTGATTTCTTCCTGCTAAACTCCCTGCTCTTAGAGGGGGGACTCTCCAAACGAGTTCATTTCACATTCCCTTAGGTTTGGGATTTTTTTCTTTTTAGAAGCATGAGACATCGCGTCAGAACATGTCATGCTTTTTTACATGATAGACAGGTGATGAGCACACTCCAGAGGTTTCAAACCTTTTTTGTTGTTTTTTTTTTTTTTTTTTTTTTTTGCTATACAGGTTTTCTGTAATTTCAAGTCAAGTCAGCACAGCCATACATTTCTCAAAACATTCATTGACTAACAACTAATTTAATGTGAGAAAATAAACTTTTCTCCTAACCCATGCTCATTACATAGTAATTTGATCAGCTCTTGTGCATACCACGCCTGAAGTGGTGAGTGCCTGAGGCCTGAAGTCAAAATGTATTTTTTTTACGCCTATGATGATTCTTTTTGTCTTTTTTCATCATGTGATATTTCTGCTCAGAAGCTGTCACATATCTAGTGATAAACACAGACTACAGAAATGGAGAAAAATGTAGGTTTCCTCATTGCTGTTTGGAGCCCCTTCACACCCCAGAATTTATGAACATGCAAGAAATCTTCCTTTCAATATTGAGCAGAGAGGCCCAGCCTCTTCAGCCTTGGGGCAGAGGTACTTTAGCAAGGTCACATCCACTGCCTGTATCTTCAGGCCACATAGAGTTGAATGCCGTGGAAGGTAGCTTGTTTTTTGAGCTCTAGGCTCTAGCACCAGGAGATTTCAGGCAGGAGGAGGCATGATGGTTGTACAGTGCTTTCTTGTTGCTGTCTCCTGATTGATTTTGCAGCTGCCTATAGAAAAGTAACCACTTGTATTTCTATTTCTCTCTCTCTTCCTTAATGTTTCTTAGGTCATGGTAGAGAATTCTGACTTTACCCCATCACAGGTCGGCTGTCTCTTTACTTTCCTTGCCCGTCAGCTTGCCAAACCCAACAACACGTTGTTTGTGAACAGGACACTTTTTGACCAGGTAAGTGTTCGTTTGTGTGGAGCGGAAAAAAATGTAAACAGGGTCCAGCACCAAAGATTTGTGTCTAGGTTTGTAGACTAAAGCAATCGTAGGAGGACTGGTGCATTAATAAAGCAGGTGGCATCTTGCTGGGAATTACACTTTTGAACAAGTGGAACAGGAGAGACCACAGAAGCACAGTAAGGTCTGTATTTCAGCCTGCCTGCTGGAATCATGTGAGAAATAGGGTTGTAGGAGATGGAGCAACTGTAGTAACACCTCTGCTCTTCTCCATGGAATGGGAGATTCCTGTGGCCACCAGTATTTGAGGAGAGAGAAAGCAAGGCCCATAAGGGCAGGAACCAATCTGTTTTTAAGCCCCAAGGAGTGTTTTGATGACTGTTGTTGCTTGTTAGGTATATGAAGATACCAAGGTAAGAAGACAAGGGGTGCCAACTGAAATGACACTAGTGGACTTACAGAGCTTGTATATGTATGTAGCTGGCAGTTTCTAGTTCCCATGGTCACCATCCTTCTCTGCTGTGTGAAATAAGCTGAAATGCACCAATGCATGCCTGAAGCTTGCACATGTTGAGTTTATCTTAGAAATTCTTGGGACTGAGAAGGAGGCCTTAACAGCTACAGGAGTTGTGCTTCAGTGATAATATGGAAATATGAGCACTAATAAAGAATTAGTTAGAAAACAGAATCATAGAATCATTTAGGTTGGAAAAGACCCATAAGATCATCAAGTCAACCATCACATAACACCACCAAGACAACCATTAAACTGTGTCCCTGAGTGCTATGACCACACATCTCTTAAATGTCTCGAGACAGCGACTCTGGAACTCACTGGGCAGCCACTTCAACACCTAACTGCTCTTTCCATGAAGAAATTCTTCCTGACATCTAATCTAACCCTCCCTTGGTCAACTCAGGACTGTTGTCCTTTGTCATAGTTTAAGACCAAATAACTCTGTGGAGGCTAAATGGATTTGGATACTGAAACATTTTAATTACAGATAAATTCAATTTTATGAATTATCTGACTTTACAGGATCAAGCAGAGATTAGCTCATAGATGAGTCGTATGTTCAAATTGCACCGTCGTGTTCTGATTTGATGTTGACATTGCTGGTGCTCACAGTCTGCTCATTTTGAATGCTTCTGGACTTGTGCATCTTGATGATCAAGTGGTTGCTTGCATGGTTTGGTTATCTATTTCTTTTGAGCATACCAAAGCTGTTCTGGGGTTTAGGACAGGTGTTTGATTCTGTTTGTTTACTTCCACTGCAGAAGAATTTCACAGGCTAACAGCTATGCTAACCAGGCTTAACTCACGCTAACTTTTACATCCTTGCACAGGTCCTTGAATTTCTGTGTAGTCCAGATGATGATTCGCGTCATTCAGAGAGGCAACAGGTAATTGTCTTCAACGAAACATTTATTTAAGTGCTAGGTATGGCAAGACTGGCCTCACTGGGCATGGATGCTGGCAGAAAAGCATAGGGAAGGTTATATGCCAAAAGAGTTACCTAGCATAGGAATAGCAGCCAACAAGGAGTAATTGAGCAGTGCTGTCCAGAGCAGGAGTGAAGGAGCATTCTTCCCCAGTGTTGCCTCCAGGAGAGGCTTGACAACTGTAAGAAGAGAGGCAGGGAAAGTTCTGTGCAAATGCGTTACTTCTGTAGCTAATGGCACGATCAATTAAAAAAAATCTGTAAAATACACCCTGTGTTAAACAGAGTTTAATGGAGCAGGATCAGCGTACTTTTGAATGGCACTGGCTGTTATACTACTGCTGCAATATAAGTAACTGCTGTTCATTATCTACAGGTCCTTTTAGAATTGCTTCAGGCAGGAGGGATAGTACAGTTTGAAGAGAGCCGACTTATCCAAATGGCAGAAAAAGCTGAATTGTAAGTTGTCATGCACAATATATAAATACTGTCTTTAAAACTCCTCCAAAGCCTTTTTTCCTCCACATGCCATGTTTCTAGTTTGCAGCTTTGTTTGGGATTATTTTCCCTATGCATTCACATATGCTTCATTTAATATGTTCATATTTAATCTGTCCCAGTCTCTTTCTGCTATCTCACTGGGTGTACTTACCCCCATCTTACCTTACCAATGCTTTCTGTAGACTGGTGGGAATATTTAGCATGAAACCCTGTGGGGCTTGATAAATTTTGGCACTTCCTATCCTAGAGCCCAGGCATTGCTCAAAGGTATAGTTGTATATTTGAATGCTCTACCACTGACAGATGGAGATTACTTGTTGGGGTGAGGCCCACAGGTGGATTTAAAAGCACACAAGTGTCTGGAGCCACCCCCGTGGTACTCATTTTAGAACTGAGTAGGAGAGACAAAATGCAGCGTCTGGAAAGGCTGAAAATTTCCACTATCTCCTTTAGCTGCTTTACCCATCCAGAAAGTGTCTGTTCATGTCTGAGTCAGCCAGGGGGACATCTTCATCCAAGTCTTCAAATTGGATACCATGTGAGTTAATCCACCATACTATAAAGGAATAGAGGGATAGATAGTGGTGGCGTATGCTACACCTGTTCTCCTACATGTCCTAGAGGGAGTTACTAGACCAAATTTTTCAGCCCCGATGAGATTCAGAAATGCATTGTTAGCGCCTGAGAATCAGAATCACAATCAAGTGGATTACTGAATGTCCACATGGAGTTTTTTCTCCTTACTTAAGGGATTTTGAAGGCTGGAATCACCAGCTCTGCCACTTACGTTAGAGCTAAAAGAAGTATGGAATGAAGCTATTTAGCAGGCTTTTCACTTCTTTCACCTCAGTTGCACCCATTTTTATCTGAAGTTTTCCTGATTCAAAATATTAAAGGTGTTTATTAAAAATTGAAACTAGGAAGCTGTTTAACATAACACACTGCTAACTCATATTCAGTGTATTTCTTCAAATTGGGATTGTAGATTTGCCTAGCTTAAAGCTGACTACATTGTGGAAAAGTGATCTATGATCTATGAACAGCAGAATGAGTGAAACCTGATTTCTCATTTTAGTTATCAGATTTGTGAGTTTATGTATGAACGAGAGCTTCGCTATGACAAAATCATTGGCTGTTACCTGCGTGATCCAGTGAGAAAGGTGAGTAACTTTCTTCTCCGTAGCAGTGTAGCCTGTCCTGCTGGCAATGGTGTGAAAGAGCGCAACAGTCCTGCTCTCCTGTCATATTCTCTTACAAAATGTCTTTCTTTACAGCTGAGTTTTTTTATAGTCAAGGCTAATGTGCTGATGAGCATGTGTTGCTGATTTTTTTTAAAGCTGAGTTTTTGGTTTCTCTTCCAATTTAAGCAATGCTAAAACATAAAACTTGAGTACAAGGTGTGATTTATTGCAAATACTGCTAGTGGCAATATTTGTTTCTGTCATCAGTCCCGTCTTTTTGCCTCCCTGCCCGACTCCCTGACAGAATCTTTTTGCCCTGTTTACATCTTTGCAATTACCTTCTCCATTATTACAAGCTGCATTCTCCATTATTACTGCCCTGCAGTTTTTATGAGGTATTCTCTTCCCTACTATCAGCACAATCTGGGAGAAGAGTCTGACAAACTTGATCTCACCAGCTCCTTATGAAAGCACTATGCTGAAAGTTGTGTGGGTGAAACAGTAGGAAGGGATAGGTTATAGTAGTGAGGTGGTCAAAAATGTGGTACTTGAGAGTATCAGTGCTGAGTGCTGTGCAAGAGAACCCAGAGAAGAGACTGATAAATATCAAAGAGCAATTCTAGAATATGTTGGGAAAAGAAAACTGACCCACCTTCTGGTTAAATATTCCTTTCTTTGCCTATTCTTTTAGTTACAGTCATGTCCTGTCTCTTTTTCCCTGTAAGCAAGAGGCAGATATTTCTAATAGAGGAGGAACAATTCTCTTTAGCCATAGTTCTTAACACTTTTAGTGTCGATTCTGGTCTTCTTGGCTTTTTTTTTTTTCTTTCTCCTGGCAGCTCTTCAGGAACTGTATTTAGGGACATATAATCTCGCCTGCAGATAACTTACCCTGACTTGCTGACTAAGAGAGGAATAGCCCTGAGGTCATCCTAAGACTGTTTGAAGTGTTCTCCCTTAACAAAATCTAATGCTGTTAACAGCACTGCAGAACATACTATACCATTTATGGTTTTATGCCTTACAGGAAGAAGTTTTCAACTATATTCACAACATTCTGTCTATGCCTGGCTACAGTACTGAAGAAAAGCAGTCAGTGTGGGACAAAGCTTTGGAACACATAAAGGTACATTGTTTCTTACACCCATGATACCTGAGCTCCTACTAACTCTTGCTGGATCCAACTGGTGCTGTTCTGTAAGCAGAAGTGTCACAATGGTGAATCAGCGACAAAGGGATGATTTGGAATTGTTACAAACACCAAGTTCAAAATAGCTACAAACTTTGCCTTGCTGTGTGATGTCAAGCACAGATTTGCGTTCTCTCCAGGCAGAGGGCTTGTAGCTCTCATGTCTTCTGTGGGGATGAAGGGCATTGATAGGGAAACTGATGCAAATCAAGGAAGGTTATGCCAAATTGCTCAAAATATGGCAGGCAAAATCAGGAAGTTAAGTAAGAAATGCCTCAGTATTGGTCTGAGTGTCTCGTTGTTCTTAGCTTGGACTTCTAGTTAGTGGGATCCTGGAGGTGCAAATTCACTGGCATTTCTTCTCAGCTTTTGGCTTGAACAAAACGATTAGCTCTTACTTTAAGTTGCTTGTGTGGTTTAGCAGTGTCATACATTAATGTAAATGCATTTCTCTGATTCAAGCTGGCTTCTTTGGTTTCCTGCTTTCAAGTGTTGCTCTTTGGGTAATGGCAATGTATCAGAAGATGATGGCTCATGAATGCTGTGTAACAGGAAAGTGATCTGTGAGCAAGCCTTTTATCTTCTGAGCATGCAGCAGTAGGAGGTCAGGACGTTGCTATCATTGACCTCGCAATCTGTAGTATCAAATTCCTCAGATTACAATGATGAGGATAATCAACTTCAATAGCCTGGTATTTCTAACCTATGGTAAGATGAGGTCATAACATCTTCTGTAAGACACAGCTTGTTGCTTGACTTATCTCTCTCATAGCTCTTCCCATCTCTTCTATCTCTCTTTGCTTGAGGGGATAGAGATGTCTGAAACAATTGCCCAGTCTGTAGACATGGGGAATGCATTATATCTCTAGTTATACAAAGTGCTGTCAGTCTCCTCCAGGGTGATCTGGAGATGAGCCAGGAAAATAACTCTTGCCTATAAAACAAGCGGTCGTGCTTTTGCCCAGACTACTTTAGCAGAAAATCACCACAGAAGTCTGCATCCTGCAAGGGGGACAAAAGAGCACCAGGTACCATTCGGAAGATAGAGAATGCTGTTAGTCTCTTCCAGAATTTGAAAGCAGTGGGTGACTAATGAGAGAATGGGCCAAGAGGAAGATCATTCAGAAGACAAAGAAATGCTGTGTATCTACCTGTATGACATGCAACTCACTGAGCTCACACCTACTCTCCGGATGGGCTTTCAGAGCCTATGGGAAGCGCTGGTGGTGATGGTTGTGCTGTGGAGGCCTCGCACATTACTGTCTTACCAGAGCAACTGTGGATCCATGCTGGACTTTCCCAGTTGAACAAACTGCTGAGAACAAACTGCTGTCCACTTTGCTGCTTCCTTCTGACTGCTTTGTTTTTCTCTCCTCCTGAGTTATTGGTACATACAGCCCAAATTGCTTGGCCTTAAGAGTGAGTGAGCCTCCCTTTGTAAGTCTTAGTTTGTGTCTCTGTCAAGTGACAAATGTGTCTCCTTGCTGGGTCGATTCAGTCTGAGGCTGTTAGGATTGCTGTTCCATGCCTGGGTGTCTTAGGACAAATCAGAAACATCCTGAGTTGCCCTTGTTTCCCATTGTGCTGTATTGGTTTTGATAAACTCATCATAGGATAAGACTGCCAGTTTTTCATAGTGGGTTGTTTGGTTTTGTTTTCTCAGCGTGGTGGAGAAAAAAAGAAATTCTTTGTTATTGTACAGAGCCAGACGTGCCCAGTGCCCCCATTGTCAAAGCTGCATACTTTTCCTGAGTTTGTCAAACCACAGAAAATACTCCTCAACTTGTCCATGGCTATCTTTAACAATTCCCTGCCTTAACAATTTCAACAGCCTTGCACATTCTGTGGCTGCTCTTTTTTAATGACACTTCTTCACAGCTTCCTCCAGAAAGCTGCTGGGCAAATAACCAGTTCTGTGGGGTCATCTTTGTTGGGTGTTGCAACTGAGATCAACAACTCCTTTTTTTTTTGGCATCTTTCTTTTTCAAGGATTGGTGAACAGTATATGCAATTTCATGTGGCTTAGCAGCTTATTGACTGCTATGGCCTTTTGCTCTTTTCCAGTATATTAATTTTGCCCTCAGACATTCAAAAGACTTAAATAGTAAATTTTACTAGGATAGTACATTTTACTATGGTGATGCCATGATTTCAGGTGTTTGAACAGTCCTTTTTTCTTCTGAGTTATCAAAGTAGCAAGCCAACACCTTCAGTTGAAACTAGAAGCCTCTAAAGAGGCTTTCCTGTTAGTACTTCTTTCCTGCTGTGTAATAGAAAGTGGGGTTTCTGATCAGTGTCCTTTCTTATTTTTCTCCATCTTCCTACATGGCAATTGTTCATGAGGTTTATCTTCAAAATAAAGCCTAAGACCTCTCCGATCAGTGTTACATGACCTGCGTCAGTACTGTCTCCTCAAGGACTGTCTGCCTAGGAAATGCCATATTCACAAACTCTTAAACCTGGGAGAGGTTAGAAACACAAGCCTAAAATCTGTTGCTTGGGGGAAGCTCTGAAGGCCACACTGACCCAAGAGCCGCAGTCTGTTGCTGGAAGGCTGGACCATCGGACTCCAGCCACTCAGTCCTGTACTCAGCATGCCTGGAAACTCCCAGGGAGGGTTTGTACAGAGAGAGAAACAAATTAAGGCTGTCATGCTACATCCTTTCTGCATGCTTCTCATTGCACTGCTGTGATTAAGATCTGGGTCCTTTGGATTGCCTAGGTTTGTCAGATAAGAGTCGTGCTTCTGAGTACAGGGTAAGCAACTGAAAGCTGTGGCTTCTGGAATAAGGCTCTGAAGTCAAACACCATGGAACTGGCTTACATATAATAAAGTAGACAAATTTTGCTTTGGAAACCTCACAAAATACATCTTCTGTGATAGCTCTTCTTTAATGAGCTTGGGGAGAGGTCCTTCAGCTCGGAAGAATAGCAATGCTCTTCCCTTATTACTTCCTTTCTTCCCTTTACAATGGTCTGTTGCTGGCACTCACTGAATTTGCTGGCTGCTACATCTGTCTGGGGGCTAAGCTACAGCTGAGCAACTTTTTTTTTTCTTGCACATACACGTTTATGAAGTTTTTCTTTCATCTCCTATACCAGTTGTTTTTCTTTAATGGGGCAACGTTTTCTCATTTGTAGGCTTAGCAAGGGCTTTTGTGAAGGTTTGCCAACTACCCAATGTTGGTCTGAAGCAGTTGCTTCTCATTTGGAAGCATGGATGTATTTGGAAGCACCAAAAGTGAAAATTCATGTTCTGGGCTGTGTAAACTTGTATGATATGAAGTCTTTTAGATCAGGGTTGACAGGAGGCAAATCCACAAGCATCTTAAAGTTTTATTTTTTTTCCTTTTATTCTATAAAGGATTTATTCATTTTTTTTTTTTTTCCATGTCTGAACAGATAGCAGGGAAATTAGTTGTTGCAGGAAACCTGCTGTTAAACTTCTGATTTGGTTCAGTTCAAGCCAGTTAAACACTTGAGAAATGCCCTAGAGTCAACTGATGGCTTTGTTTCCTCTCTCTTGCTGGAACTCTTCCAGCTGGTACTAGCTGGTCTTGCTGGCATGGAGTCAAGTGGAATTGGCATGGAGATGGCATGGAATTTCAGAAAATTTGATGAAATCATTTTCTCACCTTAGGAATGAGATGTTTTCTCAGTGTGTGATGAGTTTTGCATACTTATAAGGCCTGTTGTGTAGTAAAATTATCAATTTTCAAAATTGTCTTTTTGTAAATACCTTTTTTTTGCATGATTATTTTTTGTATGATAGCATTTATTTTACAGGCTTCATGTAGGCAAAGATACAGTTACAGTATGTCGGAATGGTTTCAGTGATACTGCATGATTACATTGTCTATAAAATTAAAAGTAATATTTTTTTCTTGTATTTCTCTCTCCAAAGGAGTTGCTGCTGCTTAGCCCATGTAAAGCAGCTGACTTGGTAGCCATCCACTTCAGTGAGCAGATTGAGAGCATCATTACAAACCTTCAGGTAAAGTGTCAAACTTCATTGGTGTTGGCACTTCTTACAATAATGGCAACACTGCTGTAAAGAAATGATTGCCGAGAGCAATGTTTAGTTGTTGCTGTGTCATAAATGGAGGAGAAGTAGCTCAGTAGATACTCAGCTGCAGGAATTGCTACATTTGAACTGCTGCACCTGTTAGTGATGTTCTGGCCATGGTAAGGTATGATCTCTGAGTTGCTGTTTGTATCACTTGGTAATGCAGTCTTCAGTTGGGAGTGCAGCATGGCTTGCATTCAGAGATCAGACAGACCAGTTGTCAGCAAGCATTCTCAAAGAAAGTAGTCCATAATTACTTAGCCAAACCATCTTCAGCACTCACCAGCCATGAATAGTATTTTGTTCAATGGATATAATTCAGGAATTGCTGTTTTTATAGCAAATTACTTAAAGTAATAATACTTTCTCCTCCTGTTGTTCAGGACCAGTTCTTACTCTTCCAGTTTCTAAGGAGTCTGCTTGATCCGAGGTATGTAAGAAAATTGGACCAATGGAAAACTACATGGGTTCAAACACATTCATTTGGAACACTACATCAACGTAGTCTACATCCAAGTTTAGGGCTTAGAAAAGGTGACTTGCTCTTCAGACTGCCCAAAGGTGAGAAGGATAGCACAGAAATAACACTTTTCTGGGGAGTGTCCTTTAGCAGAGCCCACGCCTGGCTTCCTAACTGGGAAGTGGTGTGGGCTCCAGTATGTGCAATGTGACGCCTCTCCAGCGTTGGTGGGAGGGCGGGCAGTGCCGTAACAGCTTCTTTGGGAAGGCTGTGAAATGGTTACCCTGCAGATGAACCATCACTTCTGTTCTCAGCACCCACTGGTTTGATTACTTGACCAAGCCGCCCAAATTTAGCATAAATAGAGATGTGTTTTGATCTATTGACATTTTTCGTTTCTATCATTTCGGAATTGCTGCTATATTTCACTGCGAACTTCTCCTTAACTAGTTACTTGCTCCATCTGCTCCTGTTCTTTCAGTATTTCAGCACTGAGTGTTCTCTTTCTGTTGAATAGGTTTCAAATGCCGTAAGGCCTTGATTTTATTTATTTATTTTGTAAGACATATATCTGCACAGCTTCATTTGCCTTCTAGCAATTGTTAGTGCTATTTAAGGAGAAAGCCTGCTTTGTCAATTAGTTGCAGATTATTGTGCTTTATGAGGAGGAGAAATTGGAAAAGGTATTATCTTAAATCTAGATCTTAAATTTTGATGTGGTGTCAGTGTTTCAGCTCTTGTTTAAGTGAAGTAAAAACCAGTGCTTTAGAAGGTAGCTTGGAAGTGATCAATTTTGGATTTTCCTTAGGTTTTACAATCCTCTTTGTATGGAAGGGATTAACTCCCACACCTAATGTGTTACTTAGAGGTCAAAATAAAAGCAAAATTTTGCCGAGAAAATATTTTGATTTGGTTTATAGGAGAGAAATTGAATGATTTAGTTTTTCTGTTGTTGATTTTAAATAGTAGTTAAGCAGAGATGCTACCCAGCTGGATGTTAACTAAGACTTTGTTGTTTGTGCTGTGATACCACTTGCAGCAAGTGAGACCTGGCGAAGGTAGTAATTAACCTGTATTTTAATCTTGTGCGTAGAGTGGCTTCCATAATCGCTGAGCAATAAACGTACCTAATTTAGCTCTACCACAGAGCTAAATACAACCATTTTTCCTGTAGTTCTATTCTAATCAAAATCAACATGTATGATATGTTAAACCCAGGTGTAGGAAACAACTTTCTGTATCTGATCCTTCAAAAGATTTCTGCTTTTACCTCCAAGACCCCAAGATTCAGCAAGCTCTGAGTCCCCATGACTTCTCTTACTGTGCCATGTGCGTTGTAGCAAAGTTTGTGGCCATTCCTTTTCCATCTGTTTCAAAGTCCTCTAATTCTCTGCACTACAGTATAATTAATGTTCAGCATCCCGAGTAAGGAAGGTAGAGCTTGTACTGACTGTGATGGAGTTGCCAGAATACTCAATGAGCAAAAGATGAGAAAGAAAGTTATGCAAAAAAGAACAAAATACTGCTAAATATTATGACTTCGTGCATAGCATCGACTAACCTTAAAGAAGAAAACCTTATAAGCCCAAAGTTTAACTCATTGTTATTAAACTGTGTTGCCAGGGAGAAGCAGAGATCCTAGATTGCTGGAGGGGCTTTTTATAGCACTCAAGGCTCTGTGGTCTGTTTTCAGTGCTGTGAGGCTGTCTGCTTCGAAGACATATCAAAATGAACTGAACTGTATCAAAATGAACTGTGCCGAGGGAGGCACAGGAAGATGGAGTAATTTTACTTTGCAAGACCTAATCTGCAGATACACCTCTGCTTTGCACTATTATCTTTACATTAAATAGTGATTAGGTTCTTCTGAAAACCTCTTTCTCTCCTGTCAATCTAAATTTTTATATGCTTTTTCTGAGCAAAATTAATACTAGAATAAAGTTTCTAGAGTAGCAAAGGAGCTTTAATGTCTGAAATACGAATGATTGCTTGATCATATGGGGGACAAGACTCATCATGCTAGTGTAACTATACTGAGTCAGTGGAATTGCATTAGGGATTTATTTGGCCCATTTAATTTTGCTGGAGATTTATTTTAAAGGAGCTAGAAGGGGGAAGGTAGGAGACAGGGTTAACAGAAATTGCTTAGGGAAATTAAAACCAGATGTCCTTACGGTTCTTATCTTATAAGCAGGCACAGAAAACAGAGAATGTAGTGTATATTGCTCAGTTCATTAATCACAGCCTTTGCCACCTTTCCACTTTAAACTGTTAAGTTCCCTTCTAAAAAAAAAATGCAATGAAGCATGTCTCTGTGCAGCACAAATTCATGTGTTGTACCAACACATATTTAACAACACAGTGTTCTGCGTCTATTAACATATTAACAAATGCCAAAACTTGTAGGGTGTTACCTTGGTTCTGCTCACTGACCATGGCTCTGGCAAGGCGCAGCTGTGCAAGGTTTTATGAGAAGTCAGTGATGATCTCTTCCTTCCAGAAAAGACCATGGCAGAGAACAGTTTTGCAGAGCAACTGTTTGGCATGGTTATACTGAAGATGAAGCAGGTTGTGTTGAGCTGAGCAGGACCTGCAAGTCTCAGGACAATTGCTTAGTTTTTAACATTATCAAAATCTTGCACTCCTTCCTTTCTCCCTTTTTGTGGATTCTTAAGTGAAGTAGTTAAGGAAAATATTGGCTTGCTCATAAGTCATGAATAGTGGGTGCCAGAGTTATTTCAAAACTAGAACTTTGTTCTCATACTGAAATTGTATGACATGCCATTTTTCCAATTTTGTAGACAGAAATCATTTTAGACAAAGTGCTTCCTTTTTTTTTTCTCTCTCTCCAGTGTAGTAGCAAAAAGGGTAGAACACTTGTTCTCTTGCAGGTATTGACAGGGTTTATAGGCTTTGTGTAGTGGAAGGAGAGGATGGTGAATGCAGGAGGTTATCTGTTGGATTTCTTTTAGATTTTAGGATTCTTTACTTGATGTCAGAACAAAATAGTTTGGATACCAATTTTTGTATAATTGTGTATATATTTTGGACACTGATCCGTAGCTGCATTAGGCTCTCATTTCTGGGCAAATGCCACTTATTAATTAAGCAGTTGACACTGTGATTACAATAAGCTTCTTTAGGCTTGCTAGGGGCATGGTGTTCTCCTGGCCTTTCTTACATGATGATAATTCTTGTAGCTCCCAGGAAATGATAGTGTCATGTGGTATGTTAGACCTTTTCCACCCTGTGGCTGTGGGGTTTGCATGTCCACATACCTTCTGATTACAAATTTCTGTTCAGAAAGGTAACAAAGCTAAATATGTACCTTGATCTGTTTTCTTTCCTATCATGAGCTTCAGAACAGGCTTATTAACAAATATGCTAACAGAGGATAAACTTCTGTTGTTTCACGGTGCATCAATCCTTGAACTGCCACGTGAAGTTTATTCCACAGCGGTGGTGAAGTGCTGTTCACTTTGAAGGGTTGCAAGTGTTACGTCTGTCTCTAGGAAAGGATCACCTGTATCATCCCAGCTCTTGGAAATCTCTTGCTTCTTGTTGCTCTTTAGAAACAAGATGAGTAGAAAACAGGACACAGGGACAGTCATGGGATTGGTCAGAGTTCTGCTCTCTGTTTCCCCCACATTACAAGTTTACTCAATAAGCCAAGGGATTGGAAAATGACCACTGCACGAACCACCACAGTGCCAACAGCTGCTGCTGGAAAGGACTTAGAGAAATTTCTTTTAGAGGAACAGCTTTAATAAATGAGTTTGTGATCTGAGCTTTGCCTACAGAAGTTATCAAGGCTAGAATCGGAAGGGAAACCCTAGTCTGGCCTTCTGCACAGCTCAGGCCAGGCAGCATTATCCACAGTCCTAGCCGGAAGAGAACAGTGTCATGTACTGCTGAGTGCCTGACCGTCCTGGCAGTGTCACTTGTGACAGGTCAGAGGAGATCAGGGAGACAGCAAGGGCACAAAACAGCAGCAATTGGAGATTTTACCTGCTTGTGTTGATTAAACAGGTCCCACACAGGGAGACAAGGCAGCTGTTTTTCATTCCAGTTTAATATGGTTCTATGGGCAGTCGATTACCAAACCCTTGAGAGAAGACACAGCCTTGGGTTGGTGCTGAACAATATGCAGGGCCTGGTTTGAAGTCTTACAGTGGGAAATGTGCTCTACTGATGACCGTAGTGTGCATGGAGTTAGATTCTGTTAGAGCAAGAAAATTCACGAGTTTTGTTCGGTTTGAGAACTACCACTAAATAAAAACAGGGACGTTTCCCTAAAAGAAGCATGCAGTTATATCTGAATGAATTAGGAGAGGGGATTGTATTCCAGCAGATGAAACATTAAAATGTGATAAAGCAGGTCAAAGAACAGTTTCAGAAACAGTAAGCAGAAAGCAATATTTCTTCAAGCATATTCAGCGAGCGTCTATAGGAAAAATAGATGATCAGCATCTAAAAAAGCTGCTCAGAGACCATAAGGCTGCATCAAAGAAATGACGTGACTTCTTTGCATGTCTTTGCTATAGAACTGCTGATGAAGCGTCTGTGCTGGGATCTTGTTTCACAGGGGTCTTTGATAGTCTAATTTATACCGAAGCATCAGTAGAATATGTTGTGGAACAAATGAAATGCCTCTTAACAGATATCTAGCACTAGTAACTAGTAGAGACAACGTATTTTTTCTCTTAGAGACAGATTTTTTTTACTCGTGTATAAAGTGTAAGAGACAACACACAACTGAGTTAAAAAACTCTTCTTTCCAGTCAAACCTCTGAACTAGAATTTGACTTGTCTCCCATGTCTTTTATTTTCCAGAGAAGGCATCAACCAAGACTTGATTCATTTGCCACCCTGCATCACAGAGCAGTTCATTGAGCTGCTGTGTCAGTACAGCCCAGATGAAGTTTTGGAGACGCTTAAAGTTCTGGAATACTGCAGGCTGGAAGAAACCATCCAGGTAGAAAAGATGTGTAAAGACAGGCTAGGGGAAGCATTCGCATCAGCTTCTACCAACATTAAGGATTAGTTCTTAGATACTTGGCCCTTTGAGCTGCTAAACTGCTCTCCTGCACCACTGTTAGCTATATTTAATATGCTGTTTCTGAATTTAATCTCAGGGCTAGTAAGAAAAGTCTATTAGTACGCTGCATCTACCAATTAACTGCAGAATACAGATCGTCTGTATCAATGCTGATTAACGTGTTGAAGGTATCTGAAATAATGTAGGCTGGGGATTTTGGATAGCAACACTGCCAAAATAGGTATTCCTGCTCCAATACGAGGATTGGACTAGATGATCTTTCAAGATCCCTTCCAATTCCTGATATTCTGTGAAAATTTGACTAATGTTGCGAGAGTGACTGTTTCTTCACTTCATTAAAATTTTAACTAATTGTCCTCCACCTGGATATTTATACGTGTATATATACAGGTTTAAAGATTTTAACACTGATGGTGGCAATAGTGCAACTTCAGAAATAGCACAGTGTAGCCAGGAGTGGTGGGGGCAGAGATCTGACTCAGTGCTCAGACTTGTTAATGTGCCTGTGAACACACGGAGACAAAAATCCTCTCTGACCATCCAGTTGTCCCTGTTTTGTGGAGTAAACAAATGCTGGCAGATTTCTTGAGATAGATGTTTACTTTCTTTTTATTATTATTTTTGACTTAGATAACCCAGAAACATCAGCTCCATGAAGCTTCCTCATATTTACTGGAGAAGAAGGGAGATATCCATGGTGCCTTTCTGGTTATGCTTGAGGTACTGTACGCTAAAATCCTGAATGTGGCACTTTTGCCATGCCCTTGGTCAGCATGGTGTCCTGTGTTAAGGTTTGGGACAGTCATTGTTTATCAATTTGTTTCCCACTACAATGCATGGAAGCATTTACCTTCTGTCAAAAACCAATACGTTGAGTTGTCTGCAGACTCAGCAGTTCAGTGTATTTTTCTGGCTTGTTCTGAAGGCTGTCTTTAAACATTTACTAGATAATAGATACTGAAATTTGTTTTTGTGTATCAAAAATAATGTTTCAGTTTCTGTTTTCCTTTCCATAGAAAAATGTATACTATACTAGTTATATTGGGAAATAAAATAAGGGAGAGCCTTAGTTACCATGCCTTTTTAAAAACACTTCTATCAAGATTCTGCAAGTTTACTGTTCTGAGTTCTCTGTTTCTTTCAGCGATTGCAGAGCAAGTTGCTGATGCTTACACAAGATGATGAAAGTAAGAGTTACCAAGTTAAATTCCACTTTCTTTTAAAAAGAGATAAACATAAAAATGAACAATTCATGTTTGACAACTGGCATAATGAGATCCTTTGTCAGGTTTCTAGGTATTGCAGTGACATTTTTTAAATTGACATTCACGTAGCTGTGGTAGTTACACTGATAACACTTACTTATTCTTTCACTCTAATCTCTATCAAATCTCGTAAACAAACTGTGATTGATTTTGTGTGTGGTCAGCTGTCCAGTTAACTCTTTTGATTGCGACTTTTAAGCAAACTTCTCAGAGAATTAAGAATTACGGAAATATGAGTATATTTCATATATAGAAAATGAATATATATGCACAGGTACACTCTTCACTGGCCCCAGGATTCAAGGGTGCACCTAATCAAATGCAGTGCCTGTATTTGTTATTTAATTGTAGCCTAAACTACAGCTAAAATCTTCCTTATTTGATTACATGAAAAGTCTTATATGCCCTATTTATTACCGCATTCTGAAAGTGTGCCAAAAATCAGGACCTGTCTTCATAATGCAGTAGCTCACTGTAGGGAACAGCTTTTAGATGAACAGCATGATTTTATTTTGCAGAATGATTGGGAGTTAATGTATCTAATCATTTCTATAATTGCAATTTATTTTTCCCCCAAAAAATAGGTTCAGAACAGCTCCCCTTGCTAGAAAACATTGAAGATACCTTAATGAAAACCATTGCTCTTTGCCAGAGGAATTCACACAACTTAAACCAACAGCAGCAAGAGGTAAGGGAGTAAAAGCCATATCAATAAAGTCAACAAAGGCCTCTGCATCTCCAGAAACTCTCTTCACATACTTTTTCCTTTCCCCATCTATTCCATACTGATATGTGTCAAACAGCCATTGTTTTGCTCTGCCTTGTGTTCTTGTTGTGCTGCTTCAGATTTTAAACCCACGAGAGAAATCCTCGCATGTGAAGCACAAAATAAACTGTATATTAACAGTGGAGAAGGAGATGAGATAGTATCCTTTCCCCATTTTTAGCTTTAGTTGACATTTTGGCTTGAATGTTAATCAGGCACTAAAGAAAGCAAAGGATCATTACTTTTGTAACCTTGCATCAAGCCGTTGGCATACTTAGGTTTGTGTCATCTTTATGCTGGCAGAAAGCTGATGCTACTTGCACTGTGGCTGCAGAATATTGCTGTTCTGAATACTTGAAAAATCCTGAATTTAATGTTAGCCTGGTCTTGAAGGGGTGGAGACAGTACAGCTTGCCTGAGCTCTTGCAGAGAGAACTGGGTATGCCTTGTATTGAGGTTGTGTTTTCATTTTGCTGATGTCAGTGGCATAGAACCTATTTTTAGTCCTAATAGCATGCATAACTTAGGTAACTGAATTCAAAACTGAGAATGTTGTTCCTGTGTCTGAAGAGCTGGCATGTCTGGAAGTCAAGAATTCTGACACTTTTTCTTAGTGCTGTCCAGTGTAGGAGGTGACCTGCTCAGTTTCTTTTGTCAAACGATTTCATTGTGCAGCAGACAGCTGCTGTGTTTTTGTTGAAGAGGTGACTGCAAGTGCAGAGAGTGCTTATGGCCTGCCTAATGGGAGTTAGTGTTTGCTCTCACGCTGGGTTCCGTTCCACTCAGTAGAATTGCTTTGTTGATGCCTAAGAAAGATCAGACTCTAGTCACTGAATGAAGGGCCAGCTTCCCACGTACGATATCATGTGAATTCTCACAACTGGAGAATTTGTGTCTCTTTCCATTTGCGGACCTGTGACTGTGCTGTTACATAAGCAGTCTCTACGTCAGTTTGCATCTTGCATGTAATAGTAGTTGGGGACTGTGAATGAAGTAGAAGGAGCCAAAGGTCTTCTCTGTGCTCAGATCCAATCAAACAGTATCTTGCTCTAAGATACGAGCAATCTAGACTGAAAGCAGATCCACAAGTACTTTCTGATTACTTTATATATTTCAGTTTTATTCCACTGCAGTGAAAACATAAGAATGTATTTTTGTTTTTCAGAATGTGCAAGTGAGCCTTCAGAAATGGACTTTGATACTGGTCACACCTCATTTTTAGTTTTGCTATGTTCTTACTGTTTTTTTCCTTGCATTCAATTATTTTAGGCACTCTGGTTTCCCCTGCTGGAGGCTATGATGTCCCCACAGAAACTGTCTGGTTCTTCACAGTATCGGTATGCTGAATGTAAGTATTTTGATTCTTTTGTGACCCAAATATTAATCAAAGCCTGTGTCCTGTCTTTTGTCCTCTACTGACTGAATAGAAGAAAATCAGTTTCGTTACTCAGTTCCTAAATTCCCTGCTCTTGCAGTAGATCTGAATTGCAGTGGCTGTAGAACTGAGCTTGGCTTGGAGCTCAGTTGGGTAGACTGCAGGTGTCAGGTAGTTTTTGTTTTTAGCTTTGAGTGGAAGAGGGACCCTACCACAGCCTCTTCTAATCACCTGGTTCCATTGAGGTGGTCTCTATGGAGGAAAAAAAAAAAAGAACAACGTGCACAATGTGTATGAAGGCTTTCTAGGCTGTAATTAAGTTTGTAAACTTTGGAAACTTCTGACATAACACTGTCATCTTCCCTACCAAAGTTTTTTGTCACGGTATCTCTTCATCTGTCTATTGTATTTAAAACTAGTAGAAAATACACTAAATTCTCTACTCGAGTTCCACCCCCCTGAATCAGTTGTGGGTGTCATTAGCACATCTAAAGTAGTACTCTTGAAAGGGACTTAAATACTAGGATTTTGGGACAGAATAATGCCTTTGCTTGATTACAGCCCTGTACTTCACAGTGATTGTAATCATTCATGGTTAAGGATCACAACATGTTACAAGAAAATAGGATGGCTATCATCCTGTCTGGTCTCCCTCTATTTCTTTCCTTCCAGTGACTATTAGCTATATCTGGATGCATGGGGATAGATTGATAAGCCAAAAATAAAAATCACCCCGCTTCCCTCAACTCATCTTTTCCTCTAAATTTAGAATGCCCTCTTGATTATCCATTTTGAGAGCTGATGCCTGCAGAATAGAGATTATCTGAAGTGATATCAGAAATGGTGTGAGAATGTAATACACTTGGATCCCACAGAACTGTTTTTGTTTTCATTCCTAATGTGCATATCTCCCAGACTGCTCTAGCTATCTAATTATCCCCACAAAGAAGCTGAATTGCTGGTGTCTGCATGTATCAGTTATTGGCTCTTACTTCAGGGAATTGGGAATCGAGGGAGGAGCAAAAGACATTTCATGCAAAGGTTAATGCTAGGAAATCCTGGAGTGAGTGGGATTATAACATGAACTAGGGATGCAGGTTGACTTCTGTTAGCAGTAAGAAGAGTGAATGGCAGTGTTAGAAAGAAAGTCTCAAGAAAGTCTCTGTTTACTGTGGGTAGGAAGTAGGAGGGGAGGAGAGGCATTGTGATAGGTTATACGTTCCTCTATACGAACCTCTACACGTTCCTATGCAAAAAGCTGCATGTGCTTAGTAGAAAACATGCACAAAAGAAAAAGTGGTGAAAATGGTTTTCATACTAGAAAACACAAACTAAAATGAAACTCTTAATCTGAAAGATGCCCCTCCTTGAATCCTAATGAATGTTGGTGATTTTTATGCATGATATTTCAGCCTTGAAGAGTTTGACGATGCAAGTGCTGAACAACATGGCTGCATTTATTGCTCTTCCCTCAATCCTACAGAGAATTCTGCAGGTGAGTTTTTGAAGAGAAGAAAAGAGCGCACAAACTTTTACCAAGCTATGCTATTCAGTTATTGGGAACAGCTGAACACATTCCTACATAATCGTTACATTATGATGTAACGGTTGCTAGGTCATTAAATGTCAGGTTGGCTGATTGCCTGGTTCAGAGTATTTCTGTAAAAGTTCATCTGGTGAGAAGTAAGTTGGAAAACTTGATACAATGACCTGGAGAACTTGGCAGTCTGAGGAGACATGGGAACACATAGATCTCTGTGAAGCCAGGTAGTTTCTGCAAACCAAATAAAATGTATCTCAGAAGCTGGAATTACTTTGAAGGGAAACTAGTAGCTATGGAGTCACAGAGTGGTTAAGGTTGGAAGGGATTCTGGAGATCATCTAGTCCAACCCCCATGCTCAGCTAGGGTCACCTGCAGCACATTGCACAGGATCACGTCCAGGCAGGTTTAGAATATCTCTGGAGAAGGAGATTCCAAAGCCTCTCTGGGCAACCTTGTTCCTGCACTCTGTCTTCCTCACAGTAAAGTTTTTCCTCATATTCAGATGGAACTTCCTGTGTTTCAGTATGTATCCGTTGCCTCTTATCCTGTTACCGGACACCACTGAAAAAGGTCTGGCACCATCCTCTTGACACTCTCCCTTAAGATCTTTGTGTACGTTGATGTGATTCCCTCTCAGCTTTCTCTTCTCCAGCCTAAAGAGGCCCAGCTCCTTCAGCGCTTCCTCATAAGAGAGATGCTCCGGTCCCTTTATCATCTTTCTAGCTCTTCACTAGACTCTCTGCGGTAGTTCCATGTCCCTCCTGAACTGGGCACAGCACTCCAGGTGAGGCCTCACCGGGGCTGAGGAGAGGGACAGGATCACCTCCCTCGACCTGCTGGCAACACTCTTCTAATGCAGCCCAGGATACCCCTGGTGGTCTTGGCCACAGGGACACACTGCTGGCTCATGGTTAACTTGATGTCCACCAGGACTCCCAGGTCCTTCCTTGGAGAGCTGCTTTCCAGCCGGTCTAGGCACTGCTACAGAAGTAAAGCCACTGTGAAGTTCTTAAAACTTGGAACTAAATATGTTGACAGTCATTTAGATGAAGTGCTAGAGCAGACAGGTATGGGAATGTTAAAATTTGTAGGCTTTGGAGAGAGATGTCAAGACTGGGCCATTTTGGTTGATGGTACGATGTACAATATGAGATTATTTTTTTTTAAGTAAGCACCAAACATTTTACAAAAGAGCTGATTTCAAATATGTGTCTTGGGTTGAACAAACACAAGCAGATTTGATTTGTTAAATTGTAAAATAGACAAAAGATGAGGTAGGGAATTAATAGCAAGCCATGAGAAATGCAGAAGTTGAATTAGGGAGATTGTCTCAATTGTGTGGTGGAACAATTGAAAGGTTGAGAAGGTGATGAATTATTCTACATTTTCTGTTCCAGATGGAAGGAAAAGTGGAAAAGGGGGACAGGCTTCATGGAGTGAATGCATACCTGTAGCAGCCTATTAGTTTGATCTTAACATTATGCACAATCTCAGGTTTTGGAAAATGTCATAATTAAAGACATTGAAAGATATAAATGAGTGGATAGAAAGGGTGATCAAATAAAATACGGGGTATATATTTATTTATCAGGGGTATAAAGTGTCAAGCAAACTTAATGCCTCTTCAGTAACATTTCATTCCATTTTAACAGCAGCATTAGTTATGGTTTCCTGTTGAGCTTTCTTTGATGTTTAATGTAGGCAGGAAGTGGTACGGAAGGTGTGAATGAGTAAGTGGGGAGGTTGGCAGGGAGGTTGGCTTTCCTGGTTTGTTTTGGGAATTACCAGAATGGGGGGGGGGAAGGGGTAACCAGTGACCACTGCTAAGACAGCACAGCTGGGAGGTATTGCAGTGCAGAGGAGGGTCCTGATCCCCCTTGGGAAGACTTGGGAACTCTTGTTTTCAAGTCTTCAAATATTTCATGCCCTTTTTTGTTCTCAGAGTCTCTCTTCTTAAGCAGAAATAAAACTGTCTGCTAGAGGCTGGAATTCATGCCCTGGAGGCAACAGAAGAGTGAAATGTATTTCAGTTGTACGGTGAAATGGTTGGTGTGAGGGCACTGTTGCGAAGGATAGCAGGATGCCCAAGGTGCGTCACGAGAAGTACTGCCACTATGGACAGAAATGACCAAGGCATTATTTAGCGTAGCATGTGCAGATCTGGTGACTGGTTTTGGAGGTAGGGGGAAAATGGCTCCTGTTCATCCCATTTCCCTGGTCAGCCTTACAAATTCAGCCTGACAAAATAGAGATTTAAAAGGCAAACATTTCTGTGGAGCTGCAACAAAAAATGGGGAGAGATGATGACTTATAAACGCATTCTGGGAGAGGAAATGAATTCCTGGTAACAAATATTAGTATAACTTCACAAAGCAGTAGTTAGTACCTTGTAGCTCAAAAGCAGGTGTAGGGAAAATAGTGTTATAAACCTCAGTATAAGATCCTGTGGAAGGGAATATGGTACTGATTTATTAGATCTCTAAGTTGAAGATCTCTAAGTTGATTTTGCCTCTTCATGCTCATTCTTTCATAGATTTTATTCACTCACATATTTGCGTATACCTAAGATGGATGGGAATGAGTGGTCAGACCATGCTCATTTGTGGGCAGCACAGAAGGTGTCAGCTGTCACTTCCTCACTGCACCTCTGAGGTTCCTCTGTTGATGACTGCTTAGTATTGGGTAGCCTAATAAAATTCTTTAGAAGTTGCTGGCTGTTATAAGGTGGATTTGTACCTCAGAATCTCACTTAAGCTTTTGTAAATCGTGGTCTGGATTGCTGCACGTCATGATTTCTCTGGCTTTCAATATAGGCTTTAAAGATACATCTGTAGTCTGCTACAGGTGTGTGATATCCTGCAAACTTGTCATCCTCCTCGTGTTAGGATGTAGGGTCTCCTGATAATGTCTGTGCTGGGCTCTGCACAGGTCTGCAGCCTTCTGAGTTTGGCCTAACACCTTCAGCTTTGCAGCTGTAAAGAGTGTCTTTTGTTACCAAGGCAGACCATTCATTTAAACCTTTGTTCTTGTGCTTCAAAACGTGCATTTCCATTCACATGACATTCATACCAACCTTTATTTCTGTTACAGATCTCTAAATGGGATTTTATGAGACTGAGAGGCCAACATTGCTGTAGGTCACTTTCATAGAATCAGAATCATTAAGGTTGGCAAAGACCTCCAAGATCATCTGGTGCAACCATCCCCTTGCTACCCACTAAACCATGTCCCCCTTTCCATAGTGTTGTAGCTGTGTTTTACTAAACTGTTGCTTCAGGGCTTGCAGTGGATGCCTGTGGGAGTTTTCCTTTAGGTTTTATTTCAGCACAGAGCTTGGTCCTTGGAAGAAAGGTGCTTTGAACTCAGCTGGGAAGATGATGTGAACAGCGATGAACGTGTCTTACAGCGTGGCCATGTCTTGGGTGCTCAGCTTAGATATTCAGGGGTTTTGAACACTTGTTGGGGTTGTTTGGGATCAGGAACAAGACTTCTCCTGTGTAAGACAGTTAGCACTGGATTTTTTTTGCCTTCCTGCATAGTGTGATCTGTCATCTGCTTCCTCAGATTGCTTGGGAATACTGTTTAAGTGCGCTGCAGGGAAGGTTAACAACACGGCATGCATGCATGGTGCTTCCCCAGAACAGCTTTCTGAACTAGAGGTTGTCTCTTTCTTGTTAGCCCTAGGTTGGATATTCCTTTTGCGAAGCTGCGTAGTGGCTCTTGAAGCCACGTGAAATTCTAAACCTGGGTGCCAAACAGTGCTGTCGTGGCTCTGAGCAGTGTGTAGCTTCTTGAAAGTGTTACCGATGTGCCACCTTAACCGTGATCTTAAGTGGATGCTTAATCTAGCTCCTCTGGGCCCTCTTTCTCAAGATATTTCTGTGAAATCCAGAAGTACAAGGGGTACCTGAAGTCTGAAAACGGCCTCAAAAGCTGTTGGCAGCACTCAGGTTTTTGTGGTACAGCACAAATCGCTGGATCTGCTGGTGTGGAAGGTAGAACAGCTGCCCAGGAATTACTGTGTTTTTGTAAGGTGGATGACCTCAGTAAACTGAGGTAGATTATCTTCCCTTTTCTGAAAAGGAATTAGATTATTCCAGTTTTAGTGGACTGTTTTTCTTCCTTTTCTGTGCTTAACTGCCTAGAGATGATACCTTATGCAAATGTTAACTTTGCAAGCAAAATGCTGCACTAAAGGGCACCTTGCAGTGAGCTGGGACCAGACTCCGCAGCTTTCACAGAAAATTGGTAGATTCATGGCATCTGTCTGTAAAAGTGTATTGACTCAACTTTATACTATTGAAGTCATATGAAATGAAGATTAATATATTTATGTTTGTGCTCATCCTTAACAAAAATGTTATTTATTAAACAGTCTGAAATAACCACGTCAGGGGTGATACTAGAAGAATCCTCTTGAGCATTATTAAGAAATTCCATGTCATTACAGATGTGAACGCTGTCTGATGAGGGCTGAAAGGTTGAGTGTTAATTCCCTTACAGAGCTCTAATCCTTCATAAACGTTTTGTAAGTAGATCCAGCTGTTGCATTCTACAAAATAGAGAACCAGAGAAAACAGAAATTTACATCCTACCTGTAGGAACTCCATACTGGGGAGGGAAGGAAGGAAGGAATCTCTAAAATCTGTTAGCATGGAAGCAGAAAGATTCAAAAAGCCTTTTCTTTAATTTTTTTTCCCTCCATACCTGCTTAGAGTCCTGCTTGTCCTTTTCTTTCCAGCCCTGGAGGTGTCTGGATTAATTTTACGTACAAGAGTTGCTCTGTCCCCTTGCAAATCAAATGAAGCTTCAGCTGCACATGCATGCATTTTCTGAGTTCACAGTGCATTAGCACAGTTCTGTGAGTGCTGTCAGCAAAGAAATTTCTGTTTCCTGGTCCCAGGAAAAAGGGGAAATGGAGGAGACAGAACTGGCTCAGAGGCTGCGTGAGCATCTCTGGTTTGCGTACCAATACTGGCCAACTTTTCCCGACGTGTGTGTTCGTGTAGCCATGCTGGGCAGTGAGTTTGGCTTTGGCTTACAGTGCTGAGTGTTCCACATCCCTGAGGAAATAACCAGCCTGGGGAAAGTAGCTGTGTTCTCTTCTGACTTGGCACAAGTCACTTCTAGTAATGGGCCACCCCATACAGTGTATTCAGAGCGTGTATAAATCCCAGAGATAAATTTTACAAGGTGGACTTAATGAAACACATTCCTCCATGAAAGTAATTGATCCCACCAGGCTCTTGTGGCTGTAAATTTTGTGAGGGCTGAAAGCAGCAAATTGGAAGGAAGCTTTATAACTTGCTGGGAATGTGGACTTAAAGATCTGGATTTCATTCTCAAGGCAGGTAAACAGCTGCAGTCTAGGACTGTGCAGCACTCTCTTTAATGGCTGCCAGCAGGAAATGTGCATGAGCCACTTGCACTTGACTACCAGGCTGTAAGGTTTTGCTAGACCACATGGCTCCTCTGTAGAGGAAAGCCAATTCTCTTCCTACCTGCTGATTTTTTTAGAGACTATCAAGCCTGAATTGAGGAAAAACTGAGCATCTGAAAGGTGGCCATCAGACTCACGTCCTTCCTCTGCGAATCTGAAGGTGGCTCTTTGATTCCTCTTGTGTTCACATTTCCTCTTCCTCCTCCTATACCTCTATAAAAAAAAAAAGAAACAAGTTGCACTGAAACTGGCAGCTTGCAGCTTCGGAAGTCTTATTTGCTCTATCGTTGCCTCCGTACAGTTCGGGCTTTCCTTGGCCATGTACTTGAGTTCTTCAGAAAAGTATCAGGTGAATACAGGAAGAACATACTCTGTACATACATGCTGGGTTGGGAGTCCGGCCTTCTCTGTTGCTCTCTATAATTCATACTCTCTGGTGTACTTTCTGTGTTATTGCTTTTAAATTATACATGCAGAAAGAAAGCTTAATGTTGTTTGAGGCCGTACTGTTCACCTAGCAAAAAAAGTAGCCTTTGCAGCTTGTCAGGCTCTTCTGTGTATCCCAAATCTATAGCCGTTTTGGACTTGAGTGATACTACTCAGTGCTGGTTTTATTTAGGCTTCCATGTTGGCATTTCTCCCCATCACATTTCCTGTGAAAGCTGTTGTCCAAAACTGCCTACCTGACTTTCTGTCCCTGTGTTGGTGTTCTCTCTGGGTGTCTTGCAGTCTGACTTCCATGCTACCTGTCTCTTCTTTGCCAACTTGCTTTTCTGCTTTTGATTCTCGTCTCTCTTGCTCTCAGTCCAGGTGTGGAATCAGCCTTGCTCCTACTTTTTCTCATTCATTTAATCCAGAAGTTGTTTATCTAGGCCCTTCTGTCCCTGTTTCCACCATGCCTCCATCACTTTTCTACCTCGGTGTTACTGTCCTTATCCCATCTTGCCCTACTTCTGCCCACGTCTTGCCGATTCCACCAGTCAGCTGCTTCTCGGCTTTCAGCAGCCTTCCCCCCATTTGCTTTTCACTGCCTCCCAGCAGTACAAAATATTTTTCCAAGTCCAATTCAATGACTGCCAGTCTCTGGAATTTGTATGCTGTACAAAGTCCCCTGATCCTGATCCTCCTTTGAGGCATTCCTGGTCGACTTGTTCTGATTATAGGCACGCGTGTGCCAGCTTGGGATGGGGAAGGGCACAGCTCTGCTCTCTTGTGGATTAAGCTGTCCAGCCACAGAGGCAGAACTGAAGCCAGGCAGCACCGTGTGGATCACAGCGCTGCGGGAGCCAGTAGCAGATCCTGCAACCACCCTCTGTGCCCTTCTTTTCTTCCCATTTATGTTAAAGACACAAAGCTCGGCCCAGAACGGAGGTGAACCCTAGGCCAGGATTCCTGTCTGGTGCTGAGTGATGCCTCAGAGGGTGCCAGGCTGGCTGGGGAGGAGGAGGAGAGGTTTGGTTTGGAACAGGCGTAAGGAAGCTGGCTGAGCTGTGCCAGGGCAGTGACTCGTAGCACAGCCCTTCTCTTGTGCTACGGGGAAATGGAAGTAGAGGTGCTCAGGGCCCGTGGAACCAGCCCTGAGTGGCACTGCGGGTGGAGTCGGTACCTCTGCTCTTTCTGCAGGGTGCTGCTTGTTGTTTCCTCTGATATTCCTCAAATGCATTCTCTAGTCAGCTCTTGCACCTCCTGAAGTTTCCGAGGTCACATCTGAAGTCTTTTGGCCTGAGTACCATAATCAGTATTGATGATGCCATCTACTTGGTTTTGCTAGTCACCAGTTTTCTCATCGATACGTATGGTTACTGTGCCTTCCTCGTGTGTGCAGTGTCTTTAAATCTGGAGTCGTAACTTCTGTGTGTGATGGCAATCTGGGGGGGAGGAGAAAAGCAGGGCAAGAATAAATTACCATGTCCTGTGATTCAGCTGCAGCTTCTCATTTCTTCACGCAGGATCCGGTTTATGGAAAAGGGAAACTTGGAGAAATTCAAGGACTTGTCCTGGGAATGCTGGACACTTTTAACTATGAACAAGTAAGTTGCACACGTTTCTGTTCTGTCCACCCCTAAATACAGGGATTCTTTTTAGTGTCTAGCCTACTTCTCTCTCTGATTTGCTATTTTTCTCTGCAAGCAAAGTAAATGGACACTGAAGTGATCTCTATTTGTGTGATCTGGGGAAGGGGAATGAGTTTGTTTAGCTTGCAAACAGATTACAAGTGAAGGGACTGACAGGTACGTGGTGATGTGAACACCTCTGTGGTGGAGATTTATGTTAAATGTACTGGAAGCATGAACACCTGCTTTTTTTTCCAACTTATCCTGCAATTAGGGAGTCAAAGGCACAACCAAAATTGTTTTCTTTTTTAACATGATTTTAAATATGTGCCTTTGAAATTAGTCTGTTTTGCCATTTCCCAGTGGTAACGCTGCACTTACTTTGTCACCCTATTACATTTTATCTGTCTGACTCCTGCCTTTCTCTGTTCAGTCGTAAACCCCAGAGAGTTTCCAGCCTTCTACATTTTCTAAAGGCCATTTTTCCTGAAACAGAATGTGTAGTCTTCCTCCAAACTCACTGTCTCCTGTTCTTTCTACCATAAGGTGCTACCATCTTAGCTACTGCTCAGGCCTCCATGCAGCATCATCCAATTTAAAAATAAAATGGGAAATAGCTTTACCGTAGAGAATCTCTCTTTACATTCAGTCCTCTGAGTTTTTGAGGAAGGTCTGCTCTGAGTGGCACAGTCTCTCTGATCTGTTGTTGCTAGCAGTTGTCTGGTAAAGGCTGTGTATTCATTATATGGACCAGGCCATTGCCTTTAATTTTTGTCTTTCTAAGGAACCACTGATACAACCTCTGAAGCCTTTTGTGAATTGCTTTAACAGGGCATCAATAAGTCACAGATCAAAGCACCTATCCCTGATACCTGTTTTGTTGTTGCTTAAGGAAGCACTGGCCACTAAAAACTAAGGGTATTTTGCTTTTGGTTCTTAGAAATGAAGATCTTAGTTGGGAAGAGCTAGCAGATGAGAGAGATTCAGTGTTCTTTCATATTTTAATTGTGATAGTGCATTGGACTTTGATTTTTATCCCTATGTTTCTAATAAAATAGGGGGTTGTATGCAGTAACTTACCAGGTAGAGGGGAAAAGAAGTCTGGTACAGAAGATGACAAGATGAGCTTGCTCTCCCACATCTCTTTTAAAGCTCTCTGACAAAAATCAATAAAGCATTTATCTATCTATTTAGGAGTGAAAAGGTATCGTCTGCATTAACTTGTGGTAAAAAGTATTTTGAAGACAGCAGCTACAAAATGTAAGAAGAAGCAATTTTGTGTGGTTGGGTTTGTTCTTAGCAATCTGATAAGCCGCTTGTTATGAAGAACTGAACAGTGTGGATTTTCTGCACTGTGAAGATGACACAATGACTTAGTTATTCTGCATATTGCCTTCCACGCAGACCCTTCTAGAGACAACCACGAGTCTTTTAAACCATGATCTCCACTGGTCCCTGTGTAACCTAAGAGCTTCTGTCACTAGAGGGCTTACCCCAAAGCAGGATTACTGCTGCATTTGTCTACAGCAGTACAAAAGAAGGCAAGAAACTGCTGATGAAATCATTGTTTTCAGGTAAAGTTAAGACATTCACAGATGTGTTCGTGTTAGTAGTTTAAAATAAAAATAATTTTTTAAATTTTTTAAAAAAGCTACTGGTCTTCTCTAAGTAATGGTGCGTATTCCTGTGGGCATGTATCTCCTGTTCCCTTGCACTGGGAATGGGCTGGCTAGTCAAACTGATCAGCGCCAGACTTCTTTGCCTGTAGCCAGCTCTGTCTTAGCTGAAAAAAAAATCCCTTACAATTTTGTGAGAGCAGTTCGGTAAGCTGTTAATTCATGCCAGCTCTCCTGGCAAAGCATGTGTCAGGAGAAGGTGATTCTCTGATGTACACGAACAGCACAGTCCTAGTCGATACCCTTAACCACCCGTGTGCCCCTACTGAGCAATGCTGTAAAACAGAGCAGAAACTCTTTGCAGAGCTTCATAAAGCATAAATGGTCTGAAAACTAGATGCAGCAAGTAAAACTAGGGGCACTGTGTTTTGCTGCCAGCTGACCTACTGCTGTTCTGTGCCAAATACAGTGCTTTGTGCTGGGGAAGTCTTGGGGCCCAGTGGATACCTGTTGCCCCAGAAATAATTGCAGCATTGTGGATTTATTTGCCTATATTTGTACATCTCAGATGTATTGCAGCCCTGATGATGTACTCTGGCACCTCTAATATTCCTGTCTGTGGCCAAGTGGCTGTAAAACAGGATCATTATTCCTTTAGTATTGTGATCTGTAACTACATCTGCAAACGCACACCTGCTGGTACTTTTTTGCAAGGCTAGAAATCTGCAGGAGAGTGTGGAGGTATGAAGGGAGTGTACACACTGCTGGTGTATATGCAGCCAAACAGACTTGTTTTCATTGACCAGAGATTTCCTCTCCAAACCGTAGTGCTGACAAGCTGCATTACCCTGCTTTAACAGAAGTTTTCTCCTGCCTTTACAGCTGTGGCCACTTGTACCATTCTCTGTGTCTGCTGAGTAAGGAGTGTGGGGTAGTAACCAAAGGCCTGATGCGGTGGATGTGCTATAAATGCAACTCAAGCAACAAGGGAGGAAAACTGAGTGAGAACTTCTCAGAGCTGAAAAAAGGAAGTGTGACATCCTTGGTGCAGGTAAGGCTTGTAAAGCGTTTTCTCTCCAAGTTAACTTCTAGACTTCAGTGCTTTGTTTTCATGTCGTACTCTGCTTCCAGACAAGCCTATGATCAGTGTCAAGCAGTAGTTGCAGTTAGCTAGTCACATTTAGGAATGCCATTTTGTTTTGGTGTGGGTATACAGAGCTGTGCAAGAAAAGATGATGTGTCCATCCAGAAGGTCTGGGAACCACTAGCCAGCATGAAGGGAAGCTGGATACATGCAGCTGATTACCTGACAGATGCATCCACTGCTTTGTCTTGTTTGTGAGAGCCTGAGCTGGGCCAATGGGGACAGTTCCTTTCAAACCATATTTAGCTGTGTTTTATGTGAAACTTGTAGTAAAAGCTGATGCATTCCTCATGGTTGGACTGCAGAACTTCTGTTCTACCTTCCTAACATAGCCTGGCTCTGGGTAAGAGATCTGGAATGGATTTGACTTGTAAAATGCTAGCACAATGTTTAAAGAAGCTTGCATGTAAACAAGACTGCTGCAGCTGTATTTAGGCAAGAGAATGGCTAATTGGTTTGTATTCATTGTCAATATGTGTGTGCAAGAAGTTTCACCGCCCCTACTTCAAACAGACACTCGGTCTCAATGTGCGTGCTGCTGTGTTTTCCCTGGCCCAGTACTGTGGACTGCAAGCAAAAATAGCAGCTAGCTCGTTGGGATGCCTTTGAGAAATCCCGCACAGGGGAGGAGCTGAACTCTGCTGTCCCGTGTTCCAGACAGGGTCACTGGTGAGGGTTTGTTCCTAAATGCCTCGAGGTACGTTGGACGCTTGTCACCACCCAAATGGCATGCAAAGCAATGTATTTCCCTGTCTGAAAGCAGAGTAATTCAATCTTGGAGTACGTTTTTATAGTACTACTTCAGTTTTCTTCTGGCTGATTATTTCAATTTCTGCCAAATCAATTCTGATCAAAAGATAGCTAACAGCATTAGCCAACTTCCATCAGCTTCTGTATTAACAAAAAAAGAAGCTTCCTGTTTGAAGGGAGACTTAGGGGAAAAGCAGTCTCTGAGGAGTGCAGGGAGCACAATGCAATCTTTGCAGTCAGATTGTGTTAGTTTCTAATGTGGTGACAGAAAGAAAAGCTTTCCCAGTAGAGATTGTTAAGTCGCCTGCGATCCAGTCTGCGTACAAATGGTTGGCATTTTGTCTCCATCCTGTTAGCAGTGAGATACAGATACAGGCTCTAAAGTTGGGCAGAGTCAGCAGCTCTGTATTTTACCCCCTAAACTTTTGCTCCAGAGGAACACGTGCCAAACAGGTGTGCCTGACCAGACTTAGTTTGAAAAGCTAAAGACAAAATTAAGTACTAAAACCACGTCAGTCATTAAAGTGCCCGGTGTTTCATAGCACGTAACTCAATTATTGCTGGGCTTCTCATGAGCTGGTCAGAGAAGCCCTGTGTGTCTCCCTGTTAATACCAGCCTAGACACACCTGGGAGCAGAACGAAGCAGAAAATGTTCCGGGTGACACGGGAGTGATGAGGACAGGGAGGAGGTGATGCTGCCCTTTAACTGATCCGTTTGCAGAACAGAGGGACTGGCTGGGGACTCAGGGCTTAAAGGGAGCCATGTGGAGTTGGACTGGATGGGGAAGAAAAAGGGTTACAGCAGAGATCATCTAATGCTAGCTAGAAAACATCCACCCCAGGTTACCCGAGTGCTGGATGCTTCCCTGCTGTCTGTCATGTGCTCTTGGCAGGGAAACGCATCCTTCCTGCTCCGTGCAGCCAGCCCAGCGCAGCTTGGCTCGGGCTCGTCAGAGCGCTAGCACTGCTTCCAGCCCCCTGCCTCCTCCTCCTGATGGTCCAGATCCTCTCCAAGTTTGTGATGTTCATCATATATTTAAATTATAATATTTAACTGTAGCGCTTGCATGTGATTAAACTGTTGTGCAGTCACATCTTTAAAAAGCTGAATATATTTAGACTTGGCGAGACTGAAATCTCTAGCTTCTCCGGGAAGTTTGTTTGCTTAACAATTGCCACTCTGTAGCGTTAATTAACCCTGTGAGGTAACGATTCAGCTGGCAGGGAACAGCCTGAGGTACAGAGCAGACTTGTTCTGGGGAGATGCCGGGAAGGCACAGGGGATGTGCGTACGCCCTGGCTGCACCGAGGCCAGCAGCAGAAGGCGAGGAGAGCTGCCTGGCCACAGGCAGGCCGGTGCTGCGGGGCTGGGTCTTGTGCAAACTCAAATTAATTTAAGCGGAGGCTCTTAGAGAATTACGTGTGGGAATAGCTAAGCTCGGCAGAGCATAATCCCCGTGCTTGTTTTGATGCGGCACTGGTCTGTGCAGAACGCCCGGGGCTGTTGGGAAGGTGGGGTTGGGTCCCCAGCAGCCAGGCACGTGGTGCGGGGTGCTGGAGAGAGGAGCAGACAAGTGGTGGGACTGAAGGGAAAGGGAGACCTGCAGGGCCCCCAGCCACCTTCACGTCTTCCTGTGGGTCCTTCCCTGCCCGTGTCCAAGACAGCAGGCGTCACTGCTCTGCGGCACACCCCAGGTGTGGGCAGGATTTAGTTTGGCTTTGCCACAACGTTCGTTCGTCCTTCTAGTGTTGCCCTTCTCTGGTGAAGGGCTTCTCTGCCGTCTCGACTCAGCTGGCACCGGGCAGACCCAGAGACCTGTGCTGGCCACGCTGTGATTACATCCACGTCTGGCGTTTCTGCAGAGAATGGCCAGGCCATCGCAGGGAGGTTGCACTGCCACACCTGCTGCTTTGAGCCCTGCCTCCCCGCACCCTAGAGAACCAGCTCCGAAGCCCCTGGGACGTTTTGTGTACGGGGCCACGGGGAGGCTGTTTCTTTGAAGATCCTGAAAGCGCTGTCTGTCCCCTGGTATGAGCTAATGCTGGTGTCTTCTGTAGTGAAATCTTCACTTTAGATACTTATTTTCTTAGCAGGCCTTGAATTAGGAGTGGGTTCATACTGAGAGATGCCACCGAGCATCTGGAGTGCATCTCATAGTACCGGTCCTGCTCTGTTGAAACAAAGACTGTCAGTTTGAATTCCGCGATGTTGTTGAGATTTATATGTGAAATGACAGCCCAACAGACAGTGTTTTCTCTGTCCCTGCTTTGCATGCGTGACTTCTGGAGCAATTGCCTTGAAACTGGGGGAGGTGGAGAGGTGCCACAAACCGGCACAGAATCATTACTGAAGCCGGTGACGGCGTGTATTTACATGGAGCCTCGCCCTGGTAAGGGCTTCAGGCATCTTGTCCTGGCAAAGGGGAGGAATAATGAGAAAAGGCCAAAGGGGCTTTCTTTCCCCTTCATTTTTCTCACCAAAAGCTTGTGCTTTCTGTGTGATCCCTGAAACCTTGCTGTCCTGCCAAGGGTAATCTTCAGTGTCTAAACCGCTCCTCTGTCCTGCCCGCCTTACCTTATCTCTTTCCAAAAATGAAAGTTTGTGTATGTTGTTTTTCATAATCTTTTAAAACCTTCACTGTGTTTTTTTTTGTTGTTGTGTTGTGGTGATTGAAGTTAACTGATGCAGAAGCACAGTAGATGGTCTTTTGCCTAAATACATAAGTGAAATAGTCTCTGTATCTTAGTCACTGGTCTTCAAAACTAATTTGCCTTGTTACGGTGAGGTAGGTAGCGATTTCCATTTGTTCTGCCAGGCTGCACAGTAGGGATCAGGGAGAGGATCGCAGGCTTGGTCCTCGGACCATGAATTCTGCAGAAAATGCTGTGAAACCCTAAGCTGAAATGCTCTGGTGCTTCCGTGTCTGGGAATGATGCGAGTTCTGAGGGCACCATTGTTAGAGCTGTCCAGATGGCAGATATGTTTTATTCAGGAGTTTAATCCTGTGAAGTCACGCCAGGACGGACAATGAGCGTGATCCGTCGCTAATCCAGTTTGTGGGACTCTGCGTTTGGGCTCTGCCCTGCAGCCTGTTGCCGGCACCCCTCTGCAGCGCAGCTTTCCTTCCAGCACGGGGGGGTTGACAGCACCTGAAGTGCTGGTACCACGCTGTATCGCTCGCCTGAGACATTGAACGTTCCTCTGCGGCATGTCTGTGTGCTTTCTATTGGGTAAGAATGAGGGTTTAGGACTCCTTTTTTTCCCCCAATACTTATTTTAGAGCTAGAAAAACGTTACATGACCTCTGTCAACCAGTAGACAGCCAATTTTACTGTTTTCCGTGTAACGGTGACCATCAGTCCTTACCCTGACTCCAGCAATACCAGGTTTTTCCAAGGACTTTTTAACTTTGAAAATATCCACGCATGAATTTTTCCCCAGATGGCACCAGGCAGATAGCGAGCACTGCGTACGGTGACAGGACGGCACGTTCTCCTAAGGGAGCCCCGTCCCTCAGCCTTGGAGTTGGTTTTGGTGGTGGATTCCCCAACTCCTACAATGCTCGGGAAGTCCGTGTGAGGAAGGGCAGGGAGGCACTTGGTGCTATTGGCTCCTTATCAGCAGAACATCTGTGCTTTAAGATTCCTTGTAATATATTGGAAGCAAAAATGAATTAATAAGAAGAAAACTGAGTGCAGGGGTTTAAATTAGCAGCCAGAAGAGGGCTGGCAGCAAAGTTAAGGCCGAAAATAAAATACAAATTTAAAGCAACTAATTTCAGGAACATAGGCATCCTTTAGCAGCTTCTAAATCAAAATTGACTGTTTTCTTGCACTTCCCATATCCCTGGGTAGTTTGGTTTTGGGGGATTTTTTTTTTAAGGGAAAATCTGTCTGAATTGTAATTGCTTCCCCTGGCCTTTCATGTGTAGTCATCTGTAGTGCAGCAGAGGTTTTCTTTTTCTGATGCGACCCGAAGTCCCGGCCTCTGGCACCTGCGAGAGGCTGGCAGCAGGCGCAGACAGCTCACTGCCAAACTGCCTAACGCAAAGACCACAGCAACAGGCTGCTCCCCAAGTGTCGTGTCCTCGCTGAAAGGGTGGCAAAATTTTGGTGTGTCATCTTCTTTGCTTTACTTCACACCTCACTTTCAAAGAAAATATTCCTATGGTTCAGTGGAAATTCCCGTGTTTGAATAAAACATCTCAGATCTAAGAGGGTCTGTGAAACAGGCTCGCAGGAACGCAGTGACAGCTGCGGGGCTGCTGCAGCCTGTCGACGTTCCCACAAGCTGCACCAGTCCCTGCTGCCAGCAGCTCTGCGCGGCTCCGCACCGCTCGACAGTCGTGTGCCTGCTCCCCGTGGAACCACCGCTGCTCGCTGCGTGGCTGCAGTGTGAAATTGCAGGCTTTCAGCCTGTCTTCACAGATTGCCGTGGAGCACAGGCAGGAAAGAAGCGGTGTGACTTTTCCGTCTGCTAGCGGAAGCTGCTTGTCCAGAGCCAGCGGTGGCCGCGACGCTGCGGCTGCTGGTGCTGCAGGGGTGGCTGCTGCTCCCCTGGGGGCTGCGCTCCTCCCGGGCTGAGGAATGAGAAACTCCTAAGGGGTCAGGAAGGCCCTACAAGACTGTCTGTTCTCCTTGATGTTCCTTTGGAGGGGAGCAAAATAAGCGGGAGCTGAGGTTTTGTTTCAGTTTGCAGTCCCCAGGTGGGAGACTATGAGAGGGAATTACGGCTGGGCCAGCAGCGCTGTGGGGGCCAAGGGGTCACTGGCTGTCCTGGGCAGATTTCAGAAGGGTAGGTGGTAGACGAACATCTCATCTGTTGAGCAGCCTCCATACCTCATGCTTAAAAAAGGAATTATTTGTCTCATGTGATGCTTTTGCTACCTTGGGCTTGGGCACCGAACGGGGATCAGACCGAGCACAGGTAGTTGGGCAACATTTAACGTGTTTATTCCACACGCTGCCATGCTTCCCCTGGAGCCTGCTACATTATTTATAAATGCTTTGTCTGCTGGGGCATGGTGTCCAGCGAGGACGCTCGTGGTGAGGATGTGTGGTTTTGGTTTATCTGATTAATCCCGAGCAGCGTTGTTGCTCCTTTGGCTGAAGGCAGCAGCAGAAGTCCTTGGGAATATTCCAGCAGTGCCTGGCGTGAGCTGCTGAGCAGGGCAGCTAGCAGAGGGAGAACAGAGATGCCAGTGTGCTTTCCGGGTACTCCATACAGACAGCTCTCCTTCCTCCCCCCTCCTCAGTCGCTGCAGTACCTCACGTTGCAGCAGCAGCGGGCCCATCAGAGCACAGATAAGCCTCTCCTCTCCCTTGCCTCGAGTGGGAGCTCTGCTCCTGAAGCCCAGCTAAGTGCAGCTGGAACCAAGAGACACCTGCCTTTCCCGTCCTGCTCCCGAGGAGAACAGAGGAGGGCTGTGGTGAGGCAGAGCTTCAGTTCCCTGCAGGTGCTGCGGGCTGCCAGCCCTGAGGGACCGGCCCGGCGGGTGCCAAGCTCCAGGCGGGTGCCGCTCTGTGAGGCTGCTTGCTGGAGGCGTGAAGTTCGCGTCCTGTCGCCGCAGGGGAGGGCTGGCAGGAGGCAGGTTTGGTGGCCAGTGCCCGTGGACTCAGCTCGTTAAATGAGGGAGGCGGGTGTTGCTTTTCTTCCTAGGAATCCTGAAACCTTCCCCGGGACTTCTGGCTGCGTCTGTCCTGCGTTGTGAAGTGGCCCTCCGGGGTAACGCGGTGCAGCGACACGCTGTCAAAGGGATGTAGCGATATCTTCTGTGGGAGCTGTGGCTCCGACAGGCAGCACTGAGATGGCTCTCTTGGTGTGACTGTTAACGGTGCCTCTGCTTACAACTGCGGCATGATCTGCTTTGCTTAGGCACGAGCTGATGATGGATTTTGTAGCTGTTAAATTAAAGATAATTGCAGGCTTAGGAGGGTGGTGTGGTGACTACCAGAGGGGGGTGGAATACGTGCAAGCAAAATGTGCTGCAAGAGATTAGCATTACAGTGGTGGGATCTCTGTGCAACAAAAAGGAACCTTTGGTTGCTGGCCCAGTGTCTCGGGGACAAACCGAGGCTCTTGGATTCTGCACCGAGTCTGAGACCTTCCCAAGGCGGTGTGAGGGTTTGGCTGGAAAGGGCTTGGAGGAGCTGAAGTGATTCAGAGCTGATGGAGCCCATAATGAGCTGACTGCCCCTGGGGCAGTGCCGGAGGCCGGGGCTGTGTTGGGGGGTGAGCGAAGGAGCTGAGTGGATTCCACCAATGCCTGAGTGCTGATGCTGGACTGAGAGCCTGCCTGTAGCTCTTGAATGGAAACATGCCTTTAGTGACACGGTTAAAAAAGGAAGAGGCCTGACAGCAGCCGTTCCCATGACAACAGCAAGAATTGCCTGCAATATTTCAGCTCATCAGCCTGGAGAACAGCCTGATTGATAGTTACATACGCGTGGTAGAGAGATAACAGAAGAGGGGAGGCCAATTACATTGCGTTTTCCTTGTCCTTGCATGCCTGTGGCCACAGCAAATGTGGAGGGCAGTTTTTCCTTGTTTTTCTGTTGATAGTCTTTTTTTTTTATTTTTTTCCCCAAGAAAGAATGTCCCTTGGGAGTGCCTGTGCATCCTGTCAGCTGCAGGTATGTGACCCTTACAGTCACAGGCTCTCTGGTTCAAAGCCTATGCCATCTGTGCAGGGACTATGAACACTTGGCTCCTTGACTGGTGGTTACAAATAGTTATTTACGATACAAATAATATCTTGGAAGGGGAAGAAATGAGTTTCAGCACAAGCTCCTAGCATGAGCGAGCTGTAGTCAGGACGTTGTTCTTCACAAACCACTTGATGAGCATCTCAAAGGTACAATGTACAGGGCTTCAAGAGTAACAAACCTACTCAGGCTTCAGGAAACGTGTGGCAGGTTGGGCGCGTGTCCCATGCCCTCCAGCTCTGCAGCATCTCCAGGGCATTGACGTGGCGAAGAGGCAGACGGATGCGTGCTGAGCTTCTGCCTGGGCTGGGCTTTGATTAGAGCTCAGTAGGAACAGGGACACTTGAGGGAGGAGATGCCAGAAGAGAGGGGCAGGTAAAGGTGCTGTTAGGGAGCAAATAACCCCACCAAGGCTCTGAATAAATCGTTTCCAGATGGAGTTTCCCTGATAAAAGGGTCAGCGTGACTCTGGTGCTGCAGGGGGGTGGTGGGCTGCTGCTGGGAGGGAGGCTTGTGCCACCAGGGAAGCCAAGGCTGGTGCCAGTGCCTTGCTCTGCCTGATGGTCATGTGCTCTCTGTGGCGTTTGTGCGCTGAGTTTTGTCCACTGTAACTTTCTTTCGAAGCAGTTTGTTTTGGTTGATTTTCCTCGTGCAGTAGCCAGAAGGGTTCCTGCACCAGGTTGCTGTAGCGTGTGCTTTATTTCTGCACGTAGCACTGGGAGTCATCTTCATGGAGCTTTTAACGTGCTCCTTAAACACGCCACAGAGCACGAGAAGCATGAAGGCAGCTGGCTGCTGCAGCACTGCAACCCCAGAGGAGAAATCCTCCCGGAGAAGGGCCTCGTGGTGGCAGGAGCCGCAGCAGCCAGAGAGGAGCAGGATGTGCCCGCCTGGCAGCTGCCCTGCCTGACTGCGGGGAGCAGCGGAGCCCCACCTGCCCTTGTGGGGCCGGTTCAGCCTTCAGCCCAGCTGGTCGCGCTCCTCGAAGTCATGCTGCATCTTCAAACTGGGCTTGTTCTGTGGCCAAAAAGTTAAGGTAAATTCCACTTCAGTGAGCAGTCGCTTGTAGGACTGGAGCATTTTGGGTTTATAGCCTTTGGGAAATGTGTTTTGGGGAAAATATTTAAGAATGAATATTGAATGTTCCCTTAAAAATAGATCCCCAGAGACGACAGATGCCAGATTGCTGCTCATGAGGGAGGCTGTTCTCCCTGGCTCCTGTCGTAGTTCCTTGATGATGCTTTTGAAACAATCAAAATAGAAACATCGTGATGTGGTGAAATGGAACAAACCTTACGAGAATCTGTGATACTGTGTCATTCCTCCCTGGGACATTTAAATAATGCCTTTTAAAGCTGTTCGAGTGTGCATTCCGCCCTTCCTGCCTCATAATTTGCTGCAGACTGTGGCACCTGTGTTTGCATCTCTGTTACCCTCACCCATGGCGCTGTAGCAGCCCCCAGAGCTGCACAACAGCAGCCCGCGCTGCTGTGGCTGGCTTCCCAATGGACGTGGTTGCCACTGGTGCGTGAATCGCCTCCTCTCCCCACACCCTTTCTCTCCTCCTTTCCTAGTTTTTAGTCCACTAGGGGAAAAGCAGACCTTAGGAGAGAGACCATTAGAGCAGTTGTCATTCCCAGTCTAGCCACACACGGGCTGTGCCTGATGGCAGCGTGCTGCCGGCCCGGCCGGGAGTGAGTGGGACCTGGGGGACCGCGGGGAGGGAGAGGACTGGGGGAGCTTGGGAGAGGCTGCTCATCCGGGGAGGCCCCTTACTTCTCTTCCCAGCTGCCTGCAGGGGAGTCTTCCCATCCCCTTTTCTTCCTCTCTTTTTCTTTTTCCTTCCCCCAAAGGTAACTTTGTCTGCAGTCAGCTACAGCCTTCCTCCGCCCAAGTCACTGTGCATACAACAGCGCCTCAGTATCCTTTGTTCAACAGCAAGGTTTCCTTTCCAAAGTCACACCGTGCTGCACGCAGTGACTTGCAGCAGAGGGAAGTGGCCTTTCTTCCCTGACCGGGCTGCAGACTGGCTGCTCTGGGCCCAGTGTCAGGGGCAGGGATAAATTTGGCATCTTGTTGTTTTTGTAACCACCTCATTCTCTTCACCAGACAGGTTCAGAGTCTGTGTTAGATCCTCAGCAAATCCAAGCTTTCGACCAACTCTGCCGGCTCAACCGAGGAACCTCCAGAGTACGTACCACCTGTTTTCCTTCCCGTTTCCTCAATTGGTGCGGGGCATTCTGCCTGTTGCCAGGCCTCACATTACAACTGGCAGCGTGGGCTTTGGCTTTTCTCTTGGGTTTCATTTAGTGCTGGCAATTTAGTGTGCACAGAGCTGGCTGTTCGACATCACAAGGCATCCATGCTGCCTCTGGCCTCTGACAGCTGGGGAAATTCACTGGCAGCGAAACAGTGGAAATGCCTCTGGCTCTGATATGGGGCCTGAAAGAGTCCACGGTGTGACATTTCTCAGGTTCTTTTCAAGTCCGTGGGGCTCCTATGCACAGAGGGTCCCCTCCTCCCATCCATCCCCCTGTGTGCTGCCCTGCTTGGCCCAAGCAGGGCCACTCCCTCTGTCCCTGGCTTTTTCCCTGTGCCTCCTGCCTGTTCTGGCTGCGGTTGTTGGCACTTAGAGCTCTTTCTGGGATTGTTGTTCAATGATGTAATTTAAAAATAACCCAAAGACACGTGGAAAGTTGTTCAGCTTAAGACTGTTGTGCTGCAGAGTTCTGTAGGGTCACCGCACACGGCTTTTTCTTCGCGTGTTAAGGTTTCTCTCACTGCAGCAGGAGATGATCCCCACGAGCTCTGAGTCCTTCTGCACCTCACGCGAGCGATTCAGGGGCCTCAGGTGGCACTGTCTGGGTTTTGTCTTGCAGCTAGCTCTCCTGACAGAACTGTCCCGCACCCATGGTGAAAAGCACGGGCTGCTCAGCATTGCGCACGGTGACCCCGCCACCAGCAGCGTCTTCCAGAACGAGACCTTCCAGCTGCACCTGGCGCCCCCCCCGCTGGTGGAAGACTAGCGCTCCTGCTCTGCAGGGAGCTTTTCTGTGACAATGCTGGCATTTCCCCGCCGCCACCGCCGCCCTTCCCAGAGCCCTGTGTGCCATGCTGAGCCTTGCTGGGCATGTGAGGGTTTGCAGCAGCAGGTAACCTCCTTGTGCCGCCGCTCACCAAACAGAGCGGCAGCTGCGGGGCAGCTGGACGGGAAGCCGGGAAGCCTGGGGTCAAAACCGAGCATGCTGAAGCACCGCAAGCACCGGGGCCGACCTGCGCTGACCTGCAGGCTTGCGGCAGCACCCGTAACTTTGCCCAATAACTGTGTCCTCTCTGCTCTGCTGGAGGAGTGTGCCTGTGGCACAGCGTGCCCCGCTGCCGTGTGTGGGGTTTGAGGATGGGCAAACCTGGGAAAGGCTGTGTAAAACAATTCACATGTGAGAAAATGAGCCTGAGCACCGCGTGTTTGTACAAACCTCCATTAAAAAGGCCCTTGGTTGAAATTGGGTGTGTGAGCTGTGTGCCTGGGGAGTGGGTAAGAGGCTGCTGGTGTGGCAGCGCTGCTGGCTGCTGCTTTCTTCGTACCATTACTGCTCAACTGGTAGCAAAAGGGTGCTCCGTGGAAGTGGCACAGGAGCCATAGGTGACAAAAAAGCTGCAAGCCCTGCTGGGCAACTTCGGATTCTGCCTTTTGTCTGCCTGCAGTCCTGGCTGGCCTGAAAGGGCCGTGGGATGGCTCAGTGCAGTCTGAGGCAGGCCCTCAGGTGCTGCAGGGGGAAGAGGATTGGTGCGACTCTTACTGATGGGTGAAGGTTTGTCACTACTAAGCTCAACTCTTCTTTGTTGAACACCAAGCTGGGGAGTGTCACAAGGTGAGGCTCAGTGGCACCTTTATCAGTCTGCTCACAGAGTGGCAACCTATTAGTGGTGTTTCTGTGTGGTCACCTCTGGTTTGTGAAGTGGCGTTACCGGGTTCGTGATCACCACCTCCTCTCTTCCTGTGTCTGTTTGGGCACTAGCACTGGGTTGTGCTGGGATAACACCCCCGTGTCCCAGCCAGCACACCTCTGAGCTGCAAAGTCTTCAGATGCCTGGTACCCGAGGCTGGGCTCCGTGCCCTGCAGGAGCGCAGTACCAGGCAGGTGGAGCTCCGTACACAGAGCTCACCCGGAGCCGCGGGGCTCCTCCAGGCATTTGGTACGTGTCAGGTAATGCCACCTGAAGCCGTGAGTGAGCTCTCCTTTGTTGGAAACCCCGCAGTGTTTCACTGTATTATGGGAAATACGCAGTTAGGACAATCAGAACTTGAGTTGTTCAGTATTTTATTAAAGAGGAAACATACACACCTCTCCCTGGTGGAGTGGAGCAACTAGCTCAGGGCAAGTCTCTTACAGCACGTCTACGCAATGTTTGTGCAAACAAAAGAAAACACGTTTCTGTGAGGAGCGTGTTTCTGATCTGGGGTGCGTGATGGAGCGCAGTGAGAAACCTGCCCCTGCGCTGGCTGCTAGGACGCTTTCCAGAACTAGCCCTGTCCCACACCAGGCTGCTCCTCTCAAGTTCTACAACAGAAGCAAGAGGCAGCTTATTGTGCTTGACATCTGAACAAATCCTGGGTAGGAGACACTCACAGCTTGTGAATATTGCTAATTACTTTACAGTTAAGAAAGAATGTATCCTGACGACAGTGATATGAACCTGCAGGACCACAGGACCGCATGGTAAGTCTTGGTCATGAACACCCAGCTCATCCCACTGCGCTCGCAGCAGGTGCCCAACAGCAGCAGGAGGTGGCGGCGGCTGGCAGAGCAGGCCACGGGCGCTCTTGCGGACCAGGAAGGGCCTGGTGGCCTTTCCTGTGTGCAGCACCACAGTGACAGCAGGTGAGGAGCACCTCGGGAAGGGCCCCAGACGTACCTGTACCCTCCAGCCTCCCATCCTCCCAGGAAAAGCCTCCCTGGGAAAGGCTGAGGCAGACCAGGCTCCAGAGCGAGTGTCTGCAGCTCTCCACTCAGATTACAATTGAAAGATTAAATATGAGTAAATGCTGTAGGCTTATACATAATGCTTTCTTCTACCCTTACGAGATGTGCCTGAATGGTCAAAAGACACTAAAACATTGTTAGAAACCTTAGTTAACCAAGAAAGATAATCCCGCCCTCAAAAAATACATAAAACCTTACTTAGTTTTACTACAGCCTTCGTTTAAATGCCCTCAAAACAACAACAGGGTACTTAAGTGCCTTGTGAGAATGTATCTGTTCATGCAATGGCCCGACTTCCTCATTTAACAAGCATTGCACTTTTTTTTATATAATTCATCAAAACTATAAAACCTATTATTTTTTGTCTGAAAGTGTTAGTCTAAAAAGTACAGTATTACTTGATAACCATTTATGGTAAACTCCTAGCACGCGCATGTGCACATACACACACTGTTGCCTAAACGTTTTCTAAAGATACTGATTACAAAGTGTATAAAATTAGTAATACATTGTCAGGATACAGTGAGAGATGAGCCATCCTATAACACGGACTATAATCTAGTATCAATCACTAAACTGTACACGTTTATACAGCCTGATATTCACCGATGACTTTTGAAACGTAAACAGCAAGTACACAAAGAAATCCAGTAATGCTGTTGAAAACAGTTATTACTGACTCCAACTGATTCAAGCTGACTGAAATCTTCTGAGAAAGGTATTTCTGTTCCGTTACGGAGGGCTGAAACAAAACCACCAGCAGCACAGCTCCTTCTCACCAGCTGTGCGAGCAAAACTTAAAAACCTGCTCTTGAGCTGGGTGCAGAGGAGAGTGAGCCGAAGCCTCCTCGCTCAGCATGAATGGCCGTGGCTGCATCTGGACAGCACATGTGCTACGTGTGCCTGGGCCACCTCACGGGCACCTCCGTGCTGTCCCCGCACTCTGCCAACACAGTGGTGTGGCTGAAGGATTTTGTGTTTTAAACTTTGTTTTTCTTCAGGCAAATGCAGGCCCTGAGGCCTTTTGGTCCTGAGTGCGCGTGTCCGGCACCAACAGCATGGGAGGAAGCAGCAGGCAAAGCTGAGGGTGGATTTGTGTGTTTGGAGGTAGTCGCTTCCCTTCACCTGTCGTTTTACACCCCGGTCTGGAATGGTATTGGTTAGACTGCCGCGCCTCCTCCCTGCCTGCTCCCCCTCCTGCTGAGCTGTAAAAGCTAGATCCCCTTCCAGACATCCACGCAGAGAAGGGATCCGGGCAACTGCTTGGCCTCAGGAGCAACACTTGCCTTTTCAGGAGATTTCAGAGCCTGACCTAACTCAGCAGATGCTCGGTGCATAGCCTGGAGAAAAGTTGGAGGCACTTTGTGCGTTCTCTAGCCTGCCATACCAGCCCACTGGAAGAGGGGTGCCAACGCGTTCGGGGAGGGTCGCACCAACACTTAGAGAAAAGGACGGGCACTGCGGGAGGCCAGACAGAGGCAGAACGAGCCTCTTGTCGCTGCACCTCGCATCATTTATAAGAAAGCATAAGGACAACTTGGTTTTGCTGCTCACAGGCGTGCTGCACCAGCTCACCCTCTGTGCTTTGGAGGCCCACTGCAAACATTCTGACAGCTGAAAACATCTCGAGTGGCACGTCCTCATATGAGAAGTAACATAGGATGTAACCCAGACCAAGAAAAAGGCCTTTTTCAGCGATAAGAGTCTTAGGATTTATCGCTACCTTATGTGCAGGCATGGGAGGTCTGATCAGGCTGAGAACACGTTAAAATTGCTCAGGCTGCTGCTCGTTCACCTATATGCAAGTCCCGCGGCCGCGCTCCCAAGAGGGATCTGAAATACCGAGTGCACTGGAAAAAAGGGATTGTCAGGAAAAACAAAACAAAATATAAATACTACAAAAGCAACATTACTGAGTGGGAACTGGACTGGTCTGGTACCACCTCGTCGGATCACACAGTGGTTTCTATAGTCTCAATCACTTCCATTTCACACTGTGAGGGTGACAAGAGTGGGCATTCATCTGGCTCCCAGCTGCTATCCGGGCTGTAATCTTCTTCTGAACTTAGCTCGGCCACCCCCTCTGTGTCCTCATCGCACGACTCCATGTAGTGAACCCCCACCGCGTTGATCCCGGAGTCCTCCGAGCTGGAAGGGGACGAGCAGTGATCTGTTTTTGGTGTATTGCTCTCTTTTGTGATTAAGGCATTGCGGACAGAGACTTCCTCGGCCTTTGTCTTGTGGGGCGCGGGGGGAGGCTGCCTCTGCACGTAGCACATCTTCCCGTTGATGCATTTCACACGGTAATTGTCAATGAAGAGGTCTGCGATCGTGCAGAACTGCGGGGAGGCGGGGGGCAGAGGGGGCTGGAAGACGGGCGCAAACTTCAGGAAGTGCTCGGTGAGCGAAACGGCAATCTGGATCGTGTTCGTGGACTCCCGAGGGCGAACGGGGATCTCGGTGCTGGGAAGCTGCTCCACAGGTGTCATGGGCTGATAGACGTATTTACCTGTGGGGAAGGCAGAAAAGCGGCATGTAAAGGCTTTAAGTTAGCAAGAAGCTGGTCAGGTGCTGCCTGCCTTTGGCAGTTAGTAATAACCTGCAGCTCCTCGCAGTCAGCAGCTGCTGTTTTAGCGGCATCAGGGTGTTTTTTAGTTCTCTCCTGGTGCAAGGTCTCTGATGCTTAATATTGTACTAAGCACAGCTTCTCTGGCCCTGCTCCTGCTGCTCTCCCTCTCGTTGCTCCCAAGACGTCTGTAGGAAGTCACTAACTCAACAAAATTGCCTCCAGGGACCCAACTCCACGGCTGAGAAGTGGGGCAGGCAGCAGCTCTGCCTGCGCCCCTTTCTAGGGGAGAGAAAATTGCACAGACGCTCAGAAGACGCCTTTTCTCCCCCCCACCAAACGCAGAGCGGTTCCACCAGACGTCTTTGCTACAATGATCTACATTTAACATCTTATTACACTTAACCATGAGTCTCCTTGTGCGCGTTTCCATGTTCTTTCTTCCTGAGTGCTAGCGTGTGATTTTCTGTGTTACAAACCAGAGCATTCACACATGATCGCAACTGGAATTTTAAGGCGGGAATTCCCATGCCATAGAACTGCCTTTGACATGTTGATTATCTGGTTAAATAATAAGAAAAATAGGATTATGTTGGCTATATAGAGCTGAACCAAGTGTGAACTGAAGAGCACAACTGAAATTCTCTACTAAAAGAAATAAATAAGAGAGCAGAAAATCAGTACTTTGTTAGGGAAAACTGAGAAACCTGAGGCTACGCCAAGGCTGTAAAATGCTGCATTTTATTTGCATGAAGCCTCTGCAAGATTCATGCCTCCCAGGGGGGTTCATACACTATGAAAGCACACATTTCCAGAAGACTTGCAAGTAGTGGGACTCTCAGAAAAGTTTTGATGCAGGAGTTACGAATATCGCAAATACTCCTTTATAAAGGCCAAGGAAGTATCAAAGCAGTGAGGGGCTGCTCTGATGCTCGAAGCTCTCTGGGTAAGGAGCAGAAAGGCACCAAGTGTCACCGCAGTGAGGGCCTGGCTGTGCTGGGCCAAGGCGATGCCCCACACGTTTCTATTGGGGGTAGTGCAGCCTTTCCTCCTGCATTACCTCTCGCCTTGGAAATTCAGAGCGGTGGCTGTGCTTCTGCTCAGGGCAGCTGAGCACAGCCTGCACCAGGCGAAGAGGGGACAGGAGAGGAGGGCTTTCCTCTGCCCCGCGGAATTGCTCGCTCTGCTGTGCCTGCCTGGTAAGGAAGCCAATCCTCAGCCTGGGAACCCTTCCCAGACACACGACCAGCGCAGACTGCAGCAAGCTCCCAGCCAGCGTGGCACTGGGATGGGCAATAGGATCCCAGCTCCTGGCTGTAGCTGTCACTCTGCCAGCCCCAGCGAGCCGGGGCCCACACACAAGCTGTGTTCTGCCAGCTGGGCTCCAGTACGTCACCAGGGGAAACCTCGAGCACTGGAGAAGGCTCTTCTCACCCTGCTGTGCCTGTTGGTCCTGGAAGGGGGACAGCCTCCCTGAAAGCAGGCTGTGCTCCGGGGCTGGGGCTCCCAAACCCTTGGTGTCGGAGGAAAGACCCCAGAGAGCACTGGGGCGTGGGAGAGGCACAATGCATGGCCAGCGTGGCAGAAAGTGGGCTCAGAGCAATGAGCACCAACCATGCTGAAAAGAACCCCCCCCTTGTCATGCAGCCAGAGGGAACAGCCACCAGCCAGGCAGAAAGCAGCGAGAGCACTGCAGTAAGTGGGCCGGGGAAGAGAACATTTTGTGAATAGATTTGACCAGCTTCGCTTGAATACCTCATCAAGCAGTTTTCTCCTAGGATCTGCGGAATGATAATTGTTAACAGAGCTGCTGGAAAAGCTCAGTGAGAATAAAACGGTATTTTTTTTTTCTCCTACTTGCTTGTGGCTGGATGGCAGATAGGAAACACATGGCTGTCCTCTCCTCTTGCCGTCTTTTCAACATAGCGTGGTCTAAGCTCGCTGTGTCTCAGAGGACTTCAGGGCAAGCACCAAAGCACTGAAGGCATCAGCCCAGGCAGAACGGAGCACTTTCTCCTCCAGAGCCAGCAGCAGCACGGACATTGCTGTTCTGGCAGCTGTTGGGGCCGCGGTCTCCTGGGCCCTTCTCAGTCCCCGTGCAGCACAGCGGCACTGGGGCGGCCGGGCAGGCCGTGCCCTCCCCACCCCGCAGCAGCCTGCACTTCCTGCCCGCCGCTGTGCTCAGGAGATCTTTCTTGCAAATTAGCGAATGTTAAACGTGCTCCTGTCTTGCAAAGCGACCCAACGAACTGACTGCCGAGCACGCTGCTGGCTGCATTGGTGGCCAACAAGTTCAGCTCACAGAAACTGAAACGCGGCCTATGTGGGACCAGCGAACCCTCACCCGAAACCACGAGGCTGTACTGAGGCAGGTATTTGGGCCGCTTCTGCATGGGCTCCTGTTCCCTTCCACTGACAGCCAAGGGTAAGACACACAACTGGATAAAAGAAGTCTCAACTCTTCTTTTGCACAAATTCTACTTCAAGTGTCCAGACAGCACCAGTAAAGATCTCAGTGGGATGAAGAATAAGGGTTTCTGTGCAAGGCTCTGACTGTCCACTCAATGCAGCTGCCGTGTGCTGCCAGAGGGGCTGGGGGAGGAAAAGCAGCACACTTAAGCCACGGAAGGTCACAAGTATGGCATTAAAGGAAATCAAAGATTCACCCAATTTTACTCTTTTTTCCTTTAAGGAAGATGGTCAAGGAAGAAGCTCGCTGACAAACCGTGTTAGGCGGAGGATACACGTGCACACCCTGTGCTGTCCCTCACCGTTTGTCACAGAAGCAGAGATTTGGATTTTCCCGGCCAAGCTGGTGTCTGGTAACTGCAGCACTTCAACCCCCCGGGCAGGGCTTACAGCTGAAGCCTCTGCTGGGTTTTGGAAAACAGAGACCTGACCACGTGTGTGGCAATGCAGGGCCCTGGCTGTGGTCACGCTTCGGCTCTGTTCGAAGCCAGGCAGAAAAGCACAGGCAGGACGACGGGGGAGGAGAGGTCAGGGGAGCCGAGGTGCTGCTGGGCGCGCGGCTGCCTGTCGGAGCTTCACAACAGCACGGGGCGATCTGCCGCGTGCTTCAAAACTGCCACGCTGGCACTAATTTCAGGGTAGAAGAAAGCTGCAGCTAGTCTGTTAGCAGAGGATTTCAAACCCATTTGTGTGACCTGACCTTGGCTGGAAACGTTTCTTCATGGTCCAAGGACAAGTGCTGCCAGGGAAAGGCAGAAATCACCTAATGGGAAAAAGAAAATCTTCCACATAAACTGATTTTCTGCATTTCTTTAGGATTCTGTTATGAATTTGTTATTAAGTTCCAGCGAATTTTAGGGCCAAGCCTGTTTATTTTAGATGAAGCCTCTCTTTTATGAACGTGATCAGTTACCGCTGTTAAAAGGTGCTGGTACTCACAGCTGGAGCTGTCAGTGTGGATCGCGGTCAGGGCTGCGGTAATAGCATCGCTTATAGCTCCCTACCCTACATAATGCATGCAAATGCATCAACCATGATGTGGATGCTATGAAAAATTTATGCAGAAATTTAAAAATAAGATCGCCCACCCACTACAGCTTGCAGGATTGGCAGCAGTGTCTTTTTTTTTTTCACAGCAAATTACCCCCAAAGCACAAGTCCCACCTTCTTTTATAATACATCGTGGTCTGGTAAGAGCCCCCCTGGAATAAGCAGAAACATTTCTGCTGACTTTAAGCAGCTGGCAAAAATCCATGATAAAATAGTATTTCGAGCAGCTATTCTGACACGCTCCTTTTAATGCTCCAGCACGTAATTTATTGCAGCTTTATTTCCACCAAGTCAGTTGGAGAACTCTGAATTGAGCTCTGCTGATGAATGTTCCTGTAAATTACAGTGTTTTGCACAAATACAGATGCCAGACCAGACACCGCATCGCGAGTTGTTTCCTGGGTCAGTTGCTGCTCCTGCCTACGCAGAAGACAGCATTTCAGTGAAGGAAAAATACCGCACGTGGTGCACGCGAGGGTTTTTGTCCAAAAAAAAAAAGCAAACTCAAGTTCTGTGACAAGCAGCTTGCTGCAGTTGCAGAGGTTTGCGAAGACCTTGAGCACTGTAAGGCTGCTGCAGAGCAAACGCTGCGGCTCTGGCTCTGCATTCCCCAGCGTGGCACAAGGGCTACAGGAAACATCACCAGGTTTGTGTCCCAGGTGTTGAAGACGAAATGCATGAAGCCAGGAGTGCCAGGATTGTTTTCATGGTAAGTCTCAGCTATCCACGACAGCGGTATGTCGATGGATGATACGAAATGCAAGACGGCTGGGAGCCCTGGGAAGCAGGTACGCCGGCTGCGCTTCGCTGTTTGCCACCGCCGAGAGCCTGCACCAGCACCTCGGCTTCCTGCGGCTCCAGGCTCACCCTGCACAGCTCTGCATAAACACTGCGCCTCTTTGTCTACTGCTAATCACACAACGCCAGCAGGTTGTGCACAACTGCAAGGAGTGATTGTTTTTCCATTGCTTCATTATTCAGCTAACCCTTGTGAAAGCCTAAAAGCCAAATCCCCCAGAGAATTAACCCCCAGAGGCCAGCAGGAGCTGGTTATGGCAGAGGCCAGCGGAGCTGCAAGCACCGGTGTGAGGCAGAGCTCAAGCAAACAAACTCGTCCCACTTGGGAAACATTTTATCCCTGCAAAGTAGACAGACTTCCATGTACATAAAGTCTCTTTGTGGTATTGATTACCAGAGCTATGCGGTTGATTGATTGGAAGCTGTATTATGGTGTCTCCTGAATATAAAAAATAAATAAAAGCTTTTAGAAGTAAGCCATGAGGTCATTTCTTTCTGTTTTTTTGCTAATTGAGCAGTCGGCATGCATCTTTACCGAACAGACACAGCAGTAATTTCCGTGGCTAATACAAAATAACTTAACCATGAAATAAGCAGAGGTGCTGCTTAAACACTTAATTCTCCACTTCGCTTCGTCCCAGCATTCTAGTTTACCTCTGACACCGATGTGCTTGGCATGGTAAAAAAGAAATTAAAACTTCACCTTCCAGCAGTGGGGGTTTCTCATAACAAAGCCCCTGTCCTCACCCTCTCAAAATACTACCTCAAAGGACTTGTCCTAGTAAACAGCAACATGAAACGTACCACACTTCAGAAAGATGATAAAAGATGGTTCTGGACCTTCTGTTGTGGGTTTTACACATCTAAATCAGCGATACCTATGGTGTAGCAAACAGCTGTTTGCATGCAAGATGTTTAGACATATTTTAACCAAAACAAAGGCTTTTTTTTTCATATGTGTGCTTTCTCTTGCAGCTGCTTGGACAAAGATTTCTCCACCTGCCAGTTCACCAACTCGCCCCACCACGCGGGGCAGCTGCCCACCACGGGTCCGCAGCGGAGAGCGGCTGGTTGGGTTCTGGTGGCTTCTGCTTGACGCTACTACACCGGCGTAACGGCGTCAGCGAGCCTTGGTTGTAAAGTCAGCCTGGAGGCTCGCTCGTGTCACATGCGGCACTGCCACCATCGTATCTCACCTAACACCATGGCACGTGTCAGGAACGTGAGCGAGGGAATAAGCCACCATGGGAGAAGATTTCAGGACACTGAGGCACTGTCAGCTTTACAGTACCAGCTCAAGCAGAGCTGAACCGTGCCGTCGGTGGCTGCAATGAAGCACGACTAAAATGCTTGTCTACATTGAAGCCTCCTCGTATGTAAAGATAGGGAACGCCTTAACACAAGCGATACTCTTGCCCTGCACTTCTTCCAAGCAAATTTGCAAAGCATACAAAGATTGTTCAAACAAATTTCTACTGCGGCAAACGCAAACAGAGCATGCAACGTGCTGCCAGTCCTTCTGGCGGAGACGGCAGGCACAGTCAGGGAGCGCGGAAGACACAGGCCAACTCTGCAGAGGAACACCGGTGACCCCAGCACCCCAAGGGAACACCGGTGACCCCAGCACCACCGTGGAAGAGGTCACGCAGCAGGCCCGTGGCAGCCTGTGAGTACACCGGGCAGCATTAGCAGGCTCTGCCCTCGCAGCCGTGTATCCCCCAAGCAGCAGCACAAGCAGCCTTTTCTCCCAGACACAGCTGCACCAGAGCACTGACACGTCTGTCCCGCTCCCTATCTCAGCCAAGCACAGGAAGGAACCAGCCTGGCGCTATTTCTTCAGTGGCTCCCCAGCAGTGATCTCATACAGTTGCCAATTTTCTTCCCCTGTGAAGGAGAGGTGTTCCCTCTGATTGCTGTATAGTGAGAGACAGCTGTGACAGCCCTTGACTTGATGAGCCGTAAGCTTTTCACAGAAATCTAAGGAAGAGGAAAAATAAGAAAGTTTTTCTTCCTCGTAACATGTACTTTAATGCCCTTTTGTCTTGGTTCATTTTAAATACAAAAAAGGATCATGATCTCCCATGCTGTGAGTCTTTCAGGGTTTTCTGCACACTTCCACTGATAGCAAGTAACTCAAACGCAAACAGACCCGGAGCTTCGTACTGCCATCCCTGCTCTTTCCTCTCGTTTCTTGTACGGATTTACCGGCCTTAAGGAAGAAGCAACATTGGAGGACTTAGAAATGCTTCGTGCAGCTACCAGCCCTCATAACGGGGCCACATTTGCTTACTGCCCGTTACAAGGGAACACAACAAGGCACATGTGTGAGGCCCAGAAGCAATGCAGCAAGGGCTGCGCTCATCACAGGTTCTGCTAACCACAGCCCGGCACACGGCGGCTTAGGAGGACACAGACACGACATCCCAGGCACGAAGCGCCGCAGTGCCTCTCGTTACCTGCACGAGCGCAGCTGGCCGCGAGCACAGCAGCCCAGCACTGGCAGTCACGATCTGAGCGCTGAACCCAGTACTGGCCTTCCACCATCCCTTCGCACAGCTGCTCTGCGAGAGCAGCCACGTTTTGCACTTCCCTGAAAAATGTTATCCCCCAACTTATGCTAGGTATTTGTTAAATTCAGTACAGAAAATAGCAAAAAATGCCTTAGTGTTAAATATTTATTTTACAAAACCATCCCTGTGTACCATCTGCTCAAGATTCAGCATCCCATCACTTCCATGCAGACAGCCAGCGTGCTGATATGGTAACAGAGAAGCATAACCACAGCTTGGTGTCAGGAGCTACCTACGAAGAGCGAAGGCACGTCCTGCTACGGAGGAATCGCAGGCAGCAGGGAGACAGGTACCTGCCCTCCAGGGGCAGAGCACACCCCGCAGGTGGTGCGCCCGTGGTCTCCTGTACCAGATGGGAACACTTTCCTGCGAATTCTTAAACAAGCAGAACAGCTCGATGGTCCTTGAAGGACAGGTCCTCTCCAAAGGGCCAGGCGCTCTGTCCCCATGGCAGAGCTGAGGCAGGAGGCTGTTCCTCTGAGCTCGGAATAGCTGCCGCTTGGCATAGATGCGCCGTTACGGCCACAGTCCCTTTTCCTGGTGGGCTGACAGGAGAAACAACGGCATATGCGCTGTGCTGTACCTGTGCTGCTGCCTTCCTGGTGTCTCCTGCTGACAAGTCATCTGTGCCAGGGCCCGGCAGAGCGCCGGCCTTCTGGGCTCGACAAACAGCACGTTCATCAGCTTTGTGGCTGGGGAGCGCGGCCCTACTACCGATACCAGCCTTCTGACCCCATTCTGTTGGTGCTTCTCGTGACCTGCACACGTTTCCATTCATACTTCACCCATCCCAATCTTTGCATTTCTGTTACAAGGCTCTACAAAACCTATTTCTGAAGTATTTAACGACCTACTCTCCCTACTTACACCCCAAACATGCCACCAGAGCTGAGGCGCACGGGTGTTGGTGCTGAGCCCTCCCTCAGAGGGGTTTGAGATCCAGCGATGCTCTGCAGGAGGATATGAAGCACCAGGTAACAGAGGAGGAGGAGTGCCAGCAGGTCACACAGTGTCCCACCGTGCCATGGCAGCCGGGCAGCGCAGGGGAGCCGGCTGGGCCCTCGCTGCTGCGGCAGGGCAGGAACGCCAGCGGAGAGGTGGAAGCGTCAGCGGAGAGGTGGAAGCGTCGCCCTCATCGAATACCAGGAGCACCGTGTTCCCACAGCACACACACCAGCGGGGAGCACTGGGGTCTAGAGGCAGAGGGCAGGAAAAGCAAAGAAAAAGGGGTCTCCTCACGCCAGAGGGCTGCAAGAGCCCACCAGTGTGAGCTGGCAGTGTCCGAGCCTCTCAGCAGGGACAAGCAGCACTCCCGGAGTGAATACAGCTCCAAGTCTACAAAGGCACCAAAATCCCACCATTGCTGGCAGCCACCCAACGAGAAGCACGGAGCAGCCGAGCACCCTGCCTGAGATGGCCGCAGGTGTGCTCTGGCGTGGGCATCGTGTGTGAGGGCAGGCAGCAGAGCTGCTGTGACCACGCCGCGGGGAAACCGCTGCGGGGCCGGGTGCGAGCAGCCAAGTAAAGCAGCGCTTCTGCCAGCACGCGTGTGGGCTCTCGAGCTCTGCAGCCATCAGTGAGAACAGGAATACAAATGCTTGCTCTTGTTGAAACTGTTTTACAACACAGGTTATATATAAATTCCAACTGTTACGTTGCTTAAATTAAAGTATGAGTATCTTAAAAACAAGGTGCAGTTGCCAAGCAATCAGACTTCACTTTTCCAGCAGGTCTCTGACCTCCATCTGTGTGAATGTACTGAACTACTGGCAAAAACATCTCTCAGTTGCAGCAACTGCACTTCTTGAATTCTGTGATCAGGCACTACACAAAAACTGCTTCTGGGAGAACGCAGGGCATTCTGAAAACATGCTCCGTATCTCATGGACAGACACATTCACACAGGTGCTGGAGTAAAAACCACAGCACACTGAAACAGCGTCACTTTATATGCACGGAGACAGACAGACTACCTGGAAGCCAAGCTACCACCACCCAGCTTTCTGCATTACTCCAGGCTGATGCCATCCACCGACGGCTAAGCCCACACTGTCACAGCTCTCACTTGGAGCATCTCAGAACGTGAGTGAAGCATTTTGGATCTTGTCCTTTACAGAGACAAGAATTCCCCGTATAGACTTAGCAATGTGCAGAACGAAGTTAACAAGGCTTGAAGTGACTCACGAGGTGTAAAGGCAGCTTTGGGTAAATTGCGAGGCACTGCATAAAAACACCCCAAGATGCCCGTTCTGTATGAGCCCGGCTCTGCTGGCTTCATCACCACACGCAGAGGCAGAATGTGCTCCTGATGAGCACCCAGGTGCCACCAAGAGACTCGGGGTCCTGTGCCAAGCACCTGAAAGCACTCGTCAGTGCTCCCAGCAAACCTGAGCACACGCTCGGCTCTGCAGACCTGCAGGACAGGAATCACGAAGATGACAATCTCATGATTCAGGCATAGGGCAATGTGAGGATATGACCACAGGCTGCCGTGAAGGCACGTGAAACGTCCATCAGCAACCACAAAAGAGTAAAGGTAACACGTTAGAGGGCACCGGAGCTGTACACTTTTGCATTTAGGCACCCAAATTAAATATGCTTACAGAATCAAACAGGAAAATCGACTTCCTCGCTTGCAGAGTCCAGGAAGGAAGCCGCACGTTTGCCAGGGGCACTGGAGCTCCAGCACACATTTCATCTGTGAGCTGTTACTCCGCAGTGAGAAAAGTGCCTGGAGCTTTTTCCCAGAACGAAGACCTCGGAGCAGGAGCAGAGGCTCAGCCTTCATCACAAACCCTTTCAGGAACATCCTGAATTCACAGCCAAGCGCGCCAGCTGACGGGGCACAACATCAATGAATTCTCCCTCCAAACTGCTTGCTTCTGGAATAAGACAGCCGCTGCCTCCTCATTTCAAGCTTCCTGAAAACAGCAGGTTAACCCTTCAAGCAGTTACGGAAGAGAGGTCTCCTTTATCCACAGCTCTCAGCAGCTTTTTGCAGCAGCTCACGGAGTTTTGGGCAAGCAGACATAATTTTTTGTGAGTCATGCTCCTCAGATGGACAGACAGATTATGAAACACAGCCTCATTGTCATGCATGGCAACCAGGAGGTTTTGGCTAGCAGAAAGCACTTTGCTACACAAGGCTCCTTTTTGTCAGGACTTCTGGAGGGAGAAGTGCAACAATTTCTATTCGATCCTGTATGAGGCACAGAATTAGTCCTGCAAGATGTGCTTAGAGCACGTAACTTGAATTCAAAGCTTTTCTCATGGTCTGCTCCTGTTAAGGGTTTCTGTTGGTAATGATGATGATAATAAAAAAGGAGCAGGCACGTCTCTAGACATAACTGTGCATCACAGCAAGGATTTCAAAATGAATGCCAGCAGGTTCTTTCAAAGGCGCTGATGTTTCCACGGGGTTTGATGAAATCTACACGTTTGGGTTCTCTCCCCGAGACACAGCATCAACAGTCTATTCATGCTGCGATTTGGGGATTATAGCTAAAACCACAGCAACAACACGCAATCCAGGGCCAGAAAGGTGCACCCGTGAAAACCGGCAGAGCGCCGCTTACCCTTAGAGTTACACGTCAGAATGCACGGAGCTGACATTCCTTTCTTCCTTGGGTACAGCTCAGCGAAATGAAGCCAGAATATCATAAGTCTTCAGAATACAGGTGAGGAGATGCTGCACAGCCACAGGCAGCAAACGCTCGTTAAGCGTGTTTCCCCGGTACACGCTGACAAATGCGCCTTTCGGCGAGCCCTGCCTGGTGCTCAGCACAGCACCTTGCTCGTGCGCAAGCATTTTGTCCAGATACACAGACTTACACCGGACGGATGTTCAAATCCTTTTCACAGCAAACACAAAAGAAAAACGGGTATTTCTTCTAGGCTTTGTAATCACCCTCCCACCAAGACGAGCCATTTCTCAGAGAACACGCGGCCCCGAGTTCCAGGCCCAGCAGCTCCAGTTCTCCTTAGGCAGAGCTCTTCCACAGCTAAAAAGTGCGAGCTACCCCCCGTATTCAGCCTCACAACTTAAAACATAACCATGTTACAACTCCTTTTCCACATTTACCCACCAAGTCAGTCCTCAGGACGTGGTTTTGTCCTGTGGAACAGCACTGCTGGAGATTGAAGCCGCCCCTGGTGGTGTCCGGCCGGGACAGGCCAGCCCCACGCCGCCTGCTGGAGGAGAGCCCACCTCCAGGTACTCGAGGCGCCGTCACCCTGCTGCCCGCAAGAGCCACCAAAACCACCACAAAGAAAACCCAGCAGAAGAAAAGCAGGTCTTTTGGAGGTCTGCAGCACATGCAGTGCTACAGAGCGCCCCGGGGTTGTAGCAGCTTCCCAAATGTGGAGAGATCAACAGAAGCTGGCTGGCAGGCAGAGGCAATTCTCTTTAAACCTGCAAGCTCTGTCACAGTGCACTTGAAAACCTTCAATAGACACTTTAGCTCACTTACCAGTGCTCTGTTACAGGAAACAAAGGCTGCCTTGCTGATTCCCTGCTTACAGTTCTCACAGGCAGGCTGGGGTCTGAATAATTGCACGGGTTTCAAAGATTGTCGGAGCCCTGCTGACGGCTGCTGTCACTCCAGAGGTGGGGGAGACACCGTGGAAATAGCACTTGGTGTGTACACTTGGTGTGTAGCAGCCAGCTGCCTGTGTGCTGCAGAGCGGGGCAGAGGACCAGCACGCGGGGCCGGGACGTGCCCGCTGCCCGGAGCGGTGGGAGATGCTCCGTGACACGCAGCCGCAGCTGCCGCCCTGGAGAGGAAAATTGAGGCTGGCCACGACACAGAGATCTCACTGGTTTTGCGGGGTGGAAAATTAATGTTTTTAGCTAAGGATGTTATAAAGTAAAAACACTGGTGTGTCAAGTAGCGAAGGCTGTCAGAAGCAAAGCTCAGAGTGCTCCCAGGTGCAGCGAGTGTACTGACTGGCTTCGCTCCATGGCAGCAGCTGTGGGAGACCAACCATCACCTCGGGCTGCCCAGGCCCTGCAAGAGCGACCGCACACAGACCCAAAGCCACGGCCGGCTTGTCTGCCCCATGGGACCCCCACGTGCCCACGAGCAGGCAATGAGGAAGCGATGCAGCCAGCTCTGAGAGCAAGAACTCCTGGCCTCCCCGTCACCGTGGGCAGCCAGGCACGCAATTTAAGTACGCTTGGGTTCTTCGTCCCCGCAGTGTGCGCTGGCACGGCCAAAATCAGAGGAGCCCTTCCCCCTGAAGCACACGGAAAACATATGCCCTTCTTGGCATGCCACCTGCCACGTAAGCCCATCTCCTCCTGTTGGCCGAGGAACGATGGGGTTTCTTGCCAAGCTGCCTGACCTGATGCAGACCCCGCCAGGCCAGGATGCGGCTCGGGGCACAGCGGTCCTGTAAGGACGTGAGGCGCACCATGGAGCATTTGTACCTCTAAAAAACCTACACTGCCCCCACAATCTGTTCAGAGGTCTGAGCCTAGCGACTGTTTTTCCTTTCTGACCACCCAAAGGAGGCTCACGGCTCTCAGCCGTGCTCTGTTTGCTTTCCTGGAGCCGGCGAGAACAGCTGGATCTGGAGAAGCGGCAGAACACAAAATTTATTTGCTGCATCAATTTTTCAGTGTAAGATATGCAAGAGGCTTTAAGTAATAAAAGTCTGCTTTTTGGATGCTGAACCTGGGTAAAATAATAAGCCACAGAGAGACTAATATATGGTAGCAGTTCCTGTCTGTTGATAGGACTGCTGTGAAATGAGTGTTGTGGAAGCGTTATTCGTGACGGATTTTTGATAACTGCAACACGGCGTACTGAGTTTTGCAAGGCGTTTACCGTACTGCAAAACGTTCAGACAGAAAATAAACCCTTGCAAAGGAGTTACAACAGAATGCCCTATCTGCACCGTCTAGGAACAAAGCCAATCCTGAAATCATACCGAGTGCGATGCCTTCTCTGATGAGCTAGTTTTTAGGAAGCGAGACGAGAAACCACAGCCGAAGTCCAGCTGTCAGGACGGAGATAACCCCCAGCTCCTGCCCCCGTCTGACAGAAGCAGCGACACCGTGCAGGCAGGAACCACCGTGCAGGCAGCAACACACTGATGGGCATCGCAGACAGCATCAGCACAAATCAGACCTGCAGTGGAAACCCAGAGGCGAGGAAAGGAAGGCGAGCACCTTGCTGCAGACCTGCCTCTGTTGTGTGTCGTTGTGTTGTTGACGGAACGATTCAAGGCTCTCACCCTGCTGCTAATGAACAAAATCTCACAGGGCTGCCAGAGGGACAGAGGAAGGGGAGCAGGGGGAGTCTCCCTGGCAAGGGGAACGTGCACAGGCTGAAAGGTGCAAGCAGAAGCGTGTAACAGGACAAGCGTGGGACAGACATTTTTTAAACCAAAAAAAAATCCTCCTTGGGCAGCAGTTTCCTCCCTGTTGCATGGCCCCAGCGAGGAGGGCATCGCAATGCGTGCTGCAGCCAGCTACAAGGTGCTCTCATCCTCCAGGGCCCCTCGTTGCACCCTCTGTGCTCCCACTCCAGCAGCTTACAGAGGTTTTATTTGGCCCACTAGCGAGCCAGCTCCCCCCTCACCCAGAAACCTGCTCCCCACCAAGCACCAAACAGTGACAATGACCTGAAATAAACTGCCAGGCTCAGGCACAGAAGCCACAGACACAGCACCTGAGGTTTTTAGAGATGTTTGGGCAGACCGACCAGTCTCTGCGATCCCACCTGCCAGCTACGATTGCCATTTTACAGACAGGGAAACATCAGAGGTAAAGAGAAAGCTTAAAGGACTGCTTACTTCAGAGCTCGCCACCAAAAATGGCTTTGGGGAATTCAGACTAGGTTCTTTCTCAATTATTACTTCAATAGCCAAGTGGCTCAGCAACGCTGAATTGTGTCTGTCACTGAAGGAAGCAGATGTGATGCTGAATACACATGAGGAGGCAATCTACTGCCTGTAGCGGTGGTGAGTTTGTGTCATTTTTCAGTGCAAGTGCACTTCAACCGAGCTGACATCCTCCAGGACCGTGGACACCGATGGAAAGTAATACTGCACGGGCCATTTTAATTGACGTTGGGATTCCTGCACCCCTACGCAGCTCTTAGGAGTCACAGCGCAGCACTTTCAAGAGCCGTCTGAGGATTCCTAAGGCAGTATTACAGCACTGTCTTTATGGAAGATAACTTCCAACACCGCTTAATTACATCGCTGACCTCTATACCACCTCCCATTATAGGCCTCCTTCGTACCCCCTTTTAAGTCCAACTCCACTCATTTTGCAAGAGCGGGATACAAAGAGATCCTTAGCTCGGACATTTGCATTAGGAAACAAGGGGGCAAGAAGGGAGCGCATTCTTTCATTTAGAATGACAGCTTTGTAGGACAAACACATCTGAAAGTTTCCTTAGCTGTAAAGGGAGAAATTAAGAAAAAGGTTTGTACTTCTTACAAAAGCTACAGTTATTTTTAGTTCCCGTGACTGCCACAGGGAAGCTAAGGGTTGGACGGCATCCCAGGATGTCCTTCCAGGAGGGAATCAGCTCTGTGTCACTCCAGGAGGCACCAGTCTAAGCCCTCCTTAGAGGCCTCCAGTGAACGTGACTCCTCACTGTCTGAAGCACTCTGTTCCCTTGCTTCGTTTCTCTTGCTAGTTTAAAACATGTTTTTTACTACCGAGCCTAAACTTCCCTTGCCACAGGTAAGTGATAACTGGTTATCTTCCAAGGCTGTGTGGAGAAGGACTAGAACACAACTTCCTTTCCAAGGCTCCCTTTATCCTTTGCAAAGCTCATCTCCCTCCCTCCCCCGGTGCTTTTACAGCCCAAGCAACGGCTTTGCTTTTGCACCCCCTTGTAAATCCTATTTTCTGCACCGAGCGCTGTGACCTCCTACAGAACCTCCCCAGTTCTCCTACAGGTTTTTTTGAAGTGCAATGCTCAAAACTAAACCCATCAGTCTGGTTTCATCATTACTGAGCTGAAGAGACTAATTAAATTGCATGCTTGCAATGTTCCTGTTAATGCATCCCCAGTGAAGTGAAGGCTCGGGTTCTGTTTTTGGATTTTCTACCACAAAGGCCTCCTGCTGATGACGCATATTCGGTTTGTGATCCATCTTAATCCCCAGATCCTTCTCTGCAACGTCACTTCTCCAGGTGTTCCCAGCTCTGCGATTGACTTCCCCATCCCAGGACCGTCCCTGCTGATTTCCGACAACACCTCCAGTTTACAAACACCATTTTGAGCTCTGATCTTGTCCTACGGAGTGCTTATGAGCTCAAATAACTGAAACCACAGAAATTCTGGAAAAGAAAAATACATCTAGGTTGTAACTTAAGGGCCTTTGTGTCACTGACGGAACGCCACTCGTCAGCCATCCCTGGCCCTGCGCAACAGGCGACTGGGACAGCTCCTCACGTAGCCAGTTGTCACCACACAGCGCTCATTTCAGGGTGCTGACAAAACACAACTGCTCCAAACTGGTTTCAAATGAGCCCCAAATCAGGGGGACGTTCCTCATCCATGCATTCAATTCCAATGCAAGCTCTCGTCCAAATAAAAGGTGCCTTTTTAGGCACACCCTTTTCCAATTAAACCAAATTTGCAAAAACCGCACGAGTGGGAAATCCACGTAGGAGTGTAAATTACAAAGAAAGGCAGTGACAGAAATGGAGCACAGGATGTCAGGAGTCAAGGGACATCCTCGGCAGCACCCAGCAGCCCTCACACCGAGGTTCAGCTGTAACCCCGTCCCTCCAGGCTTTAAGATCTCCGCAGCACAACACGAGTCAGGTCCCTAGCTCCATCACCATTTTCTGACCTCAGACAGACACGCTGTTTGGAAAGCCTGCTCGTCAGGGGTATATGTGATTAATTGAGCTGTCTTTGGCCACCCCAGCCATGATTACCCACATCGGTATCTCCAAGGCAGACATTAAAGTTGCCGGGCACCTTTCCGACAGAGTTGGCTCAGCACTGCGTTCTGAGGCAGTAACTATCTGCGGTATCCTGCAGGGGTTACTCCTCTACTCAGAGCATTTTAAGTCACGCATTCCTGCAAGTAGGATCACAAAGCGTGGGAATGGGAAGGAAGCCCCCAGCCACAAGGTCAGCCCCAGGGGACGAAGCAGCGTGCAGAGGCTTTCCCTGATGCTTCAGCACCAGCAGTGGGGCCGCGGCATGGGGCTGCCTGCAGCAGGCCTCTGGGCAGCCCCCCGGCTGCTGGCACAGCTCCTTGGGAAGAGACCCAGGGGAGGGGATGGGAGGGGATGGGATGTGGGATGAGAAGGGACAGGAGGGGATGGGATGGGAGGGGATGGGATGGGACGGGACGGGATGTGGGATGGGAAGGGACAGGAGAGGACGGGATGGGATGGGACAGGAGGGGATGGGACGGGACAGGAGGGGAGGGGATGGGACGGGACAGGAGGGGACGGGACGGGACGGGACAAGATGGGACCGGACGGGGCGGGACAGGACGGGACAGGACGGCAAACCCCCGGCAGCTCGGAGCCGCTCCCCTCACCCCCCCACCCCGGGACCGCTGCGGGGCCGTTTTGGGGCCGCGGGCTCGCTCACTCACAGTGGCACCATCCCAGGTGGCAGCACCAGTGCAGGCGGAAGCAGCGGCCGTGGCTGTGCGTGGCGCAGAGCGAGAGCCCGTCGCAGGGCTGGAAGTCGGGTCTGCCCGCGCAGCTGCGGGCCAGCGCCTGAGCCTCGTCCAGCTTCTCGCTCTTCGCCGCCGCCCCGCTCATGGCGCCGCCGCTCCGCCCGCAGCCCCCGCGCCGCAGCGGCCAGGAGGAGGAGGAGGAGGAGGAGGAGGAGGAGGAGGAGGAAGAGGAGGGGAGCAGCCGCACGGCAGCAGCAGGAGGAGCAGGAGGCGCCGAGCCGCAGCGGGGACCGCCCGCGCCACGGGGGCAGCGCCGCGGGCAGGGCCCGGCCCCAGCCCCAGCCCCGACGGCTCCGCCCCGCCCCGCCCCGCCGCCACCCGCTGTCCCCGGGGCGTCCCCGATGTGTCCCCGGTGTCCCTCTGCCCCCCCCCGGTCCCCTCTCGTCCCCCCCGGCCCCGGGGCAGCCCCCGTGCCGCCCCGCCCCGACGGCTCTGACCGGGGCAGGCACGGCTGGGGTTGGGTTGGGGTTGGGTTGGGGCTGATTTGGGGTTGGGTTGGGGTTGGGTTGGGGTTGGGTGCTCCAGGGTTCCTTCCCCACGCTCCGTGCTCCCAGGCAGCCAGAAGTGTTCCTGCCTGCGCATGCCGTGATTCTTTAGATGCCGATAAACTTCGCCGTCCATTTTGTGAAACGACCGGTAGTACGATTTCGGTTAACGAAGGTGCGAACGCGCGCCGTTACCTCTGACAAGCACACCCCATGCTGAAGCTGGAGGTGGGTGTTACCTTTAACAGCGTAATATTTGGCTTCCTAAGTGTAGCAGTGGGCTTGTTTCCCCATCAAGCCTGAACTTTAATTGTGCTTTGATTGCCCCCCTGGTCAGTACTAGCAGAGCTGAAGTCAGCGTTCTGTTCGAAGGGAAGTCAAGCCGTCCTTCGCAGCCACCTAACTGTGCGCAGTGCCCACCAGCTCCCCGTCACTCATTTGTCTGCGTCCTCCAAAACACTCGGACACGGCTCCTTCAGGTCTGTCCTTGGGGCAGATCCCAGAGGTGTCCCAGCGCTGAAGATGTGCAGAGCAAAGCCTCTGCATTGTGCCAACAGAATGAGCTTAAGAACCACCGAGCTGCACGCGTATCGCTGTGCCAGGTGTGTGGTTTACGGGGAAACAACGGGGAATATGGGTCAGTCACTGGGCATAGACTTGCTCGGGGACTTTGGCCATGGTCTGTGAGTACGATCCCTGGCTTGCTGAGCAGAGCCCTCTCCTCCCTGAGGACACCAGAGTGGGAGGGCTCCGACGCTCCCCGTGGTACACCCAGCACCTTTGGGCTGCTGCCCCTCCTGTGGGAGCGTCACAAAATGTTTCCGCTGCCGTCCTTCTAGGGCTGATCATGCCTGCTGGGTCAAAACCGGAGCTGGCTGAGGGTGGCAGGGAGGTTCAGGCCATGCCTCAGGGATGGGGCCATCAAACTCAGCTGAACCTGGCTGGAGTCGGGTGCCCCGCTGCGCCTGGCTGGGAGCTTTGAGCCTTTCTAGTCTCTGGGCACTGCTACAGTGCTTCACGGGCCAGCTGATCTTCAGTGCCTCCAGGGTTAATGGCACTGGAAAGTGAATTTTCTGAATCACTCCTCAAAGCTAGGCTGCCCTTGTTTTGCTGAAATCCCACTGAATTCAGCAAACATTCAGGGCCTTGCACAGCTGTTTGCAAGCGGAGGAAAAACTGATTGCAAAACCAGGTGTTTCTTTGGCACTGTCCTGCTGGTTTGCAAAAAACGTCCTAAAAATTCTTGTTCCCTGGAGCCTGCCAGCAGCAAACAGGAAATGCAGCTCAGCTCCCGCGAGACCCCAGGCGCAAGAACTGCCTCTCCTGCTGCTGGCATGAAGCCCTCCTTCACCACCACTGCTTCACCTCCAGAGCTGCTCTCACCCCGAGCTTGGGCTGCAAGATTACTTTCTGTTAAAACGAAATTCTGTCAAGGAAGGTGAACTGCAGGTCAGAGAAGTGGGAGTAGGTGTTTCTGATGAGACTCAGGCACCCCATCCAATTCGCCTGCGTGCTGCAAGACGGTGCTTCTGAGCACGGGGAGCTTTCTGCCTCTTTGAAGGCCCTGTGCTGCAGGGGACACAGATCAAAGCTGAAGCAATTCTCTCCTTTGGTGCACTCCTATTCTTTACTGTTTTGCAAAATGCCTGTGGCTGAGCAGTTAATGGAGGCATCTGCTGCACTGGCAGAGTTCACTGACTTAATTAAAGACATCTAACAATTCTGCAACTGCATGTGAGACCAGGGGTACTCGCAGGGCTGAAACCAAACATCCTCAGCACAGAAAGCAAGCATCCCTCCTCTGCAGAGAGCATGGGTCTGCAGCCAGACACGCACATTTTAGTAGAATCAGGGCCCAAAAATTGAGGATGGGCTAGAGCCAGCCTGCACCGTGTGCCACAGAGCCCTCACCGCGCTGGGTAACGTACAGTCTCAGCTCACACTCACCTAGGTCAGATGTGTGACAAGTGGGCAGAGCCTGGGACGCTCCTGCACGCACCAATGCTCGTCAGTAGAAACAGTTTACCTGGAAAACATTTTAAGTAGATACTTTCTCACTGAATGAAAATTGTCAGCTAGTTCAAACAGACAGTAGGAAAATTAATCCTATATGAGGTGGTTAAAGTTCAGCCCTGTGGGGCTGGAGGCCAGGGAGCTGCGGCTGCCCGCCGGCCCTCCCGGAGCTGCAGCCCCTCCGCGCTGGCAATGTCACTGGCGGTGGCCGGGACATAAAGCAGACAGAACAATCAATGCCGCGCTGCTCTGGTCAATACGAATCTACAAATGAACGTCTGTCAGCAGAGACGTTACTGGTGTGAACAGCCTCTGTTCTCGGTAATCTCCTTGAGGGGAGATGAGCGGAGGTGGGCACTTCAGATGCAGTGGCACAGAGGTGCAGCAGGTGAGGTGAGACATTTTGGCTGCACAGTAGAAGTCGCTGGGGCTTGATATCCCGAAACCAGCATCTCCCCTCCTCATCCCGCTCCCGCTGCAAGGGGAATGCCCTTCTCCAGCCCACCTCTGGTGCGGGTGACCACGGCAGCACGAGGCACAGGAGAGGGGATGTCAGCGCGGACAGCGCAGCGTGTCCGGGGCTGTCCTGCCGAAGGACATGACAGCCGCCAGCACCAGCCAGTGCTGTTGTGTAACATGTCACGCGGAGTCTGCTCGCATGGAAGCGGCGCTTCACCTTTGAGCAAATGCTGGATTGCTCTCAGCTCTGACATGCAAGTGTGGGGGGGGGGGGGGGGGGGCCCGAACTGCAGCAGCTTTCTGGGCCTAGAGTTATTTCTGTTTCTGGTCCTGGAGAAAAATGCTCCCTGGAACCAGTCATTTGGTTGGTTTACAGCTTCTGAAGGGTTTCCTGGTCTCAGTTTTGCACCCTCATCCACAGAAAGACAGAAGTAGAAAAAGGGCAAAATAAGTTACGTTTAGAAAAAAGCAGCCTCTTCAAACACAGACTTCTTCATTAACAGGAAATTCATCTAATTCTGCCATGTAAAGAAACAATGGAGATATGAAGAAAGAACAAACACATCTTCCGTTTTCACTATGGTATCATATAATCAAAGCAGTTTTATTAAAATAGAAAGCAGAAGTTAGATACCCGATGTTAATCTTCCTGAGAAGGGAACCCAAACCCACCCACGCCATCCTAGACGATAAATTCACAGGCCAGGAGCAGTGGGTGACTGCCCCACAGCAGCAAGCCTGGGGGAAGTTTGGTCACCTCCCCCTGCTCTGCTCCCTGTGTGTCTGCAGAAATGTCCCTGCCTGCACAGCTCTGGAGCCCTGCACTCCTCCCCGTGCCCTCTGTGCATGTGAAAACCCGGTAAGTGCCAGGCCAGGCTTCAGTCTGGTCAATTAGATCAATTAGGTAGCTGTAGGCAGGCAAGAAAGGGGGAGGGTTGGCAATGCAAACCCACACTTGGAGATGCCAGAAGATGTTTCTGCCTGGACACAGACAGGTGGATGATAAAGGAGGCTGGAGCCTGGATGCAGAAGGCTGGTCATGAGCCAGCAGCACCGGGCAAGTTAGGCAGGTTGATGCGTTTGTGGCTTTTCTGCCATTTATCAGAATTTTCTTCTGTGGGAGGAGGGGACAGTACCTGCCCTGCCCCTCGCTCTCTGTCCAAAGCTCCTCTCTCTAATTCATTTGAATTTACCTCTGAAAGGTGCTGTGCCCCTTGTGCCAACTCCCCCAGCAGCAGGAAGGGAACAGGCTCCAACTGGCTGCGTTTCGGGGAGCCAGGAAAGCTGGGCTGGAGATGGGCTGCAGGAGGAGATCTGAACAGGCTGGGAAATAGATTTAGGCCATGATCTGGTAGGTTCAGCTCATGTCTGGTGAACAGTGACCATCTCCTTTGTGAACTGTGACCATCTCGCTCTCGCCTCCCTCTGTGATTCGCTTTGAGGACTGTGCGCTGCTGTCCCTTCGACACAGACAGACTGGAAGAGGAGCACTGCTGTGAAGTCCTGAAGGGAAAGTGAAATGCGTCTGTGTACAGTGATGTGCATAAAAGGTTGGTGAGGCTGGTGGTGAGACGGAAGGGTGGGTGATGGCAGTGGCTGCCGGCAGCAGGGGCTGACTGAGATCAATCATTGGCCAAAGTTATTCTCTGCAAAGGCCCAGGAAGGTTAGTGACATTGTTTACGAGCCTGAAGCACTTTGGTTTTGATTGGAAAAGACAGGGCAATTACAGCACCTGTTCCACGAGATCTCTCCCATGAATTTATAGAGCAGGCATCAATGAAATCAAAGCTTGCTGCTCTGCGAGCCTGGGCAAGACATCCACTCTCTGAGGGGAGGGTTCCCCGCAGCTACCAACTTTTTCAGAAAGGCACTGGGACGCAGCTCAGGGACATCAGGGTGGGCCTCAGAGTATTTCTGCAGCTTAGCCAGAACACGAGGGAGCCCAACGGTGGAAGCATAGAACATGGGGCCACCCTTGTGCTTTGGCCACCCGTAGCCGTTGATATAAATGACATCAAGGTGTTCTGGGCCTGAAGCTATTCCTTCAGCCAGGATGTTAAATCCTTCATTGATGAGAGAAAACAAACACCGCTCCAGGATTTCCTCCTGGTCTATAAAGTGGGTCTTGATCTGATGGGTGTCCCTGTACTCAGACAGGAAGCTCTGAAGCCATGGATCTGGCCTGGCTGTCCTGCCCCCAGCCTTCTCGTACTGATACCAGCCTTTTCCAGTTTTCTGCCCAAACCTGCCTTGCTCACACAGAAGGTCGGGCAGCGGGCTGTAGCGACGGCCGTGCCGCTGGCGGGCAGGTGTTCCTGGAGGCAGTGAGGCCCCAGTGAGGCCCTGGCCCTTTCGAGACCTCCAGCCCACATCCAGCCCGGCGAGATCAGACATTCGGAAAGGTCCTATCTTAAACCCAAAATCTTCAAGAACCTGATCTACATCCTCTGGTCTGCTTCCTTCCTCTAAAAGGAAAACTGCCTGCTGTACATATGGAAACATCATTCGGTTCCCGACAAAACCAAAACAATTCCCTACCACCACTCCAACCTTTTTCATCACTTTGGCTAGCTGCATGGCAGTGGCAATGGCAGCTGGGGACGTGTGACGGCCATAGATTATTTCTAACAGCCTCATCACATGAGCAGGGGAGAAGAAGTGTGTGCCAATGACCTGCTGTGGGTGGCTCGTGGCAGAGGCTATTTCATCGATGTTCAGGGCTGATGTGTTTGTACACAGAAAGGCCCCTGGCTTGCAGATCCCTGACAGCTTTTTGAATATTTCCTTCTTCAGTGCCATGTTCTCAAACACAGCTTCGATAACTAGATCTACATCCCGCAACCCATCAAAGTCCACAGTGAACTGGAGACGCGCAGGGTTATGGAAATCCAGGCTTTGGGCATCCTGCCCCATTTTCATAGCCTCACGTTCCAAAAGGAGCATCACAGCTTTTCTTCCCGTGTTCAGATACTCCACGTCCTGCTCCAGGGCTACCACAGATATGTTGGCCTTAACCAGAGAAGTCACAATGCCTCGGCCCATTGTTCCCAGCCCTAGGGATAAAAGGGAGATAGAATCAGAGACTATGAATAGAAAATGTTACAATCAATCACTTGACAGCAGCACTTCCTCTGGTATCTCCGGAATAAAAGGCAGAAGCCTAAGCAAAATGAATGGTGCACAGACAGAAGAAAAGAACTGAAGACTCCGAAAAAGGAAGGTGAGGTCTCTCTTTCAGCGAGCCTAAATGTTTGAAAAGCAAGAGCAGAAAGGCAAGATTACAAAATACCAATGGGATTCACTCCATGAGATTCACATCTTCTCCCTGTGAAGTTTTATACCTATGGAAACCAGCATCGCTTAAGAGTTAGAACCTGGTGAGTGCAGAGAGGAGATCTGAGTTTCTACTTCAACCTTGTTGCCAACTCCTAGCAGCTTCACCCTCAGGATATCAGTGCTTCTCTGGGGCACTCACAGAAGAACATCAGTGCAAGCAAACACACCCTGCAGAGATTCAGACACCAGCAAAGCTCAGACAATTGGTTTCTCCCTCCTCCTTGCAAGTTTCCTCTTTGTCTCCTTCTTCTCCCTCTGCTCTTCATTGCATAATCTTTGATGCAAACACAAATTCAGCTGCAATTTCTGTAAAGACTCAGAAACTGATCTGCTCTTGATTTTGTCTCTGTCTCATATGTCTCCCATCACCAGTCCAGGCATGGAACTAACAATGTCTTCTTAATCCAGAATTCAACATATCTCACCTCCTTTTTAATCACTTGGGAACATCAATAGCCTTTTGCTTGCTGTTCACACTTCATATTGGACATCTCTGCCCACTAGGAACAAGCCAAGTCGACCAATACAGGCAATTGCTAACTTCTGAAGATTACTGAAGATACAGTCTGCCTTGTCCAACCGTGCAGTTAAAACTCTTGTCCAGAATTCCCATTACTGAACATCCATTTGAGCTGTATTTCTTCCTCCAAGATCCATAAATGTGCTATTACCAGCTCATAATAACATTGGAGGAATAATATTGTGGTGATTACTGGCTCACTCCTTTCCCACCTCCTGAGCCCTTCCGCCAGCTCTGCCCTCTATTACATTAAACGAAGCCGCAGGCTCACACTTCCCTATGATACCCAACCCACGCCACTTACGCTGTTCTCCCCTGATGGAGGTTTTTTGGACTGAGCAAATACAAACTAGTGAGAGAAGGCCAGTGCAATTTTACCAGCTTTAAAAGTGCAAAGCATTTGAATGGGAGGATTATTAATATCCTAAATAAAGCAACAACTAGACAAAGTCCAGGTTTGTCATAATTCTGTAAAAATGATTTTTTTAATCCCATGTTTACAAATGAAAGTCTGCTAAACAAATAAACAGAAACAAGGGGATTAAAAAATTTGTCTAAAGCAGCTTTATAAAGAAGAGCTGAAATTATGTTATCAGTTAAACAAGTTCCAACTCTGAAGGTCAAACGAGGTAGTTTATTTTTCCTGCAAGCTACATACCCTTGATTTAGTTCTGTCCATGCTAAACTTGTATGCACAGGGGACATTTGAAACACTCCCTGCTTAGCTTTAAGAACAGGTCTTATAGACATCACTATCTGAATGCTTGCTCATAACCCATTTCACTGCTAAGCAAACGCTGAACTTCCTTTCTAGGAAATTAAATCTTCATGATCAGACACTACTAAAATTAATTTGAAAATAAAGGTGGAATAACATGAATCAATTCTTAGTATCTCATTGTCCATGGTTTGCTGACTGACAACCAACCAACCAAATAGCTCCTTCTGCCTTGCTCAGTTCTCAGAGGCTTGGATGTGTCGGCAGGGTGTTAAAACAGCTCTTTCTGTCTTTGTTGAGCTACAAAGACTGCTTTCTTCTCAGACAGTGCCGAGTGTCACCCACCACCTCCTGTACAGCCACCGAGCCTAGCCCTATCTTTAAGGCTCTCTTTCAACTTCATGGTAAAGGGTCTGCAGTTCCACATCCTGGTTCTTCACAGCTCCCTTTTGAATTCTCTTATTCCTTTCCAGGGTGGAGACCTGGGGTTTCTCTTCTTAATTTCCAAGCCGTACTAAAGAAACAGCCTGTACATCCAGGGCCGTAGTAACTCGGGCTTCTCTCGGCTTCAGTTTCCTGACTGAAATCTTAGCAGTTCTCTCACGATGTGAAGAAGCTGCTCCCTCCTAGATCAAAACTCTGGTGTTAGCTGATTCAGCTCTTTGCTTTCGTTCACATGTAGTGTAAGTGCTCCCATCTAGGTTTTCACCGTCCCATGACAGACAGGCGTACATGCCTGTATTCCTGCACTTTCTAGGCCACAGGAGGAGGCTTATGGATAAGACATGAGCTTGCCAAGCTTGTTTCTGACCTAGAAAAGCTGTCTCTCAACTTACTACATAACTCTTCAGTGGCCTGTATGAAATGATGTTTAATGAAGCTGGCAGAGAGAGTAATGAAAGCCCCAAGGGTTTTGTTACATTAGAGCTTGCACAGCATGACTCCCCTGGAAATATTTTCTAAAATTGGGCTCTAAAACCAAGGAGAGATCTGGCTATTTAGTAGGGAAAGAAGCATTTCTAAGGACTTGCCTTTCAAATTTATAGAGACTCGTGATCTTGGTGAAAAATGTATTAGAGCAGTAAAAAATGGTAGGGAATCACTGGGTCTTGCATAGATAGAAGGTTGTAGAAGAAAGGGAAGTGTTGCATGCTCAGATCAGGTTGTACAGACCAAAACATGGCTAAGAACTACTCCAGGATTTCTAATGTATGTTTTGTTTTGTTCCTCAGATGGGCTCTTACTTCCCCCAAATCATTAAAAAAAAAAAACAAAAAACAAAACTATATTCTTGTCTTTCATTCAGGGAACTGTTTCCAGAGCTGTGTTCATGCCCAAGGCCCAGCTTTCAAAAGAAGACTGAAATGTGCTTCAGGAAAAGCCCACTGTCTAGCCATCTTGCTTCTGGCCTTTCATTGCAAAATGTAGCTCTGGCATAGAAATAAAGCTACACTTAAACTCCTGAAATTTAAGGCCAAACATGGATAAAACAAAATCATTTGTGGGGCAAGCGGAGTGAATAATGATTGTTAATTATTGCTCTGTCACATCAGGTACTGAGAATATGAAAAATGATGCAAAGTTAATTGAAGGATTTTAAAAACAAGCTTCAAAACAAATGAACTCGAAATATGTATAAAACAACTTATGTAGAGTCACACGCACGAGAGAAATACTTATCAGTAGAAAATATTCTGAACTATAATATTTGGACTTTAAAATGAAAGGAATTGGAAACAGTACTTTATAAATTGGTAAAAATATACAAGGACTGTTCCAATTTTCATGTTAAAAATAACAATGAGCAATTGGTGGTGGTGGACTGATGCAGACTGGAGCTGCTTCTTTCTCTAAACGTTTCAGGGTACGAACTTCAAGCAGAAGTAATGTGGTACTCAAGGCAAGCAGGAAGCTACAGAAAGACTGTGGAAGGGACAGAGGTGAACTCTTTTTCTGGGTGATGAGGAACCAGAGAAGGTGGAAAGAGATGGGAGCCAAGAGCACAGAGCAAGCAGGAGCAAATGAGGTAGGTGGCATCGCCTGTGTCTGAAGACACCCACGGACAGCTAGGCCAAAAGCAGGAGGGATCTTGCCCAGCTGGGTGCTGCCCGTTATCAGTCATTCAGCAAGCAACTCGCAGACAGAGGTAGCTGATGAGAAGCCAGGACTGCACGGCAACAGTCGCCAACTCATCAGCAATGCCATCCATCAAGCATGCCTACAAAAATGACACATAATGCTTGATGCTGAACATCCATTAAGACTTGGTGCCAACTCCCTCTAACAATGTCCTGGTAATACTGGATTGACAGGGGATCCACAAAGCAAGGCTTCCCCAGCATTCGTGACACTGCTTCCATACCCTAAAGTCCTCTGTGCTGGCAGAAAAGCTACTGAAGGAGGAAGATGTCACAGTGATCTGCTCAGTTGCTTCCCATTTTGCAGTGATAACAGACAGAAGAACCAGCATATTGCAAAAGGGTTTTAGTGTGTGAAACAGCACTATTTGGAATTGGGGGCTGCATGACTTCTGACCATCCAAAATGGATGCAAGATCATGCCTTCTTCTCTCCAGGGAAAACAGGGAGACCCTGGATAACCTATAGAGACTCAGTACTTTAAAGGGATGATCACCACTATTTTAAGAGGCGTCTCTAAAGGTTCGTCCCTAAGATTTTGGTTTCTGGTGCTACAAGAACGTGCTAAATATCAAGAATACGGAAATATGAGATGGTACAAGCTGGAGAATGACTTCTTGTTATGGCAGCCTGAGAGAAAACATGTGATGGTGCTGGCATATTCTGAACCCATCTCCAAAGGACTTGCTATTTCTTTGATACCAAAAGGCAAGACATGAAGTCCTTCCAGAGGAAAGAGAAAAAGCCCAGTGGGGTGGCAGAAAGAAGTGATGGAAAGCAATGACATTTAGTATGGCATAACATTAAGAGTTAAAAGGAGGTGATCAATGGCTTCCCAAACAGAAGCTGCTTATCAAATGAAGTACAATGTCTACACCTCGCACAATCAAAGCAAGCTATATTGCTTATGGGGGGTTATTGATAGAAACAGTGATTCAGAAAAGGAATTAGGAGTTTTGGCAGGTGTCAAGGCCTTGAGAGGATTGATCAGCTTTAATGACCCTGACCAGTTACACCTGGAGCCTCCACACCACACCCAGCACCCAGGGGCTTCAGAGCCTGATTTAAGCTCAGCCCTCAGCCCCTGCTCTCTTCCTGAGCTATGCTGAAGAAGTGCCAGGCTCTGGTTGTGGTCCCTGTTGATCCACACCTCAACTTGCTGATTGGCTTCCACACTTTACCTTGGACCTGCTTCCGTGTGTGAAATTTTGATTGATTGTCTGAATCCTGGCATGATCTCAGAGCCTGTCCTCTTTGCCTCACTCAGGTACTGTAAATAATTGATACACCAGAGAGCTGTGCTGCCATCCAGAGGGAGAACTGACAGGTACATTATGAAGCTCAACAGGGAGAGATGTAAAGTACTGTGCCCTGGGGGGAATAATCCTATGCACCAGTATGTGGTCGGGGTGACTGGCTGGAAAGCAACATTGCAGAAAAGGATCTGGGCTCCTGGTGGGCACCAATTTGACCATGAGCAGCAGTGGGTCTTTGCTGCAAAGGAGGCTGATGGTATACAGGGCTGTATGAGGAGTGATGTCAGCAGGCTGAGGGCAGTGAATTGTCCCCTCTGCTCAGCACTGCTGGGTCTAGTTCTGGGCTCCTGAGTACAACAGAAACATGGAGAGACTGGAATGAGCCCAATAAAGGGTCACAAAAATAATTAAGGGAGTGGAATGACTCACATACGGGGAAGGGATGTGAGAGCTGGGACTCTTTCTGCCTAGAGAAGGTGGGAGTGGGGCAGAATCTTGTCAATGTATGCAAAAATCTGAGGGCAAAGTGCAAAGAAGAGGTAACCAGGCTCTTGTCAGTGGAGACTGGTGTCAAGGCAAGAGGCGAAGGGCAGAAACTGAAATGTAGAAGGCTTCATCTGAATATCAGGAAATATTTCTTTGTGCTGTGAGAGTGACTGAGCACTGGTATGAGTTGCCAGAGAGGCTGCGGAGTCTCCATCTGTGGAGATATTTAAGAGCTGTCTTGTCACAGTCCTGGGAAATTGGTTCTAGGTGGCCTTGTTTGAGTATGGGGGCTGGATAGGGTGGCTTGTAGAGGATTCTGGGATTGAGACTCTTCAAGAAAAGTTAGTAATTGTAGTATCCTTTATCAGTCCCTAACAAAGACTGTCCATTAAATTGTTGATTCTATTCACCTGATTGTTCCTACAAAACTTCAGCATAAGCTCTTTCTGCCAAAGAACACTAGAGGACTGATCTGTCTGGGTTTGCTTGCACCCAAGTCACACGATAAATTTGGTGATAATTCATGCCTTATTACCCAAATGACATAACAGCCACAGATCTGCCTCACCAGACCAATGTTCAAGAAACATTTTCATTAAAAATAAAGCATGGATTAAGTCAGGGAAGCTAATGAAGAGAAGGGAACTTCGAAAAAGAAGTGTTCCTCTGGTCTGAAATGAGCTTCCAGAGAGCTCCTTACAGGGCACAGGAGGCCTGGAAAGAGCAGTGTTGGTCTGGTGAGCTTTCTCTGAAACAGAATGAATGTTTTCCAAGTGCTCCATTACTCATCTAACCATTTCTGAGTGCTACTATCAACAGGCAGAGCTGATACTTTTTTTTTTTTTTAAATCTCAGCAGTGCATCGAAGGTTTTATTTAAATTGCTCTTATAAAAAATTAATGAAGGCATTATCTTGCTGGGCTACAAAATGGCAAGAGTGGATCCCAGTGAGATGAAATCTTCTTAAAATACAGCTGTCAAAACATTTTTGTTTTAATATATCCCTGAGTGACTCTATGCACATGCATTTCTAATACAGAACTAGACCAGGAGGAGGAGAACTTTGTGCAAACCTGCTTCTAACATGGAGCAAAGCCAGGACTCAACATGGCAGTATTTAAAAGGGAACAGACTGCTTATGATCCACAGATGAAGCTGACTCTGAAAGTGGAGGAAGTTTCTCTCCCAAAGAAAGGGGTGGGATTAAGTAGCACTCTATTAGGAAATGACTTGCCATCTGACCTTCCCTGAGCTTACCAGTGCAGTGACAGCTTCTGTCCTTACATGTCACCTATGGGCCTGGGATATCTGTCCTGTGCTGGGTACCAGTGACTGCTAGGGAATTCTGCTTAGGCCTTCTGCCATGAGTAAAGCCCCGCTATACTCATCTCGCTCCCTTTCAGTGCTGCTGTTAGCTGCGCAGTCAGGAAATGCAACAGCTTTTCATCCCCTTACCTATCACAGCCGCTCTGCGGATGGGCTGAGGGGAAGCACTTTTCCATGAAGCTCCACTGACCGTTGTCCACCTCTGCACTGCTCTCTCTGCAAAGAAAGCATACTGCAGTGCTTGGGCCTGGCCTGAGGTCAGCAGGATGTTAAACAGCTCCCGTTCCCTCCGGACTCCATCTGCAAAGGGCTGCTCTGTGGCGGCTTTGACTGCTTGGAAGCAGAGCTCTGGAGCCAGGCACCCCCGGGCCTGTTTCTTCACCTTCACGAGAGCCTCACTGAGAAATGCTTCCATGTTGGGCAGCTTTGGAATGGGCTTCAGGCTGATCCTGCGGGTTCCCAAGGGCTGGCCTGTGGGTAGAAAAATGCAGTTATAGAACAAAACATTCCACCCTTCCTGGAGGACTACAGATATTCATCTCTCTATGTAGAATGAGAATCTATTATACCTTTTTCCCCTCCTGCTAAGCCCACTGTACTAGGGCTCGCATGGCACAATGATCTGGGTCAGCATTCAAATGTCTGATGCTTCTCTTTAACTTTGTTTGCCTTGACAATGGCAATTTTTCAAGACCCTTCTCCACAGACTTCAACAAAGCAATATTTCAATTTCAAAGACAACTCTCCTTTTCTCAGCTACAGAGTGACTTGACTTCTCCAGTTCTTACTCCCCAGTTCCAGCTGTCGCATTCATAAGGCTCCTTCTGTTCTTTCTGTGAGCTTCAGTACTAGAGTTTTTCCCCCAGTGTTGCTCAGCACTCTGTGCCCAATTGGCATTGCCGGCCAGATGCATTCCAGCCAGGGTCCTGACCCAGGCATTTATATGAATGACTGGGAAATGCACCCTGACTTCAATTCTTCCCTAACAGCAGGAGCCCCCCTGTTCCCCATGGGACTAGCCAAGAGGATGGCTCACACAGCATGAGTTGGGGAGCAAATGAATAACAAGGAAGAGTTCATGCTTCTGTGTCAGCAAGGGGTGAATCAAGCAGCCACAGAAATACATGAGCCTCATTACAGAAGGAGGTTGCTATGGTAATACCTAGAAAGAATTCTTAATTGAGAGTAGTTAGTTACATTTCAGACACCAAAATACTCTTCAGAAACATAAACCTTGGTGCCTGCTGGGAGATCTCTGATCTGTCCATGTTCAGGCTATTCCTATGTTCTTAGCAGCTTGCCTCACTAAAGACCATGGAGGAACAAGATCAGAAATTCAGGATGCATCTCCTCAACATTCCAACACTTGCACAAAGCCTTTTGTCATCATAGCCACATCCTGATCCATAACCTAACTGTGATGTTATGGCATTGAGCACTGCAGCACTGTCCCCAGGAGCATCCTAGACCACCACCACGGCAGGATGGTGCATGGGCCCCCTTTAGGAGCCCTGTGCTGAGAAGCTCTCTCATGTATAACCTCATTGGCCTGGCTTCTGTTATGAGCTCTGTGTTCCCAGGTGGGGAAACAGGAGCATGTTTCTTTCAAAGGTGGCATATTGCACCCAGCTTTCCCTTCTCTTCCACCGTCTGACTGAAAATGCCACTGCATCAGCAGAAGATTCAGGAGCAGCAAATCTGGTGCCCCAACATACACAAGGTACTGAAAAGCAGGAATAATGGCAGCACTGTAAGTGTGGTTTTCCAAAGAACGTGTCCTGACTCTACCACTTCCTCCAAGACCAGATGCTTTTAAGAGGGGGAAAAAAACAAAACAAACAAAACCCATGAATTCTCAGGCTGAGTTGGTATTGATTTCCTGAAACAGTGGTCTTCAGAGGTCAGGCTCTTTAACTAAGCCTTTTAGAGAACACAAAAAGATGAACGCTGACTGTGTAAGTAGCTTCCCCTGTAATGTGAGTCCATCAAAATGCTTCCACACTGACAATGAATACAGCTTGGATTTGCCAGTACTGCAGGATTTCAGTCAAGATATTTCTTTATTTTTGAATTGTCTTCCCTAAATTTATGTTTTTAATATGAGAATGCTCTTCATCCATAGTCCTTTATTTAGGACTGAAATAGTGGGTTTCATTTTTTCAAAAAGGAAACCACTGCTTTGTCCTAAAAAGCAAATCCGATGGCTGGAGGACCACTTAGGACAGGACAGACCACGAGACTTCATGTATCTCCCATGTGAGAAGTGAACAGAAATGCTACTGGCAGCCTTTAAACATGGTCTTCAGACAGCAAATTGGACTTGTTAAGCACAAATACTGATGAGGAACGTGAGACAGCTGCTCAGACTGAAAAGTAATTCTCCTCAGGGTCCTGTAATAAAACTCTTATTCAGCTAAGCATTTCTATAGCACCTCCATGCAGCTTCCTTGCTGCTGCAATGCTACTAAGAATCAAAAGTGTACTTATGAACAGAAAGAATGATCTGAATCTAAACCTGGGAAGATGAGATTAGTGCGGGATACCTACAGCTTGGCTTCTGAAATCAAAGAAGCAAGAACATGATGAATGATACTGGATATCAGTGATGTAGAGGAAGGCAGCACCCATGAACAGGAGCTAGCACAGGTTGTTTTGCTAGGGTTTGTAATCCAGGTGGCACAAAGGATGGACTGAGTCCATAACACTTTCATCAGCAAAAGCAACATGTAAACCTGCAGTATCAAGCACTCCTATTTAAAGAAAAACAAACAAACAAAAACAAACCAAAACAACAACAAAAAAAAACACAGAACCTGGGGGGGTTACATCCCAGAGTGAACTCTAGGGATATTACTGGACTGAAGGCAGGGCTAGCTCAACAGTCTGCATGGTGCAGCAAACTGCTTGTACATGTCCGGGGAGCAAAGCTGGAACTGGTTCCCTGTTCTTCAGGCTAGCAATGGTCTCAGACCATTCAGAGAAGAGTGTGGCTACCGTCAGACGCTCAACAGCCTCTGGTTGTCTCAAAGGGGCATTTTGCTAGATCTTCTGCTTAAGGAAGGTGGTAGCCAGAATGATAAGCCCAGGAGAGAGATTCAAATATCTGCATATTGTACATCTTCCCAGAGATGATGCACTAAAGGCCCTTTTAAATGTAATGAAAGACTTTTTCCAGTACTTGCTGTTTAAAGCATGCAGTTACTGCATGAGCAGCAGTAGCTGCTACTCGTGTGGGTTTCATGAGCCCCAGAAGGAACACATACTTCTTCCACAGTTACTGCTGGTGGCCTATGGTCAGAAACTCCCAATCATCTTTCCATGCAGAGCATAGTACCTGTGGGGTCTGAACTAATCTAAACTGAACGGACTTTGCTTGGCTCTTTGATGTATGCCATTGATGGTCTTGTGCTCTGAGAAGATAAGTTAATCAGCAGACATGGTCAGAAAGCAGAAAATCTGCTTTGCAAAGGATCAGCTGCCATTTTCTCCAGCCCAGGAAGGCTACAGCAGGCCAACAGAGGTGGGCAGTGTAAGCTGCAAGGAATTATGGCAAATTTTCAATTTTTTGATGCCATCAGGTGGACAAATTATGTAATGCAGCTTAAATTAGTGCAGTGGTTATCAAACGCATGTAATGAAAGAACATTCTTCTAGTCTTTAAGGGCTTCGTTTCTGCCTATTCCTTCCTTCTTTCCTTAAATAAAAAAAAAACCTTCAAGAGCAAAAACTTTATCTTGCATAAACAAGCAATTTCCTCTGAAGAAGGACAGGAACACACACTTCCTAGTCTGTTACATAATTCCTGGTTTTGACTAAAAAAACTTGTACTTAGATTAAATGTCTCTGTATTCCTATGGACATTGATTCAGAGCTGTTCAGGAAGCGTTCTTCATTAAGAATGTTCCATAAAGCTTTATGGATGAAGATTTAAGGCAGTTCTGTCACCTATGGATAGAAACAATCAGGGACCCTTGCTTCAGTGAGGCCATTCATCTGAGGCTGATCTCTTGCCCCGAGTTACTGCAGCTCTAGTGCTGAGAAAGCTTTAAAAGAAAATCCTGTCTGAATGGGTTCTTTGAGATGGATCTTGCAGTAGAGCACTCCCGGGCTAGGAACAGAAATTCCCTCAGTGACAATGAGTTATTTAGCCAAATTGCTCTGTAAGAAGCCAGCAGTTGTTAGCCTTTTTTTTTTTTTTTTTTTTTTTTTTTTTTAACACGTAAAAATGTTGCCATACAAAGTGGATTTCTGTGATGGCATTTCTGTGCAATTCTGTTTTTAAGATTGTCTGAAAAATGTTTACTGAAAACATAACTTAGCTGGTCTGGGTTTGTTTCCCCACACTACATGAAACTGTCATGTCTCTTCTGCAGCCCTGAGTTACAGAGATACAGAGGTACAGAACTAAAAGTGCTGTTTTGCTGTTGTATGGCAGGAGAATTTTATTAAATTTATGCAAAGGCCAAACCCAGGAATGACTCTGAAGGAACATATGGATTCTGGGTACCCCGTTCTGTCTGCTTGATTAGGTCACCCGAGGATAAATAATGCAAGAAAACTTTTCATGATATTCTGCAAAGTCTAAAGATAAATTTTCCAGGCAGGAGAGAGAGAGAAAAAAATGAGCTGGTCTTGTGTATTTTCTTTGTGAAAGAGCATACTGCAAATGCCAGTAGAGCTGTTAGATGAAGTTTGAAAGCATTTTTCTTTAAAGTTTTGTTGGAGTTGGTATACAGTGTGATGACATGAAATACCTTCAGTGACACCAATCATTTTCCAGTGGAGCAAGAAATGTAAATGCTACTGCAAATAATGAGCAAGCCTGGAACAGACAGGTTACCTGCTGGACATCCAGTCGGGATTCTTGCATGCTTACACAGTTCTCAATTTTCCTTGCTAGTGACGTTTTCTAGTAAAAACTGAAGCTATAGAACAGGAATTTGCCAGTAATGGCAGTGCACAGAGTTTCAGAAAGCAAGCTATACTGAGAAATAGTGTGTTCAGTGACTCATTCCTGAGGTTTTCCTCTAAGGTCTAGCTGACTTTGACAATTCTCAACCACTGCATATCTGTCACAGAAGAAATAACCATACAAATGGGGCCGGAGGGCTGACCCGGGGAACTACAGGCCTGTCAGTTTGACCTCAGTACCAGGGAAGCTCATGGAGCAGATCCTCTTGGGAGTCATCATGCGGCACTTGAAGGGCAAGCAGGCGATCAGGCCCAGTCAGCATGGGTTTATGGAAGGCAGGTCCTGCTTGACGAACCTGATCTCCTTCTATGACAAAGTGTCGCGCTGGGTGGACGAGGGAAAGGCTGTGGATGTGGTCTACCTTGACTTCAGCAAGGCTTTTGACACCGTCTCCCACAGCGTTCTCCTCAAGAAACTGGCTGCTCTTGGCTTGGACTGGCGCACGCTTCGTTGGGTTAGAAACTGGCTGGATAGCCGGGCCCAAAGAGTTGTGGTAAATGGAGTCAAGTCCAGTTGGAGGCCAGTCACTAGTGGCGTCCCCCAGGGCTCGGTGCTGGGGCCGGTCCTCTTTAACATCTTCATCAATGATCTGGACGAGGGCATTGAGTGCACCCTCAGTAAGTTTGCAGATGACACCAAGTTAGGTGCGTGTGTCGATCTGCTCGAGGGTAGGAAGGCTCTGCAGGAGGATCTGGATAGGCTGCACCGATGGGCTGAGGTCAACTGCATGAAGTTTAACAAGGCCAAGTGCCGGGTCCTGCACCTGGGGCGTAATAACCCCAAGCAGAGCTACAGGCTGGGAGATGAGTGGTTGGAGAGCTGCCAGGCGGAGAAGGACCTGGGAGTGATAGTGGACAGTCAGCTGAATATGAGCCAGCAGTGTGCTCAGGTGGCCAAGAAGGCTAACGGCATCCTGGCTTGTATCAGAAATAGTGTGACCAGCAGGGCTAGGGAGGTGATCGTCCCCCTGTACTCGGCTCTGGTGAGGCCGCACCTCGAGTACTGTGTTCAGTTTTGGGCCCCTCGCTACAAGAAGGACATCGAGGTGCTTGAGCGGGTCCAAAGAAGGGCGACGAAGCTGGTGAGGGGCCTGGAGAACAAGTCCTACGAGGAGCGGCTGAAGGAGCTGGGCTTATTCAGCCTGGAGAAGAGGAGGCTCAGGGGTGACCTTATCGCTCTCTACAGATACCTTAAAGGAGGCTGTAGAGAGGTGGGGGTTGGCCTGTTCTCCCACGTGCCTGGTGACAGGACGAGGGGGAATGGGCTAAAGTTGCGCCAGGGGAGTTTTAGGTTAGATGTTAGGAAGAGCTTCTTTACTGAAAGGGTTGTGAGGCATTGGAACAGGCTGCCCAGGGAGGTGGTGGAGTCACCATCCCTGGAAGTCTTCAAAAGACGTTTAGATGTAGAGCTTAGGGATATGGTTTAGTGGGGACTGTTAGTGTTAGGTTAGAGGTTGGACTCGATGATCTTGAGGTCTCTTCCAACCTAGAAATTCTGTGATTCTGTGAAATGTCTACAATTTGCCCAATTTCACTTAGCTTTTGTTGAAAGCCAGGATGCTTGCCAGTTTGCTAGTTCTAGCAATGCATCTATTACTCATTTTATGATATACTGATTTTGCCATCAGTACTGGTATCAGTCTTACACATGGTCTCATTCAGAGGCTGAGAGGGTACATGAAAGAGAACACTATTTATTGGGTAAATCTGTCTAGCAAAGTAGTAATATTTTACTGCCCTCCCAGCTGATGGAGAAACAGAACTCTCATTCAAAACAGACAAGATCAATGAACCAAAGTGCATTTGCTTTTCTTAAGCAATAGTGAAGTAGGTTGGATATTAGGAAGAACTTCTTTACTGAAAGGGTTGTTAGGCATTGGAATGGGCTGCCCAGGCTGAGTTACCATCCCTGGAGGTCTTTAAAAGATGTTTAGATGTAGAGCTTAGTGATATGGTTTAGTGGAATACTTGTTAGTGTTAGGTCAGAGGTTGGACTCGGTGATCTTGGAGGTCTCTTCCAACCTAGATGACTGTGATTCTGTATATTACCCATCTTTCTAAAGTTTTATATTTAAACAGATTACGTATTGGGAAAGAGAAAAAGATTGCTTGTGTCATCAGTTCTGCACCAGAAATGAAGCCCCAAAATCATTACCATGAATATATTGAGAAGGAAGAGCATCTATTATGGAAGACCAGCCAAAGAACATGCTTTTGTACCTATCTGATAAATCCCACGTTGCAGCTAAGTATGCAAGGCACTGATTTTTGAAGAATAGTGTATTCATTGAGCTGTCCTGAAAATATGGTGCATTGTCATCTAGGACAAAGCTGAGGCTGCTTCAACTCCTAGCATGGGAGAAATACTCCTACAGAGAAGGAGAATTGGTTTTCATTGTAGTAAAGAAAACTAGAGGAGCACCCCAGTTTGGAAAAGCATTGCCTGTAAAGGCCATGTGATCAGAACAAAGTTGTGTTTTTTTTTTTTTTTTTTTTTTTTTCCTTCCCTTCCTTGTGTGTATCTCGTGTGAAAGAGCTCCACATCAAATCCTGACAGGAGTCAACAGTCTGTCTCCAAAACTTGCATCTCACCACGCAGCCCAAGGACAGCGAGACTCATGGATCATCGCGTTCAGCTGAGGATGTGCCAGTCCCTCCGCTAGGGGGAGACAATTATTTTTTATCAGCCCTTATTGACAATTCAATCGGTCTACACCCAATACCAGCTGTCATCTAAAGCTATAAATGGGAAAAGCTCATGTTCCCCCAAATCAGTTGAGTGCAGTAGCCCAGAGGAGCATGCAAGTTTATATATATAATTAATAAGCATAGGGACTACTAATTTCTGTTCTTCTCTGAATCCTCGTTTGAATTTCTGCAGCTCTCCAGCATCTGAATTTTTCCATGTTCGCTTAACAGAAAAAATCTGCAGCTAATTCTGTTTCAGATGGATGCCAAAACCCAATGAATGGAGCATATGGAACTAACTAGGGGGCTTTGTTCTGATTCTCTTCAGCCTCAACAATTATTTCTTGGCATTGCTACAATTCTTTCCTCACCAATCAGCTTGTTTGCCAAGCGAATTCCTGCCTCAATTGTGTTCTCTTCCACAACTTCATCAACCAAGCCCAGCTTCAGCGCTTCGGTTGCTGGAATGTGTCTTCCTGTGATAAAAAGAGAAATAAGGTGACTACAGTGGGGCATTACAGGTGACTTCATTCTTTTTAGATCTGGTCAAATGACTTGTGTAGCTGGCTTCAAGTATGAGACAAGCTCATTGAGCACAAAATGCATCACGAGCTATACGCCTCAGAAGTGCATACATCCCCTTCCTAGTCAATCCTTGTGGGAAGCAAGCTGAATTTCAACCCATGCAGCTATGTGTTTAAAAAACAAAACCAAAAGCTGTTATGGTTCACTAGACTAAAGTGATGGCATGACTCAGTCATCCTCATAAACACAGCAAGGCTGAGGTACAGTACTTTACCTGTAGTGATTAGATCCAGAGCAGCTGGCACCCCAATCAGTCTGGGTAGTCGCTGAGTGCCTTCAGCACCTGGAAGTAACCCAATGGTGACCTCTGGTAAACCCATCCGTGCCTAAAGTGAAGTCAAATTCAACAAGTCTTCTTAGCAAGAGTGTTAATTATGAACCATGCAGAACAAAGACAAGCAGACCTGATCACATGTGATGCTCCTCTAGGAATCCTCAAAGAACTTCTATATAGAAACCTGATCCTTGCTTTTTGCCATGCAAGACAAGCCCACTCACCCTTTTCAACAACTTATGTACAGAAGCAGAGGAGGTGTCACACTTCAGAGGATGTGTGAGTGCTAGCACAGCACTGGAATAGACCAAAGGGGACAATAACATCATCCCAGACCACAACATGTGTGCAGACGAGGCAAGTAGGTGTTAGTAAATGCTAGAGGGTTGTCTGTAACTTGCTATTTCCCTACTCTAGTTCTTACAAATTTATTGAAAGAAAAATGGTACCACTCACATACTGAGCTTTTAAACTAACCCTCCTTCCAAAGTGCTCAAATGGTTCTTGATGCACTTGAGATTTAGTAGGGTTACAGCAGAGAAGCTAGTGACAGCAGGAAGAAGGCTCCTGTCTTCTCTTTAATATCTATATAGTTTGTTACATTAAAAAAAAAAAATCCAGTTGAGCTCTTAAGAGATGTGGGGTTATTTTAAGACTACTACTTCAGGCATCCTTCTTAGCTGGCATACAGGATATGTAGAGTACCTCTTTATGGTGTTATAGGAACCCACATTGTCAGGGGAAAGTGGTTCATGCTGCAAAAATGAGATGCTCCTATCAGTGAAGAGTCTACGTAAGGAGACCAGGTGCTGCTAAAAGGCAGTTCAGCAATCCTGAAGGCAGGGATTCAAGAGGAGAAAAAAACAAACAAACAAAAAAAGATTAAAGACTTAAGTGTGTGGGGGGAGAAGCTGTCTGTTGGGTAGAGTGCTCCCTGAGGAAACAGAGCCCATGGGAAATCAAATTGTAAGTGCTCTATGCTAGCTGAGTTTCAACTACCTATTGAAACTAGGTCACTAGCAGAAAGAAATGCTAAATTCATGTGGCTGGGGAGAAAAGTAAGAGAAAGTCATGCTGCATAAGCCAACTACATAGAATTCAGATAATGACTACAGAGACCGAAGGCAAATTAACACAGTCTCTGAAGTCTCTCTGCAGGAAAGACACAGGAAGCTCCTCTTCAGGAGCAGCCTCTAGCTCACAGTGTGTGTTACCTGCACATGTGCAATCCGATAGTGACAGCCAAGTGCCACCTCCAGGCCTCCTCCTAAGGCAATGCCTTCAATGGCAGCCACCACAGGCTTCTCACTCCTTTCGATGAGAGAAACTAAGGGGCCCAAGGCAAGACCCTGTCTCTTTGGAGAAGAAAATCCTTGAATGTCGGCACCTAAGAAAGCAAAAAGATGAAAAGGAATTACTGGGGAAAGCAGTGACTGGAATGATCCTTCCCTTGGTGCCATTAAACATCACTGCTCACAGATGATTGAGGTCTTGCAGAGATGCTGCTGGCAGGAGAGTGGTTAACAGGAAGCAATCCCTTTTGGGACCAGCTGCAAGAAAGCCAGGCTCCTTAAGCCTATTCAGAGACCTAAGGGGATTGCAAAGTACAAAAATACATAATTATAATGATCATGCAGTTACTAAGGTAATTTGCAGAGATGCTTATTTAAAAAAGAAAAAAAGAAATATTGAGTCTAGAGTTCAAGTTACTGCTAACAAGCAATGTTGAGTTCCACTAAAATTCCCCACCTTCACAGGTTTCTACAACTGGAGGAGATCTGTTACTCATAACTGCCCTGTCCAATCTCTCATGTGCCCCATGTCACTTGTGGGACAACAGAGTAGAAAAAAATCCACTGTCTTGTGGCCATTTTATCAACAGTGTTATAAGGCAGAGAATCTTCAGATGTGGTGGGCAGGGAGTATTTGCTCTCTTTCTCAGACTGTTTGAAGAAACATGTCTTACCTGCACTGAATTTCCCATTTTCGCCACAAATCATAACAGCTTTCACTGAAGGATCTGCATCCGCTCTCTTCAGTCCATCCTCTAATGCCTGAAGAACTGTCAAACTGAAAAGAATTAGAGAGTCAGCAACTAACGGTCAACTATGTTACCTTTCCACCAACACCAAGAGGCTCAGTGAAAATAAGCAGTAAGTCCATGCAAGTCTGTCATCTGACTGGTCTTCTGCCATAGCCCCTCTGGGTGAACCTTCATTAGTCTCTCACTTTAAGGCCAAGTGCCAAAACCCACAAGCTTATCGCTGCTGACTGACCTGTCACTCAGCTGCTGTAGAGTCTTCTTGTGACTATGATATCCCTGTTTCCAAATCAAACAGCACAGGGAAATGTTCTTTTGAAAATGTCCTTTTGAATTAAACATTCAGATTTTTAGGAAAACCGTTTAGCATAATTTGAAAGTAATTAATGCTAAAGCACTGCTAACCTACAAACTTTTTAAAAGGGAATTGAGCTCCAGGGATGAAAAGCTATCTTTCAAACACCTGACATAGAGCTGGTGCTGTGCTGACAATTATGAAGCTTTCACTTTGCAAAGACCTGTATGTAGGCCCAGACTTGAACTTGTGTGGCATCCTGTCAAAGTGAACTTGGGCCTAAAACACTAAGAAATTTTGTCTCATCTGAACATATCTCCACAGACACAAGCCATTAATGTGAAGCATTAATAAAGAACTTCAAAACTGAACAGTTAAGTATAAATAGTTATTTTTACAAATCAGATATCAAACAGAAATCTGCACTGACTATTCATCCACTTGATATTTGAAGCTTAAAAGCTAAATATAAAAAGCTAGATACATACTCTCCATGTCCTTCCATAAATATATATATTTTGCTTTAGAAGACAGTGACAATAAAGATGGTAGGTAAAGAAGCATTAACACCTCTCACCTATTAATAGAAGCAGTAACAAAAATGGTGTGTATGTATAATTTAGATACCAAACTATGTTCATACGCATGCACTTCTAAGTATGTGTGTATGTTGTGGGGGGAGATACTCTTCTGCGTGCATGTTAGCATACGTACTACAGCTGTAGATAATGTCTCTGATTCAGGAAATTTGAACCATAAGTGGATAGAGAAATACTCATGTATCATACGTGCTTGTCCAGTCCTTTATAAATAAATACAACTTCTCTTCTTATGCAATTCAGTGGGATAACTGGAGCAAAGAAACTGTGAATCATGTCTGCGATCTATCTTAGCCCAGGTTCCTATCCAGAGGGAGCTGACAAAGCACAACCCAGCATGTATGTTTGTATAATCTGGACTATAAAAAAGCCACTGATAAAAACAGTTGGTAAAGTTATAAAAATGATGGGTACATTATTCAGACCTTGTATATTGAAACTTCTTTGTAATCAGGTTTCTAAATTTCTATATTGGCATTTCTTTTGTAAACCCCAGTTGAGAACTGTACAGGGCTTTTTTAGTTCCTCATTTCCACTTACAGAGGCTAGGCAAGTGAGATGCCTTGGGAAATTGGTACTGCCTCACAGAATTTTTCAATTCTGATTCACTGTTCTGGACGTGACCCCTGGTGAGAACAAACCAGCACCACCCCAATCGGAACCTGCCCTCTGCCACACGATTTGGGCTGTTAGCTGCATTCAGGGGGGAATAATATGCAGCAGGATCCCAAACAAATATTAAATTTTGGATTTGAAAACATTGTGTAGGAAAATTGCCTGATTCTCTTGCAGGAGCAGACAAGAAGCAATCAGAGCATTTCTGTGTTTACAGTAGCCACGTGATCAGCAATTGCAAAACGCCCATATAAAAGGTTTGCCCCTGTAGATGAAAAGGTTCAGGGTTTTATATAAGAAATTATTGACAAGCCCTTAGCAGTTGCAAAATGCTCCTACCAGGAGAAAAATTAGTCATCAAGGCTGCTGTAAAATAACAGTTCAATACCTACATTATCTGCATTAAAAGAACCATTTGTGCCAGAGAATAACTTGACCCTGTTCTTGCATAAATATTTCTCCTCCTTCCATACAACCTTTTCCCAGTGAGAAGTGTTTGGGACAAAAAGGAAGAAGAACCAGGCTCTTTGCAGCTTCTTGTTCTAAAATGGAGCAATACATTTTGCTCCAAGACAGGTTGAAGTCCAATGCAGAGGCTGCGTGGCTTAGTAACTCACATGCTGTAACTGGTACTAAAAGATACAAGCTTTCACGCTTCCATGAAAGCAATCATAGTAAAATGTATGACAGCATAATTGTAAAAATACTCAAGGGTATCACAACTTCAAACAGCTAAAGCATTAGAGAAGCAAAAAGTCACCATAATTTGCATTAGTATTTCATTACTGCAATAGTATCATTCATGTAAGAGAAACAATGCAAAAATTCACTGCATGTGTTCCAACTGACCCTTAATCCCATGCTATGTAGTCAGCTCTGCCATGGGTACTGTTTTGACTGCAAATGTCGTTATACCAAGAGGATTCAGTGTTACGTGTTTCAGAAACACGTGATAGGTGCTGTTAAGAGCATGTGCACCCCGGGTTAAGAGAATGTTCCTGCAGGTGACCACACCAGGTTGTTTCTGTTTTGCATAAAACTCGACTCATTGTAGTGATGATGTGCTGGATTTGTAACAAGCTTTTAAATAACTTCAAATTTTAGCTTGGATTTGTGAATGTGGATTTTAATTTAAAAAGATTTTAAAAAAGCAAGTTAAGGGAATCCCCAAAATTAATTCAGTCAGGCTCCAATCTAACAGTAGAAAATGCTATTTGTGGAAAACATGCAGCTCTGGTCCCTCCCCATTGCATTTCCCCTGACATCCACAATCACTGCATGAGGGATGGTCCCGTATGCATCCGCACACCTTCATTTAGCATCCCCTATTGACCTGCTGTCCACAAATTTCTCTAATCCCCAATTCTGCTGATCCATCTGCCTCCACAGGCTCCTGTGCCATCAAGCTCTGTGTTATCTGTTTTAAAACAATCTTCTACTTAATCAAACACCCCTAGTTCAACTATTGCAGGATTTTGTAAGCAGAGTTAGGCCTTCCATTTATTCGCTTTCTTCATGATTTTGTGAATCTTGACCTTATTGTCCCACAGCCTTTTCCTCTCCGAGCTGATGACTCTCAGCCTTTCCAGTATGATTTCCTAAGGCACTGCTCTGTCCCCTTAGTTATTTTCGTCATCCCTTTCTGGATCATCCCCCTGTCCTTTTCCAAATACGAAGTCCAGAACTACACACAATATTTAAGCATTTTTTTTAGTTTTACATTGCAGAGGAATGATGCCCTCTGTTTTGTTCTCAGCATACATGCTGATGGTACCCTACATTTTCTAGGCGTTTTGGTCTGTCCCAGCACATCGAGTTGATGATTTCAGAGAACTGTCAAGGGTAAGAATCTTTTTCCTGAGCTCTAAATGCCAGTTTTGAACTCAGCATCCTCTAAGCTTGTCCTGGTTTATTTATGTATGTACTTAAAGAACTTTTTGCTATTTTTTTTAGCAGGCTTTGAAAAGCACTGTTTATATTTTTAAAGTCGTCTTAATTTTCAGCTTGCATCTCTGCTATCATGTTTTACCCTCTTTCTTGTTCTCATTTGAGTAAGCTTTCCACTTCTTAAAAAAAAAAATCAAACTTTTCCCTGGGTCTCCTTAGCTGTCCCATCGAGCCATTCCGTTCTGGATCACCTGCTGGCTGAATGGTTTACCTAGGTCTCTAATAAACATTAAAACAGGACAAAACCTCAACAAGAAAAAAACAAACTCGCCTCCACGCTTGATACTTTGTGCTTTCGACAGCTCCTTTCAGAGTTACTTGTGTTTGGTTTTGGTCACACTGCCTGATACTTACGTAGTTCCCTTCCTGGAAACTCAGTACTGGTGCTGGCTTTAGCTGCTCTGTGCTCTCTCACCTCAGTGTCAGAGCAAGCTGTGTAGCTGCTGCTGTCACAGGGCAGTTTTCCTCTAACACAGCTTGAATCGAGCCATGCATTAATACCAACATTAATTAGTTAATACCATGCATTAATTAATTAATACCAAACCCAGAACGGCATCTTTTCTGTGGGGTCTAAGGTTAGCAGTTTCAGGAAGGAGACGCTTACTGCACCCCATCTCTCCACATCTCGGCTGATGAGGCACTATCCCTGTCCCACACAGGTAATCACGGGCTCCCATCATTGCACCTATCCTGAAACTGCAGCTCCGCTAACCTCATTTAACATTTTCTGATGGTTGTCCTGATCGGGGGTCTGAAGGACTGTCCTAGCAGTCACAGGGAGCCTGGGACTGGTTTTCCACTCACAGCAGCTAAGTAGTTGTACTTTATGTAATCCCAGACACAAACTCTCCTATCTCATCCCTGTAAATTCAGTGGCTTGGCATCACAGCTAGCAGCTGGGCCCACTTGATGCCAAGAATCCAGTTCCTCCACCTTATCTTTTTAGAGTTAAGAGCATTGATAGAAAATCACTTTTATGTTTTGCTTTCTGTCACTCACTCAGAACTGCATGTGCTACTCAGCTGGCATTTGCACAGTTTTCCACATCCTTCTTAATTTTCAGTGCCAGCAGCCTGTCTCTGCTCCTGAAGTGCGGTTGATCCTTTCTCTTGCAAGTCTTGTCTGCCTGTTCCCCAAAACTGTCCAGTTCCTTGCACATCTGAATCCCTTCTTTCTATGCCACGGTCTCACAGATGCATTACTACTGCAGATCTCTGGAAGTTAAACCTCTGCAAACCAGGAAAAAAAGCAGCAAGTTTGGCACATGCCAGCTCTGCTGGTGGGGAGATGGATTAGCTTGAAGGGGAGTCTGTGTGTGGGAGCCAAATTTGCTGCCAGACTCACAAGTCAGCATACATTCCTCAGGAAAGCGCTGCCTGGGAGGTACCTGCACAGCAGCGGATGCTGTCAGACAGCAAAAGGCAAATTTCTACCCACCAGTGGCTTCTAAAGTGCTAATGGCTGGTGTGATGGTGTGGGAGCTGGGATAACAGCTCTGAGTGTCACATGGAATGGGGAGAGAGAGGTGAGGCCAGAGCAGGAAAAACACACCAGCCTTTTAAAAAGCATCTGTGCCTGCTGTGAAATTAAGTTGTCAGGACTGTGGGACATGGCTCCTGTCTGTAAGTTCCCCTGCCTGCTATCACCTATGTAGTCAGACATCTCAAACAGCAATCACAAACCTGCTCTCCTAGAGTCCAGCACATTAAATAAGCAGAAGGTTCATGCAAGGATCACGGAGTGCCCTCTACCTTTCCTAGCTACAGCCAGGTCTCAGCTAAAAACTACTTGATAGCAAGTATGAAACAATTGTTGATTCCTGCTAAAACAGGTCTTACCCTCACTGCTAATGGAATAGTACAAAGCTGGTGAAAGCTGAACTCAATGCATTTGTCATGCTTGCTCTCTGCAAATTCAGCAGATCTTAACAGACCAGGAAATAAAGTAAAAGCCCATGAAAACCAAGCTTTCCTTCTGAAGCTGCTTACAGTGGAGTGGACATGCCCACACCATACTCCAGCAACATGTACCGTGTTAGTTGTCTCGAGCAGTAGAACAGTTGGCTGGAACTGCTTGATATAAGACAACACAGACAGGTCAAACCCACCTGTCTTCCCTCACATGTTGCAAGCAAAAGTTTCACAGCAGCTTAACTGATTCCAATCCATGCTGTGCAGGTTCCCATCCTTACCCACGCACTCACATACTGTGCCTTGCACCAGTGCTGCTCCTCATGCGGTTACTCAAGAGGCTGATGCAGAGAGCTAGCCTGGCTGAAAAACAACTGAACCAAACAGGCCGGTGGTCAGCCACATACAACCCGAACTGCCCCACTACCAGCCACGCGAGCACCAGCACAGCACAGGCTGTGAGAAACCAGGGCCAGGATCACGGCAGTCTGAGTTATGCTGTGTTAGAGTGCTTACTGCTTTGCATGGTAAGGATGACAAGTTTGCTGTGGGCACAGCCAGCAAGTTTTCTTAGCCCAGTCTTGGCCAGAGGAGGTCCAAGGGATATTCCGGGAATCCTGTATTTCTATACACCTGGGAGTCCTATAAATCAATCACGTTATTGCAAATTTGCTTTCTCATTCTAATTATCTGACCACGTGAAAATTATCTTCCTGTGCTTTCAAATGTTGCAACAAAAGAGTGAGATCAGGCATTCATGCTCTTACTTGCTTCTCAGCTTCTTTTTAACAAACTTTCTGCTTTAGAAGTTGGGCATGTCTGCAGTGGATTTTTTGCCTTGGGAATATACATGGAATATGTGCTAAGATTACTGCTACAGAATGGCTCTTCAACCACAGCTGCTTAAGAAGGGTCAGCATGCTGCTATTCAGCTACATGAACAGTAATACACTAACCTTGTAACAAATTACGTAAACCAAAAAGCACGCCTGTCCACTTCAACATGTGTGGAAAACTACAATTTTCAGGGGCTCCTGAACTATGTTTGACTGTTTTTCACTGTCTGGTTTGAGATCACTTGCGGTCTTTCTTGACCACAGTTTTTAGAGGTCCGTCTCTTAATCATTTTTAAAAGCCAAGTGCACTATTTACACTTCTGATACTGGGGCTTAATCTGAGTGCCAGCTCCTCTTGCTGAACCACATCTGCAGCTTACAGAGCCCTTTGCCCTAACTAACCCGTGCTCACTTGGAAGCACAACGAATAGCCTGCAGGACAGGTAATGTGAACAGCAGCCAGTCTTGGAGGAAAAGCTGGTTTTCACCTACAAACTACCAAGGAACTGCGGGATGAAACTGCCGAGCTGCTAATGCTGCTGTGTGATTTCTTGCTGGAAGCTTCATCCTGATACTTAAAGACTGGAAATGACAAGAAATGTGCTAAGTTTGAAAACAGATTCCACAGGAGATGGCAGAAAGCACAAACTTATGAGCCTGGCATCTCTCCTGAAGAAAAAAAAAAGAAGTATCTAGAACTTTAAGAGCGAAAATCATGGAAAAGTTCAGCATGGTTTTTGCAAAGGGAAAGCTACGCTCAAAAGCTTGTTGTGTCAGCTCTGTGAAGGTGTCATCGAGCAGCGTCCACGCAGCCGACGATCGCCTGCGCACACCTGCAGCGGGACGGGCACGGGGGCGCCCCGGCCGTACTCCTCGTCCCTCCGCCCCACTGGAGACTCCCCCGGCCCCTCACCCAAGCGGGGGGCCACCACCCGGGGGCCGAGCCGCAGCCCGGGGGCCGGGAAGCCGGACGCCCCCGGCCGTGCCCCGGCGCGGCGGCCGCCTCACGAAATGGCGGGCGGGCGCCGTTACCTCAGCGCGTTGACCGGCGGGTTGCGGAGCCGGATCACGGCCACGGCGGCGGCGTTCCTCGCGTACTGCGCCATGCCGGCCCCGTTTCACCGCCGGACAAGCCCGTGGGTACCGGGCGGAGCCGGGGCAGGGCACGCAGCGGGGGCGGCCCCTTTTCGTGCCGCCTGCACTAACGCCGGGACCGGCCCGGCTCTGCCCCCAGGCCGGGCTGCCGAGTGCTGCCGTCCCCCAGAGGGCTGCCGAAAGGCGATTTACCCGCGGGCAGGTACCCCAAGCCTGAGCTGGGGGGCAGCCGTCAGAAAGAAAGAGCCGTTTTCGGCTCATTGAAGCACCGTAATGCTCGGTCTGGAATGCTGAGGAAGAGGTTCCTGATTAGGACGGCTGCAGTTGATTTCAACTGATGCTGAAACAAATCAGAAACTTTTATTAACGCTTGTGTTAGCCGGCATTTGGAGAGCACGCTGAACGTTGCTCGCTCTGCAGCACCCAGCGTGCTCTCTGTGGTTAAATAGAAAAGGGCTGGTCCTGCTGGCATCTCTGCCGGAGGCTCAGGCCCTCGTGTGAGGTTAAAGGTTGGGCTAGGTGATCTTACAGGTCTTTTCCAACCTAAAACATGCTGTGATTTTATTTTTTTTTATTTTTTAATTACTAATACAGAAAATATAATTAATTGAGGATGTGGTAAACGTTGTTATAAAATCCTTCTTCGAATAATATCAACTTACTAATAAAAAGCTAAGAGGTAGGAAAAAATAAAGTTGTTTCTAATATATCTGTATCCGTTGTACTAAAAGGTAATTTAAGGGAAAGAAAGGGTTCTTCTGAGGGAAAAATCCTGGACCTTGAAGAACTGTTGGCTTTTTATATGGATCTATTGGGTTTTACATGCGTTTACTGCTTCGGTTGTCCTATCCGACAACCATTCGTGGTGCAGGTGCTGGGGAACGCGTCCAGAGCACGTCACAAAGATGCTGCGGGAGCATCCACACGCAGCGCTGGCTCAGAGAGGCCCGAGCTGCCCCCGGACCCGGCTGAATCACACAGTAACCCCCGCAGAAACACGCACCAGCCACACACTTCTCCCGGGTACGGGCATCTAACGAGGCCCATCTTACACTGAGGGTTGCAGAGTGGGGTGTAGTTTATCTTAATTAGCTTGTTGTGGAAAGTTTTATTGAAATGCTTTTATATCTCTATAATCTTTTTTAACTTTTTAACCTTTGAAAGTCAACCACTGGGCAGAAGGGCTGCAGCTCCTTCCACTGGTGTGGAACAGGTATAGGTAATTATAGGACTTGATTTATGTGTTTGGAAGGTTCTGTATGAATATATGGTCTTCTTTCACAGCAACTGCTGCCTTTCTTGTTCTGTGTGGCAGATCACTACAACTCTTTGTTCATTTGTTAAGCAAGATAGAAAACAAAATCAGGAATAATGCTCTGCAATTTGCTTGTAAAACAGTGTATTCTGGGAGTTTACAAAAATACTGTAAACTATGCCTTGCACTTGTGGGAGCTAACTGATCTAGTGTTTTTTATTAACCAGAACAAAATCAAAGATCACTCTGATTAGTTGTACTTTCTGTTTATAATTTACAGGTCTATTTTTTTTGTCCTTTGATAACGTAACCAGCATAGTTGTAACAAAACAGGACCCTTCTGAGCATGAATGAACATGGAAGAAAACAATTTTCAGGAACAGAAAGCGCTGTGACTTTACGAATTCACAGGAAGGCTCCAGTAAAGGTTTAAGGTTTATTGTTGTAAGCTTTCTGTTTGTCTTTTATTTCTTTTAAAGACAGAGTTTGGTAACAAGAAAACAAAGTTCATTTAGGTTTATATGGTAGAGGGAATTAAAGTCTTCAGAGCTTTCTGTCAAATAATTAATCTGTTCTGTGCCAGGTTGTACAAGGAATAAATGTCAGGGCCTGAGCTTAAATGTAACCCCCAAAATGCAAATTTCAAACCAGTGGAGAAAGAAGAGTGCATGGGCAGGCCCCAGATTAAGCTTCTTGCTATTTGTATATATATATTTTTTTGGTCTGTTTGTTGTTTCCCCCTCCACCCCTTAGCTATTTTCACAGCAGTATGATCCAAGGCAATGCAGCCCTGTGATATATCTGAGCTGATCTTGAGCATAGACAGCTGTGGGAAGAGGCTGCAGAGCCAGTTGGTGCAGTTAACCTTGACAAAATATAATCAAGACAATCAAGTTCCTTTCTGCAAGCTCTTGAGAAATTCACCAAGAGCTTGTACAGATATCCAGAGCTTCTAAGGCTCTTCCATGTGGAGCAGGGCTCTTCCCTTCAGACTGCCTGGCAGTTTGTACCTTGATGAAAAACAGCTGTTGGCTATAAAGCCATGAGGCAGCTTTCTTAGCCGTAGGCCAGCCAAAAGAAAACGTACCTAAAATACAGCTAAACTGGAATCTCAAAAATAGTTCATGTTCTGCAAAGGGCAGTCCTGGTCTTGTCTGCCTCTGCAACGGCCAATGCCATTTCAGAAGTAAACTATGATTATGTGAAGGCTTAATCTTGTGCAAAAAAAAGACCAAGTAACCAAAGGCTTGCTCCCAACAGGACAAGAAGGCAGGGAGATAGCGGTGGATGTTCCCATGACTGTTGCTGTGTTTTGTCAGCCCTCTGTTTACTGTCTTTTGACTACATAGTAGAGGATGATGCTCAGAAGATACACCACGTGCCCACTGCAGTTCTGGAGAAGTGAAAAGCTTTTCAAAAGGGGAATAACAATTCCTTAGAGACTCCATTACGAGAAATGGAAATGAGGAATATTCACCAAAGGACAGATTTCAATGAATATGGATGTTGTGTTCTGTCTGCCGCCCCCCAGCATGTGCCGTGGTAAAGAAAAAGAACTCTGCTTCTTCTTGAGTTGGAGTACCACGAGTCTGGCAAGTCTCCTACAACCTCCTGGGATCATCAGCCTTGCTCAGAAAGTGCTGAATGATACAAAGAAATGCTTTACAGGGGGCTCAGTTTAATTTTTATTCCAGTTTACTGTTAATCCATGGTACTTCAGAAGATGCAGCTTGATGCTATAGATTTATTCACACGGAACAAAAAATCCTGAAAAATGATTATTAGACTAGGTGAAAAAAACATGTCCATCTCCGGCCCCAAATGCATCTAAAAAGGAGGGAGTGCAGTGATGATGTGTCAGCTGCAGGAGCAGTGGATTTCTGCTGAAACTACGGAGGAATATGGAATATCCAGTTAGCTGCATTGCATAATCCAAGCTGAGGTTTTGTGGTAAAGCCCATGGCTGCACTGATGAGGAGGGTAGGAGCTCTGAAAACTTACTTGATCTTGACAGCAACTGGTCTAAACAATGGGTTTAAATTACCCTCTGCTGTTGAAGTGGCTAAGAGGGCTTGCTGAAGTCAATGACTGTTTTCTGCTTTCCTTCTTACAGCCAAGATTATTGGGGGACTAGATTATTTGGGTAGATTTTTTGCTGTAAAAAACAGCTGCTGATCTACTCACTTCTGTGATCTTTTGTCTGGTATGCTGTCCTCTGCTCCAGGCTAACACCTTTATCTATGGTAAAAACAGTATTGGTAAACATCTGATCATCGAATAGTTTTCAAAGGCTTCTTTGGTTATGCCCACCCTGATGTGACCTCCTTGGCTAACTGTAAGGTCCTTTTCTAAACTGCTTCCCAAAACAGTGGGCTGGAGCTCACAGCCTCAGGACTGGCAGATGTAACTCTTTGAAAGGCACAGCTGGGGTAAGCGCAGCAACTACATCTACACAGGATGTGCTCCAATACATATTGTGGGCTGTAAAATGTCACCCTACCCTAGACTTCGAATTTCTACTGCAGAACCTCAGCTGTAGAAGGCTGTTCAGTTGTAGGAGGTTGTTTTAGCAATGAGCCACTTCATGTGACAGGCATATTTAAAAACATTTCCTCCCTTCTGGGCATCTTTTTAGGCTTTTTTTCCTTTAGTGTAAAAGGTTTTAAATGTCTTGAAAACTTCACCTCCTGTTCTGTCTCCAAGACCAAGGCTAGGCTTAATTATAAATGCAGTATTTATCACTGTTAATAGGTGCTTAAAGCCAGGGCTGTAGGTGCAGTGCAGTTGTACCTCCGGTAAGTCACCACTGCTGCGTGCCCCTTCAAAACAAGCAGCTCCTTTCTGTTGAGATGTGTGTGGAGAGCGCAGTGAGACAGCACTCAGGGCAGGACAGCTAGCTGTCATATGGAGGCTTTGCTTGTCTTCTTGAAATCACAAGCTACCCCTCTAAAAATCCCCACTGCACCAGGTCTGTTTTTTTTTTTTTTTTTTTTTTAAATAGATGTATATAAACAGCAAAGCCTGCAAAGCAATCGACACTTCTGCACACACAAAGCTGCTGTAACATATTTGTTAGCAATGTGTAAAGCCACAATGTTTTCCACTGAGTCAGTGCCCTGCTCAGCATTTATTTCCCTCTCTGTTGCTCTGCACATACAAGCCATTTCAAGATTTAAATTACCTTAAAAGCGAGCATTTCAAATTAAGGATCCTACGTTGTTCTGGCAGTGAGAACTCATCTGTCAGTCCTGTGCAATCGTCCAAGCCGATTTCCTTTCATGATTTTTAAGCTCGGGTAATTGCATGGTTTCAAAGCAACACCTTCTGGCAAGCCGCGGTATTGCTTGTGCCAGCAGACAGCTTCCTCTTGGATTTACTTGGGACAGAACAGCGGCAGCACAGCGGCCTTCAGAGATGGTCCCCGGTTGCTTAGCGAGCTCGTGCAGTCTGATTGACTTGATTACTACGGCTTCCACTGGCGGAGAAATAAACATGGGGAGGTTTTCCAGAATGTTTTGGGTGAGCAAACATAAGCAGTTAGTGTTGTCACACGGATGTAATTGTCTTTTTTGTTTGTTTATACTACACAGGCTCGTTTGCAGGGAATAATATCACCCTCAACAGTACAGGGCTTCATTCAAAAAACTGAAGTCCATGAACAGATGATGCTTGCTGTCATCCGTGTATATTAGAGTAATCTGGACATTAGTGGTTACCTTTTCCTTCTTATTTTGCTCCCTTCTACAACTCAGTGTAAAACTGACTGGCAGAATATTGAAGTGTGAATGAAAATCCAGAACACTTTCAGAAAACATTATTAATTAAAGTATCAGTTCGAAGTATCGTAGTCCCTTAGCACTGAAGGAATGCCGTTGTCCTTATGAACAAGCAAAAATACTATGATGTGGAAGCATCACAGAAAAGCACTAATGAAGATCACAGTTCCCTCACTCGCAGCATCTACACACGGTGTAAGCACTGTTGTATGGTATTAGTATCACCATGAGACAATCCAGCAAATTGGCATCAGACGTGAAGAACGCCAGGCGATTTATACAGAAGGCTGAGATATGATGTAAATGTTCATATACACGCTATCAGTAAAAGCAACGCAAGCAGTTGTAGAGGGCCATTTCTTCAAGGAGACAATAAAATTGTCAGTAATGATGGTAAGAAGATACACATGATCAGCAAGTGTGTCTGCTCTCCATTCCAGGCTGCAGGATGATTTCTAGATGTACCACTAACAAAACTAGTGAAGTCCAGCAGTAAAGTCCAATGTTAAAAGCACCTGTCCAAGACTGACATCTTAATACCCAGTTTGGCTACGTGGGCTGCATCCTAACGTTTTGAGAGGACTATTGTGAAAGATTTTTTTGGCTTTTTGGGCTGGTATCACCAGCTGTCTCCAACAGCAGGGGAAAACCTCAGGTTATGCGAAAACCAACATTAGCATGAGGAATGCCGGTTTCGGGTGACGTTCCCCGTAACCCCCTTCCTGGTGCTGTATCTGCTGTAAACTCCCGCAAAGAAATGTTAACAGGCACAAACGCTGGGAAGGCCTCCGGGGGCGGGAGGGGGGACGGACACAGGCCGCTCACAGCCCCCGGCCCGGCCGCTCCCGGTGTCCCTGCGCGCCCCCAAAATGTCGCCGGGTGCCGGCCCACGGCTGCGCCGTGCCGGCGGCGCGGCCCCGGAAGCGGCGGGGCGGTGCTCGGGAGGCCGGCCCGGCGGGGCGGTGCCGAGCCGAGCCGAGCCGAGCCGTGCTGCCGGCGGCGGGACGCCTTGCCCAGGTAACGCGGGGGGCCGCCGGGCTGGGGCATGGCGCTGCTGCCTCCTTGGGGGTGGCGTGGGGCGGCACGGCGCGGACCCCCGTTGCCCTCCGGTCCCCCTCATTTGACCCCCGGTCCCTCCCGGTTGTCTCCCAGTGCTCCCTGGTTGCTCCCCGGTGCCCTCCCTCAGTCCCTCCCGCTTGCATCCCAGTGCCCCCCCCGGTTGCCCCCCGGTGTCCCTCCCGCTCGGCACTGCTGGAGCCAGGCACCGACTTGTTCTGGAGCCCCAGGCTTGCTCTATTGAACGCAGGAGCTTGGCGTGTTTGGGAGGTTCCCCCCGGGGCAGGAGCTGTTTCTCAGTCCTATGGAGAGGTGAGGTGCTGGCAGTGCCGATAAGGAGCTCTCGAAGCAGGTGTCGCGGGGTATGGTCTCCTCTGCCCGGGAGGGAGGCAGCGTTGAACCAGATCTTTGCACAGAGTCTGGAGCAAATCGTGTCTGGGTTAAGACTGTGGTGTCTATCGCAACCCTGTCGGAGCAAAATGTATCACAGGCTATTGGCAGATCTAAATAAGTCTGCACAGGCTGCTGTGGTTTTGTGCTGTATTCAGTTAAAAAGTGCGCACAGTAATTTTGGTGCTTCTCTCTCGTGACAAGTTTGGAAGAGTGAAAGGGGCGGCCTCAGCTGGCGCCTTGCGTGGGTTCCCTGGCCGCACCTGATGAAGTGAGACCGGGGTAGCGGCGGGAGGGGAGGTGGCACCTGGCCTGCCCAGGGCTGGCCTGCTGCCTCCAGCCCGCTTTGGGGTGGGGGCGTGGAGATGGGAGTAAATAATATACTTGCAAGCATTGTGCAATGAAAATGAAGTTTGGGGAGTAAATGGTCAGGACCTGTCATCCTCCTCTTTTATGGGAGTTTTGCTGCTCAAAATGACTAAGATCACGTTGTGGCTTCATTTGCATTTCTTGTGTTCTCTAGTCACATTACTTCACAGGTGGGCTGGTCTTAGCACGCTGCTCACGTTGTCAAAGCAGAGCAAAAAAGTAAAGAGAAATACTTTCAGCAGCCATTCTGAGATGGATTTGATTCCTGAGCTCCGAGCAGCCATGGGAGATGCTTACGTTTTGGTAACTGTCAGGAAGGGTGGGAGGTGGTGCTGCTGAGGTGGCCCTGTGCACCTCTTTTCCTGCCCTCCAGCCACCCTGTTCGATCGCCTCCCGTGTGCGGCAGGTATCGGGTTGTGTGGCCAGCTGGGTTCATATCTGGCCAGCAATTAGCACCAGACAGAAAGCGAAGTGAGCGAGCGGACGGGCTGCCTGTATTGCTGCTGGTGCCTGTAAAAGGGAGAGGCAGGCCCGCCCATTTAGGCCGTGGCACGGCTCTAAATCAGTTAAGCTGCTCGTGGAAGTGCACCCTGAGGCTGCAGTTCCTTGGACAGGTGAGCTGGCCAAGTGGTTTTATGTTTTATTATTTTTTGGGACTGGAAGATCTTGTTCCCTGTTCACCTCCAGGTCCTAGTCAGTACATTTAGGTCAAAGTTCTGCAGTGCTGTCTGTCTCCGTGTTTCATGACGTGGCTGACATGCTCAGCCTCCTCACACCTGACATTTTTTTCAGGAAATAAATTAAATCAAACTAAAAATGCTTCTACTATTTTGAAAAAAAAGTTACTTTTTTTTTAAGGATGGCATAAGAGTTACTTTTTTTTTTTTTTTTTTTTTTAAAAAAAAAAAGGGGTGGTGTACATGTTGCCTTAAGTATAAAGGGCTAGAAATGTAGCATTGCAGGATTTTAGAAACTTCCCTGTAGTAGTTATCACCAGTAACTGCACTAGAATCATTGCTGAAACAGGTGTTCAGTTTGAGAGAACAAAAGCAGTCCTTGCTGAACGCAAAGATAGGAGTACTTGCCAAAAAATAAGTAAATCGCGCTTAGATAAAGAAAACAGGTGGATAAACGATTGAAATGTAGTAAACAAGTAATTTTAGTCTCAGTTGCCGTGTTTTGATCTGGATTTTGTTTCATGAGCAGTTTGAGAAAGATCTTTGCCTGGAAATACCATAAAAGATGAGAACATGAGCAGTAGCTTACGTTGGAGGCATACAAAGAATAATTCTGGGATCTAACCAATTTGGTTAGTTACACTTAGAGAATCGGCTGAAGTCCGTGCTAGTACAGCAGTACGTAGATTTATCCAAATACTATTGGAGAATATATACTTCTTGTAAAGCCCAAGAGCTCTGTATAAGAGTTTGTGACAAAGTTTAATAGCAGAATTGCACTGGTAAAGTGCTTGAAAAAGTGCTGAATTTAGCTTAATTTGTAAATGATTTCTGAACTGTGTCTTCTGCCCCTCTCTTGAACCTGTTCTGGAGCATACATCATATTGCTTAGAAGTTGCAACATGCTTCTGTGGAAATATTTTCTTTTAGGTCACTTATTAAGATTATTAGAACTGAATCTTAGCTGCTGTCCTTGTAGAATTTCTCTATACAACTTCTCATAAAGAAGATGAATTGCCATTTGTTATTTTTGGTCAGAAAAGATAGATAGTGTAAGATTTAATAAGCTACCGTATCATACTCTAGGTGGGTCCCTGTGGTACAGTGCCCAAGTTAAATATTTACCTGCTGTATAGGACTTTGGCCCTGCGTAACCCTTGCCAAACACCAGCTCTGTAGCCAGAAGGAAAGTGACAGAGATATTGGCACGGTAAAACTTGTCCCCGTCTAGACTGGAGCCGGTCTAGCTGGGCACAGAAACAGCGAGTGGCCACAGCGGGGCTCAGCCTGGTAACGCTTGTAATGATAAACCTGGGGTCTGAACAACACCTTATTCCTTTTTTTCCCATCTCCATGGAAAATAAACATTAATTAAAATGGCATTTCAAGAAAAATATGAAGTAAAAATGTAAAAAATATTAGTGTTTTTTTTTTTTTTTTTTTTTTTTAGTGTGTTTTTTAACTACGTAGGCATCAACCACCACATAGCGTGCTCCTGTCGAGTGCTGGAGGGCTGTGCCGCAGGGGGTGGTCACAGCCCCTCTGTCACTCTGTAGGTAATGAAATGACGGGAGTCTGTGGTCTCCTAGCTGGTGTCACGTCTGGTGATCCTTCCTGGCCTTGCTCTTGTTTATACCTAAACATACCTTTAGCCGGAAGAAATTCTGTGTGCCAGCAGGCCAGCAGTCAGAGGCCTGAGGCTTCTGGGGCCATTCCTTCCTGCACAGAAGACTTTTTGTTTCTTTTACAAACATTATCATTTCTGGGGAAAAAATAACATTTCTCTTTCTTGTAAAGATTCCCTTCCAAATATGAACTAAGCGTAAGTGGTTGAGTATTTTGGGCCTGCTCCATGCCTCTCTTCTTGCTGTTGTGGGCTTTCTTGCAGAGGTCTAAAATCTGGTTGATAAACTGCCTTGAAAAGAGAGGAATTCCTCTGGAACTGATGAGATTAGATGTGTTCCTCGGTGATGTGGCGTGTTTCATTCTTGAGTGCTTTGCTATGGGGAGCTCAGCATGTGACACTGAAAGCTGGATAATAGAGAACTCATTTTTCTAGCTGAGAGGCTCTGTAAGTGGGAGGCGTCTTGGACTTTCTTGTTTGCTAGTGGGGAATAGGAGCTTCCAGCTAGTCAGAGGTTGGTACCAAAAAAAACCAACAACAAACAACAACAAAAATAACTAGTTATGCATGGTGCTATAGGTGAAGGAATTTCTGCATCCCTTAGTGTTCAAATAATTCAAAATGCTTTTGAATTATTTACATGGGCGGGTAAAAGTTATTTAATGTGTTTTTTTTTTGGTAGGTCTGGTTCACTGTCAGAACCCAATTCTGGGAAGGCTCCCATGCTATCAGAATGAGGTTGGGTGTGTCTTAGGGACTTCATTTGCTTCAGTTGTTTTTGTTCAACAGAAGAAACATTTTGCTTTAGATGTAGGATTGGGTTGATAAGTCCTGCCTTTTTACTAACTCATTTTGAAGCTGTTTCCCTAGATGTGACGGGCTTGAATCGCCCCTGGCTCAGTCTGCGTATTCTGGAACATGCATTACAGAGCTGTCTGAGACAGCCTGTGGAGTGAAAGGTCGCGCGGGTTTTTAGTGTTTGTCATCTTTTACTGCTTTGGGAGTTTAATGCGGTGATGTGGTTCACCTCAGGTGTGTTTATATTAAAATCCTGGTTTCAAAGGTGCATTGGATGCTTAGTGTAACTGAGATCAGGATTTAGGCTGACCTCCAGATGGTGGTCGGAGGATTACTTCAAGAGCTGATTATGAGAGTGTTCTTTGTATAAGTCCCATGCCTAACTGAATAGTTACATCACAAAGATTTTTCTTTAATGACTCATCAGGCAATTTAGTGTGTGTGGGGAAAAAACTCTAACTTTCTGATGAAGCTTGTTTTTCCTTTAGCCCATCTGGCTCATACTGAGCTGCACCCCAGCACTTGCAGGCTATTTTAGTGAGCATTCATTTCCTGACTCTGAAATTGACATCTATAGTATCTTTGTTGTCTGGGTATCTTTCTCTGCATGTGTGGCCTACATTTGTCCTTGCATTCATCTGCTAAGTGAGTGGTGGGAACTGTGAGCAAAGCCCATTGTTCACGGTGTGTTTAGATGTAGACTCCACTGAGAGAGGGTGTGTGACTTTTGAAGTTTCCTAGTGGAGACGGTAATCAGCATGCCCAGCTTCAGAGCAAGCCAAGGGGAACGTACCAGCGCAAGCGGCAAGTTGCTGAGAAAATGTTCATTTTCCTCCTTTTGCCCAATACTGTTGCCAAGAAACATCTAGTTTAATTCTTCAGAGGCTTGTGGGCTGTGGCTGCACCTTCCTTAGCTCGGTAGCTTTGCCCGACAAGTCACACGTGCAGGCTGATGCCGTGGCACCTGCAGCTCCGGATCGCTGCTGGCGTGCTCGTCTGGCTGCACGGTCGCTGTCTCATTCGGTGCCTGCTGCTGTGGCCACTGCGGTTTTGACCTTTGCTGTGTGGCAGGATGGCTCAGTGATAGAGGGGGTGAAGTTTGCTCAGTTACCGGTCCCTGTGTACCACCTGGGTGCTGCTGGAAGAGCAGTTTCCCGCTGGTGCTGTGTTCCTAGCACTGCTGCTGGCTTCACATCAGCCAAACACTTGAGCGTCGGAGGAGGTGGAGAAGTTGGGCTCTCATGCAGGTGGCCAAGGGCCTCAGCAGGTAGCAGACTGACTTCTGACTTCTCCTTAACATCCTTTGTTTTCTGTCTGTTTGTCTTAACGACAACCTGAATGCTGAAGTTGGTGGTGTTGCTCAGTGGCACCGTGACTCCCCCTGGGGAGTGAGAAATGTTTACAGGTCTGTTAGTCACGGCGCTGCTGGGAGCACTCCTCTCTCTCTGTGCCTTCCCAAGTGGAGGTTAGCACAGCGTATAGATGACTAGGAGTACTTTGGCCTTCTGGTTCACTTACTTTACAGTACTTTTTTATGGTTTATTTACATTCCTCGAGGTACTGCGCCCTGTAGTTTCTATGTAATTGCCTGTCTGTAATGGGAGGAAATACTGGTGCTGGTTAACTGATTTGTTGTGTTTTTGTGCTTAGAGACTCCTCTTGCAGCCTGGTGGCCAGAAGATTGTTCAAAGGTGTTGGCTGCAAGCAAGGAGATGATTTTTTGTGTTCAATAATCCATTGCTCGTTCCTGCGGGCAAGAACAGCTGGGAGAAATAATGCGACCTGCTGATGGGAGTTGTTCAGTACAGTCATGTCTGGGGGTCAGTAAGATGACCAGGTAGCCAGTTGACTGAAGAGGACTGACCCCAAACAGGCTGAGACTGTATGTCTGACCCCAAACAGGCTGCTCCTCAGGGTTCTGCAAGATGTGATGTGTTGTGGTGCATCAGGTAATAATAGATGGATGCTTCTGTTGATTCCCTCCTGGCCAAGGGATCCTGGAACCTTCTGCCTATTTTGTGCGAGGCCCACAAGGTTACAGGACCAAAAGACAGCTCAAACTTCAGATTCATGTGTTGGGTTGCACAGGCTGAGTGCCAGATCTTGACACTTAAAACGGCCTGCTTTTTCTCTGGTAAGAGTGTAATTGTTACAAAGAAAAACGTCAGTAGAGAGCCTACCCAGCCAAAAGGCTGGGTTCCCCTTGCATTCGATGAGTTCACTGTTTATTTCAGAGCTCAGAGTACTTCATACTCCTTATTTCTTACTCTTTCCCAGTAAGTCATGCTCTTTCCTGTTTGCTCTGTAAGATTTCATTTCAGTCTTTTTCTGGAACCTCACATCTCCAAGGCATAGATGTTATATCACCTATGTTTCCCAACATCTATTGTGTATTGAGAGAATACTTTTTTGCTTAATTAGAGGACAAAATTTTTCCGGGTGCTCTTTGAAATCACTACTGAGAGCAAGGCTATTGCCAGAGTCACTTGGAGGTGCATTAGAGATTCTCAGGAGCTTGTTTGTGCTCTGTGTGATGAGAGATATTCCTTGTCCTCTTTTCCCCTGGGCCAGTTTAAATTATGCTGATAGTATTAATGAAGAACGCTTCCAAGTCTGATATCACTCTGAACACACCTCCAGGTTTTTGCTGTAGAGACTTACCAAGCACTGGGATTTTGCAGAGTCATCCAGGAATGAAACTGCGTTTTGTTGAGCTGTACTAGGATTGTGGTTTGCATATAGGGCTCCAATGCTTATTGCTGGATTCTCCGAGTGAGTAGCTCCAAGCAGGGCTCTACGAGCATGCTGTGTGCACGCAGTTACCTGAGGAGAGTTGCTTTTAAGAGGCTGACGTTCTTTAGTCTATGTTGCTTGACACTCCACTCTCCTTCTCTTTTTGCAGTTCTTTCAAACTCCAGCAGCAAGGTGAGAAGAACTGTGAGTCTGGGACGTATGCAAAGCCTCTGTACCTGTAAGCCTGCATGCAAGGAGGTATGGGACTTGCCCTGCAGATACGGCCGAGGGGGGAAAAGCTCTTGGGAAGATTGCATCCCAAGCAGCCGAGTGCGGCAGCGTATGCTGAGCTGTAGTTATTGGGAAGTAGCTGTGTTTTCATAGGCTTCCTGGCTGGTGGGAACCTTGAGAATGTGACCTGAGTAAACCAGAACAGATGGAGGGTTTCACTGCCCTGAATAGCATTATGACTTTTTCACGGACACTTGCAAAAGGGCAGTCTACAGAATACTGATAACAGGAACTGCAGGACATACTGTGTTGAATTTTTATCTGTCTAAATAGCTGCTAGTCCAATTCCATTAATGCTTGCATATTTAATAAACTTTTAATGTTGGATTTTAATGAGTTGGCAGTTATCTCTGAACATCCAGCTGCAGCAGTCACACAGTTGAGGAGGCTCTCAAGTGCGGATTTCTCTCAGAAGACATGTGGCCTTTTCTTGGGCAGGCAGCACTTCACAGGCCATAGCATGCTTTGCTTTAGCCTGTGCTGACGTGCTTCAATGTTGAATTTCCTAATGGGGGAGCTTTTTCAGGGGAGGAATCTTAAACTGAGTTTAAAAGAACATGACCTTGGTTAATCTTACAGTGAACCATTTATCTACTTGGGTTAATTCTTGCCAGAGATCTAAATATTTTGGCTGCGAAATGGGGCCTGTTAAGGAATTTGTTTCTAATGTGGCATTTGCTCATTTACAATCCAAATGTTTTGGCTTTGTCTTTTCAGCGTTGTTTTCCAAGCATCTGTCCAACTCCACAAAATACCAAACAGGCTAAGAAGTGCCCTCATTTTCAGCACAGTTGTACCTGAGTGTCCCTAATGAGGTTAAGGAAGCCAATCTATTGTTGATGAGACCTTGGTGAAATTGAGCAGAAAAGTTCAGTGTTAGTATTTCTGAGATAAACCCAAGTGTAGTGAATAAATGTCAGTAAGTAAAATGCATCAAACCATGTGAAAAGGGACTTTTGATAACACAGTGTAATTCTCTGCTCCGGCACCAGTGTGACTTTAAAGTCACTTCCCATTCCCAGCCTTCAGGATACATTTCAGTATGCTACTGTAACGTAGATATTAAATACATAAACTGTGAGGGTCGCAGAGGTAAAAATTGGAGCCTTTACTGCCCTTTGTCAGCATAGCTGTTCGGTAACTGGAGCCATCAGGCTGGTTTCAGGTGACCTTTCTGTGTGCCAGGTAAAAAGCAGGAAAAATGTAATATTTATGTAACACAGTATTGCTGTCAGCGAAAGAGCTGTATTTTAAACTGAGGTTCTTTTTGTATCTGTAGAATACCAGTTTCTGAGAGGAACGGCAAAGAAATTTAACTGCAAAAACTGATGGACCATTGCATCTTCCAAAATGAGCCTTTTCACACTTTTCTACTGGAAGCTAGAATGTCGTGAAGGTGAGTAGGTTTTGTCTGTGACGGATGAACTGTTTAATGTCTTGGGCCTTGGCCATCAGTCTTCTCAGAGATAGGACTGCCCTCGTTTCAGCTTAATGTGCGCAGGAAAGGCACAGCCCATGGAAGCGTATTTGTGAAGCAATTTATTTTGTCATTGGAAGAAATATCTAGGAAGCAGGTATATTTTCTGCCATGTCCATTAATTATCACTAATTTGGAAACTCTTGAAGAAATGGAGTGCTTAGTGAAAGAGGTGAACCATGGGAAGGAGCATGGATATTTTTTGGAGGGTGGAGGATGAACAAGTGTTTTACTTGCAGGATGAGGAAGTCAAGTTTGAAAGACAAACTTCAGTTTGCCAAATGTATTAAATTAGGTAGGGCTTTTTCAAGTTCTATTCCAGTCGTACCTCAAGTGATGGTATCAGCATTCAGAGTAGCTGAAGATGACTGCCTGCTGTCACAGATAGTAAGTTAATTTCCCCAAAGTAAAGAACATAGTGCTTCAATGAAATTAAATCAATTTTATTTTGTAAAGTTTGTGGTATCTTTTTGTTATTTTTGTACTCATACCCTTAGGGCTGTAGGCAGTGACCGTGCAGTATTGTTTTAAAATCCTTTAATAACAGAAATTAAAATGGGAAGTCACAAACAGTTGAGGTTTATAACATCTTGATTTAGACTGTACTGTCACTTTATGTAAGCACATAAAAGGAAGCAGTGAGTCTGTGTAAGTCTAAGGTTGCTTGCATAGTGATATCAATTGGGATTTACTTAGGCTAGTAAAGTTGCTTTTCTGTTAGTTAGCTTATTGATAATTACATTTTCTCTCTTTTTAATATGAACTGCCCAGAACTGATGAAATCAAAGCTAATGGTGCAGTGTGAGTGGTGAAAAATGTATCTAGGTGTTTGCCAGGTGTCCTTCTGTGTGGAAATTGTTTCAAAATGCCCAGCGTTGGAGTCATAGGCCTCCCATGTGCAAATACTGTACGGTGTGGGAAGGAAGCCTGCTAGAAGTTCAGTCTACAATAATCTCAGTTTTCCTGTGTTTTTGCAGCTTTGAAGCTTTGTGTCCTGTTACCCATGTGAGTTTCTGAAATATTTTTATATGGAGCAGTGCTGATGAGCCTTTCATGTGAGTGTGGTACTTGACAGAGGCAGGGCGATGCAGTAGGAGGGGGCCTTACTACTGGAGAAGAAGACTTGTAGCTGGGGAGATACTGTGCATGTTCCTTTGTGCTGTTTGGTCTCATAGCTGGAGAGAGAAATACTGTGCATGTTCATTTGCACTATTTGGTCTCTGGTATAATCTACGTGATTCTACGTGAAGGGATGGCAAACTGAAACCCCCAAACCAAAACATGTTGCTAAGGTCTAAAACCTTGTCCTGCATTAGCCCCGGGTGTCAGTGCTCTAACTTTAGTCCTGGGCCCACGTTCCTCAACCAGAAGATTTGTTTCTGATTTGTTTTCACTAATGGTAAGTGTGTTGCAATAGATGTCTCTGATAGCTGTGTTTGGGGAAAAAGGAGTTATCAAAATGCTCAGGTGACTTCAGTTTGTATTTCTGAGCATCTCTTTTTTGTTTCTCAGCTAGGACAACTGGGTTTTGAGCTTTTGTTATGTGTAGTTAGATGCTGAGAACTCCGGGAAGACTTTAAGTAGGATCTTGCTGTTGGTGTTTCACACTTTCTACCTAATAACATGGAAGCTAATCTAATGCTACCAAAAAGTAAGATGCTTTCTAAGAGCTTTAAGTTGAGTATTTTCTGTCTATATGGAAAAAATAACAATTCTTTTTCCTGTACTGCTTGCAGTCTAAACATTTAAGACACGCTTACAGCTGAACTTGGAGTGCCCTAGTTTCTTTCCACATTATGCGTTCGTTGTATGCAAAGAGGCTGTGAATGGCTGCATATTTATAACAATCTTCAGTTATTTTTGGAGGGAAGGATCTTTTAAATTTGATCCATGAATCCTGTACAAGTAACTGTATATGAATATCTAACTAAAAACTACTTGTGACAGTTGAGTGGTTGTGGAAGTCAGTAGTTACACTGATGCTGTTTGTGAGTGGGTGAAGGATGGTTGGAAGGTGAAAAATGTCATCTGTGAATCCTTTTGCTGGAAAATCTGGAAAACTAGGGAATGTAATTTGGAAATATTTTTTCTGGTGTAGCCTGTGCTTTTGTACTGATGTAGATGAACAGAAACACCACCTTCCTTTTGCTCTCTTTCTTCTCCTCTTACATCTTGATGAAAAGTGCAACTCTCCTCTCCAGATAAAGATTGTGCAACAGTGAGAAAAGGGTGAGTGTGTGTGAAAGAAGGATATTTTTCTTTCTACAAGGCTTCTTTGTTCTCTGAGGTCAGGAAGAGCTGATCTCCCAGTCGTTTCATAAGCTCTTCTGTTACCTGTTCACCGACTGTTAGGTCAGTTCCCCCAAATGAATGGATCCTCCTATGTATGAGTCATTAGGTAAATATCAGGTAGCGCTGGTATTCTAATACTGTCTGCTTTGAGTACTTGCTCCTTGTTCTTGTTTGCAGTTGACTGAATAATTTCTTTGCTGTTGTCACAACCCCAGTGGTTTTTCTCAGCACCGGATCTTCTCACAGCATGCCATGGTAGAGAGAGATCTTCATTGGTCCTGCTTGCTGGTCCGGCCTTGTTAGAGTGTATGTTTTCAACAGTAGCTGGAAAAATATTTGGAGATGTTTCCAGTAAAACAGTTGGTACTGATTCTTGGCTCAAAGCCTCCGCTTGATCAGAGGCAGCATCGTGGCTTGCCAGATGGCCTGCAGGCTGGATCTGGTGCGTGCTCTGATTGCACCCCTCCTGCAGGACAGGGCACGAGAGGCAGCGCTTTGCTGGCCTCCCGTGGGACACCAGAGCACGCTGTGTTCGGAGCTGCCACTAGAGCAGGAAGTGTCAGCAGTTCCTGCCTGCCTCGAAGGACAGCTGACTGCTGCAGGCAGGGCTTCAGGACGGGAGAGCTGAGAGCTGTGCTCCTCCAGCCGTTGCTGCAGCCGAAGGGTAGCTGGGTGGTCGTGATTCCTTGCTGTCTCCTTGAAGAGGAGCCTTGGAGCCTGCATGTGGGGCAGGGCACTTGCGTATTTGTGCTCACGGTTGGGAGGGAACAGAGCACGTTGCCCTCTGGCCCATGCAGGTGCCACAGACTGGCCTCCCACGTGCATGTGTCCAGGTAAGGGATAACTGCTGGGTTCTGCTGAGGCTGTGATCTGTGTCCATTTTTCATGTAGGTGAGACTGCAGAAGGCTTCTGTCCTAGGTGCAAGACCTTGGATAGGCATAGAGGTCCCCGTTGGTTTATCTCTCTTGTGTTTCTGTCCCTGATGTCATCACCTGAGGCCTTTTTGGATTGAAAATGCTTCACTATTTTCTATGGACCCACAAACTGGAAGGCGCTGTGCAGCGAGAATCAGGTGCCATCCCTGCTTTCCATGGGAGAGGGACAGCTTCCAGGGCTGGCTGGCCGAGTCCAGTTTGGGGGAGGAAAGTGAAGGAAAATTGCAGAAACCTGCCCTCTGAGGCATTGGCATCCCCTTCTGCCAAGGGGAGCTATTCCAGCCACCTCTAGAGAGGTTTCTGGAGGTGTTAAGGGTTTCTTGTTACACGCTGGAAGTCTAACAGTTCAGCTGTGGTACCAGCAGTGCAACAGCCTGCGACAAACGCCAGGTTTCCTAGAGGAAGATCCATCGGACCCATTGCCACGTTGAATTTATAGCTGCTGCCAACGTTCCTGCAGTGAATTTGCCAGCTTGGTTGGTAGAAATATGTAGACTTTGGGGGATGTTCCATTTGCTGTGTTGGAAACCATTTGTTTTGCGTCAACCATGTGTAAAATATTACTGCCGGGAACTGGTAGCATTCACTTAGTGGTGAAGGGGCTGTACACTCAATACCAGTCCAAGACTTGCTGTTCTTAGAGCTGTTTTACACAGCCACTCCCTTTAATTAGCTCTCCATGAACAAAAATTTAAGAATCCCTGATCTAGGATATCTCTGTGCCAGGAGTTAGTAATTATATTTATTGTAAATAAATATAATAAAAGAAAATAACCTTTCTTTTATTAAGATCCACTATTAAGAAAATCAGTTGTGGTAAGCAGAGCACATTGATCTGTCATTTAGTTCAGGCAGTAACTGTGAACAACTTTTATCGTGTTGGAGGAGAGAAGGAAGGATTCTTGTGGTGTTTTTTTTCTAGCTTCCTGAATATAACAGTTCTGTTTTTAAGGTGTATTTTTCCTACACTTGTATATTGAGTGGCTGTAAATAAAAATCCATGATTACAATATGATCGTGATTAGCTACATAGATACAGGAGAGGTGCAGCACTCATTTCACTGTAAATTTGCCAGGTAGCATTATTTGTCTGCATGTTGTCTTACCAAATAAGAAAATACTGTTTCTCCAGCACTTTGCACTTGCCCTCTTGAAATAGAGTTACATCTCTATTAAACTAACATGTTTGATCAGCGCCACTGAGTAAAGGAGAAGCCCAGTGTTACTGATAAGGTCCACAATAAATTTGTACTTAGTTTATTTAGCACCTGGCTCTGTCTCCATTCTCTGGTGCACGAGTATTGCAGTATTGGTAGTTCAGAAATACCTGTGTTTGGAAAGGTGCTCAAGCCTTCAGCTCAGATGAGTTACCACAATTTATTTTTCCTTGAAATCTAAATGCTGTCTTTGAGTTGATGCATCTTTTTAATCTCAGGCAAAAGGGAGCTCCGGTTTTATCTTTTAATTTAAGCAACCTTGATAAAAAGAAGCCAGGTTATGCCGGAGTCAATGTGATGATAATCAATTCCTTCTGTTCTTAAGTCATAGTGAAAATGAAAAGAGCTAAATTTACTGTCTGTTCTTCATGCCTTTTTGTACAGCGTAAAAGAAAATTAAGCTCTTTTGACCTTCCTCTGACATGTGTAGTCAGCGAAGATGAGGGCAGAGAAAGGCTTTGTCAAAATAAATGAAGTCGATACCGGGCTTTCTAAAATTGTTACAATGTTCTCCAGTATTATGCTGCAATTAAAGTCACAGCCTGTGAAGACAAGTGCAGGCAATCTCAGCTGCTATTTCATCCACCAGCACATTTCTTGGTTTCAAGTTTTTGTTCTGTCTTTCAAGCACTCTGTCACAGACATTTTGAGCCAGTGGCTCTAACCGGGTGCTGTGCTCCTAATGTGAAGCTTTGTCATACGCATCACCTGGAGTGTGATTGCACCCCCAGAAAACCAGTTGTCCTAGGTCTGAGCAGAGCTGGCTGAAATCAGGAGCACTGGGATTTGGACAGAGCTGTGGCAGTGATACACATACATGGATCAGAAGGGGTTTGCAATAAACTCGAGGGTTTAAACCTTAATGCTGTGTATATACCCTTACAACCAACTACAGCTGTGTACCTTTTTTTGCAAGAGAGTTGTAATTTTCCACGACAGTGAGGAGTGTTGAGTTCTCCCATAAACTACTAGAAAGTATAGTGTTAAGATTAAAAAAAGATAAATAAAACCAAAACAAAACAGCTTGCTGCTCCAATGGATCTACCAATTTGTTTCATTGTGTGTTTGCTAATGGCAAGGAAGGCTGGAGAGAGCTTCAGCTGCAAGTCCTGTGAGTTTAAGTTATGCTCACCTGGTCTGTATTGCAGCAAGGGCAGCGAATTTGTTCTTCCTGAGGTGTCTTTGTGGAGGAGATGATGAATTTGACAGCTCGTGGTGCAGGGGACTAGTTCATTAGTTGCTGATGGTGATCTGCATGCAAACTGAGGTACCTGCTAGCAGCAGGCATAGAAGTGGTGCTCTGTGCCTCTGCGGCTGCTGCGGGAGCTGGGAGCGCTGCAGGTGCATTTGCACGGTCAGTGTTAGCTGTGGCCTCTGAGGGGAGGGGGTGAAAACCTGAGCGTGCACAGTTTCCTATGTGAAAACTGGTAGTGTGCGTGCTGCTGTTTTGTAGTCTGCGTTGCATCTGAAGAACTGAGCGGTGTGCTCGTAAACTGGTTGTGTTTTAACTGAGGTGGCGGTTAAGAAGGGGATGGCTTAATGTTTGCTTGGCAGAACATTGCAGCAGTAGCAGAGGATGTTGTATTCTATGTTTAGTTTCAGGTCTAACAAAACTCCTACCTAGTTATGCTTTGGTACGTTCCTGCTTCTCTACTCTATATTTCCTAGACAGCTGTGTTTGCACTGGCTGACTTATCCAAAAAGTGATTTTACTGGTATCTTTATTTGTTTTACCCTGTACCGATAGCAGCCTTCAGCCAGCTCTCTGTTTCCAGTGTCAGGATGGGCAAAGTGCAGACTGCAAAATGAGCTTGTCCTGGGGAAGCATTGTACAGTACAGTACAACCTGGACAGTATAACATAGTGGCGAACTCAAATCGTGGTGGATTGTTCTGGGTACGGACTCTGGGGAGTTGAAACCAGCCAGGTTTTGCCTGATGGAAAAGTTAGAAAACAGCTAATGCAGCTGAAAGAACAGGCTTTTCTGGATGCTTTTTTTTTTCTTACAGAAAGTAACAATGATTTACCTGCCATGTTGTATCTTGCAGCTGGAATGACTGACAGTTCATGGGAAGTGCCATCTGAAAACTGCAGGCGATTTCCTTTCTCACAGTAGACCAAAGAGAGCTTTGCTTTGCTGTTTCAGCACCAGAAGTGACAAAGCTCAGTAGTGGAGTTGCGATGTATGCTGCTACAGGTTTTCATTTTATTTTGCTCTGAAAAGAGCTTGTATCTTTGGTGGTACATGTGCTGTAATTTGCAAACTGCTATAGATGAGGCAAACCAAATTCACTTTTTCATTGCTGTGAAAAATAGGATCGTACAGAAACACTTTGCATCCCCCAGAAGAATAAAAATTTGTTGGTGTAGTGGTATTGATGTTGGACACTGGATGATGCAAAGTTAAGGTCAGAGTTTGAGACTACTTAAACATTCTTCCCCCCCACTCCTTGTTGGGGAGGGTTGGAAGTCTAGCCTAGATTAAAACAGAGGCTGAGGAAGCAGCAATGTCAAGCAGCTTTTGGAAGTCTGATCTTTCCATTGTATGCCAAAACCAACAGGTATGATTCTATGTTTCTATGTATGTACAAATTGCTAAGACTTCTGAAGTATTATGAATGCTTCAGCATATTGCTTAAACAGATGAAAAAACAACATGTTGCTTATGAAATAGCTGTAGTTTTAGTGTTGGATAGGAATTTAGCTTATTGGGATGATGTGGGAGGAATGCTGTCAAATGAAATTCTGTGCATAGCAGTGAACGGAATTCTCTAAATTTTGTTTACAGAAGTATTTCTGTGCAAAAAGAAAGTACATATATGTAGCAGTATGCAATGGCAATAGACATATCCAGTAAAAATGGACAAGTATATTAAACCATGAATTTAAGGGAGAGCTAGAGTGGTTGCCTGGGGCTTCAGTCTGACTTTTCAGTGCTCTGGATAGTTAATATGGAATCGCCTTACTGCTAGGACAGAGGAGCCCAGAATAATTTTCCTTGTCCCAGTTAAGTCAAGAACTATTAGAGCAGTGGAAATAAGGTTTCAACAAGAGGGGGAAAAAGGGTGAGCGAAGTGTCAGCTCTCACTCTCTAGTTAGAGGGAAAAGTACACATGTACCAAAAGGCAGAACTGCAAGGAGTGTAAGTAGCAGTTACCAGTGGAAACAGAAATTAGGCTAGTGATGCCAAAGCACATAAGTGGATTAGGAATTATTTTCACTCTTTCTGGTCCTTAAAATAAATAAATAAAGGCAAACTGTATGTGAATTTGCAGTAAGGAGGGTAGGTCAAAGGAATACATGTTCTTCTGACCTGCATGTCTGTCAGGAAAGGATTCCTCTCTGTTATCAAGCCTGACCCTTGAGCCATTCAGAGTCATTCCTCTCCAATCCAGTACCGCCATATCATGCTACACGGGCTGTACAGGAGACCTACTGCGATTCGGTGGCATTGTTTCCCTGATGTTGGCAGCAGAAAAGGCACAGCAGCTTAGAAACTCTAGAAGTGACATCAAGTACTTTTCAGCATACCTTCCTCACCTCCTTTCCCTAAGGCATAATATCCCAAGACATGGCAGGAGAAGGACATTTGATTGTATGATGCTGCAATAGAAGTAATATTACTGAACAGCTTATCCAAGGACCAGGAGATCAGAAGATGGGCGTGTTTGTGTGAGAGGTTTCTTCAAGCTTCTCACTGCAACACCTGGGAGGTACTCCGGAAGCAGAACTTCTGGTGTCTCTTTGAAGTGCACGTGTACCAAGAACACTGGAAGAAATGAAAGGGTGTAACGTAGAAGGTCAGGAACTGGTCAAAACAGTCCTGTAGGTTGATGACTGCATGTGGCGGGCTGTTTGCTCCGTAGCCATGACCGTGACCATTTTGCTTCTTAGCTGTTAGCCTTCTAGCCTAAGCTGATGATCAGTAGGCTTCCTGTTTGAAGAAGTGGGGCTGTTGACTAAAGAAAAAGATATTTTACTATACTCTTCTTTACAAGGAACTCAGCATCGTGCTGAGGACTTATCTGCAGGAATAATTTCTCATTGTGGTGTATCGTTATTCTCCCATCAGCAGAGAGGCTGATAGTTGGAAGTTGTGAATTTGAAAAATTACTAAATTCTTTCATGGCTAACACTTGTCTCTTACCCATGCAGACTGTTGATGTGTCAGAATCTTTGCAAAAAGGGACATTTTTTGGCATTGGGGTTAGTTTTTGTGGTTCTCAAAATATGTATGGTCCTGTGCAGCTGAGAGTCGTTACCTGTACAATGCATTTGCTTTTGAACTACTCAGAGACTATTTCTGTACTGCCTCCCAGTGATGCATGTGGGCAGGAAGAAGTTTGATCAATCCATTGCTTATACAGAAGAAGATACAAGGCAAGCCCAAAGGGGAGGCAGAAGTGAGCATTAAGTGTTCTCAGCTGGCTCTTCTAATCATCTAAAGAAAATCGTCCTTTATGTCATCCCAGGTGATGATATTCACAAAAGCCAAACTAGAAAATCATACCCGTATCAGGTACCTACTGTCTGCAAAGTCTTTTGTGCCTTTATCTTGATTACCTTTGTTACCTTGGGCACTTGGCACAAGAAAAAAATCCACATCATTCTGATTGCTTTGTGCTTCATCTCAAAAACAACATCTTGGAAATGTTACCTCAGCTGTGTTCAACCTCTGAAGTAGAATTTGGTCTTTCTGGGAATCATGTGAGAGCAAGGGATTGCCTGGAGCAACGGAGTAGATACTGAAGCTGCAAGAGCAGAGACCTTGATATCAAAGGCCACCTGCAACTGCTCTCCTTCTCTTCAGCCTTAAAGTTCACTGGGTCACAAACTGAGCTCGCCATCTTCCTGTACAATGGGTAGCAGTTCTTGAGAAGATGAACGGGACAGTTTATCAAGGATTATTTCATATTTATGTTCCAGTCAGAAATCTTCTCCTTTTTGGATGTTCCCTTGCCTACTTTATTAGTCCTTCGGGGACAGTAAGCAAATCGATGTCAATATGTAGCTTCGACCTTCGGATTTGCAAACCAGCTTCCACAGTTATTTGGTAGGAGTAAAACGACGTCTCATAATAGAACATAAACTATTTTTTTTCCATAAATTGCTTTATATTGATCAGCTGATGTGAAGAATTTCTTATGAAAAGCTAAACAAAACTGCTGAACGTTATCTGCTTGAAGGGAATGGAGAAAAATGTTTGACAGACCACATTGATGTGGCTGATGTTAAACAACGCTCTGCAAATGTATTTCCTGCTCATGGTGTGCATTTTATTACTTCTGCTCAGTCAGAAATACCTTCCTAGCATGCTAGGATTGTATTTCTGGAGTGAACTCAATCAATGTAAAACTGAAAGAGAAATGCTAACGAGCATCACTGTCCCCGTGCAGGTCTACAGGCCTGTGGCTGGCTGCATTTGTTCTGGTAACGTACGCTGATGTGGCACGGCCTTACCTTGGATCTGAAGCACAAAGGACAGAGCACCTTTTCAGCCATTTTGCATTTAATTACCTTCAGGAGTTGCGTAGAGTTGTTTTAAAATATATTTTTCTTGTTCAACCCATTTTCTTCAGCTTAAGTGCAAGCACAGGAATCCCATGGGTGTTACAAGATGGCCCCTTCAAGGCGGCGTAGGTTCAGGTACTGCACTACGTGCAAGGCTCAGTCATTTTTCATTTGTTTTGTTTGCTGTTTGGCACAAGAGAGACTCCCCCAGCCCCCAACTGCTGCCAACAATTAAAGACAGTTACCAGTCCCCAGCGGGAATAAGTGTTTTCAGCCAATATTTACAGCCTGTTCTGTCCTGGAAGAATGGAGCTATCGCTGCTATTGTCAGCTGGAGATGTAGGGAGACTTCCTTTTGGCTCTTTGGTGAGAAATAAGCTGTAAAATACAGCTCTGGTGGTGGCTGTTAGCTTTATTGATTGCCCAAGAAGTGCTGCAAGAAGGCGTTGCATAGCTACGGGTTTCCCTAGCTCAAGCTAATTAGCGTATTTGATTTCTTCTGAGTCCTGATCAGTGAGTAACCCTGGTCACCTTCATCCTGGTGAGGACGGATCCTCCCTGTGCTTGCATGTCACAGGGTATGACTGAGGCCAAGTCCCCTGCAGGTGTGTTGTGAGTCGGTCGATGAGCTGCTTCCTTGGAATATGTCCTCTTCTGCATGAGGGCAACATCCTTAACTGGTGTCGGATAAGATACGGGATGACTGTTTAATATGATGAATGCCATTTATCTTAATATTGAAAGTTTCTCTTGAGAAAATAGCATGATTGTCTCACAGGAGATTGCTATTACAATAGAACTGTATCATAATCTGTCAATATAAATCTTTAATGTTCTCTGTCACTGGAGCAGCGTGGCACACCCGCAGTTTGGTTGTTATCTGTATCTTATTCAGTACTTGGCCTCTTTCTCCGGAGGCCTGCAGAGGTTGCTGTTCAGTAGGAAGAAGCACCGTGTCGCATCAGCTTTTGGGAAGCCGAAAATTCATAGTGGCCAGCAGTGCAACTGGGGGTCCTTTTGTGCTGGCATTAGTACGCCCCGATGTAAGGTGGGTGTGGAAGAGCCAGGGATGCTGTATTGGTTTGTGAGTTTGTTGCCAGCAGCTAATTGCAGAGAAAAAGAAACTTCTGATGTGGGTGTGCTTGCAACACTTAATTTTGTCTTTGTAGGTTTTTCTGTGGGTTTCTGTTTCTTCATTTTTTTCTCTGCCTCAGGAGAGAAGGAAACTAAATGTTGAACCTGCTTCTGAAGCTCGTGGTCGCTTTCCAAAATATACACCAACCTTGAGGAGAGTGAAAAATATGAAAATACCAGTGTATGTGCTTCAAAAAATGTTACTACTTTTAAAAGAGCAGACCTGTACTCGTTAATGACCTGCCTTGTTGCGTGGAGGATTTCCAAAGGCCAGACAGCTTTCACTATGCTCAGTGGCATTTGTAGCTTGTTACTTCATGGCCTGCCTCTGTGTTCAGCTGTAGGAGGGGTTAGGAAAGCCAAGCACATGGCTTTCCTGCTCTTCTTCTGATGCTCTCCCATTTGCTGCTTGGGGGGAACAGAAATAGTTGTAATAAAATACAGTTACGCTGCTGGGGTGGAAGCTGGGGCTGACTGAGCCTTTGATTTCAGTGAAGCTGGCATTTCTCTTTCGGGTTGGAGACTGGGAGGACAACTGGGTATGCTCGTGGTGATGGCAGAGGGGAGAGAGGCAGTTGTATGAATTTTGGCAAGTGTATGTAAAAACAGGAAAAACTAGGTTTGAGGTGCAAAAGGTATAAATAGGGAATGGAAATGGGCTGCTCTTTGACAATACAGCTGAAAGAAGCAGGCAATGGTGATCAGGTTACAGTCTGGGGGAGGTAAAAGCAAAAAAAAAAACAAAAAAGGGGCAAGAAAAGTGGAGGTAGAGATCTCTGTAGTTGTCAGGGAATGCATTCATTTCGTTTTTAGGATAAGCCATTTTAGTCACTAAGAAACACTAATCAGCAACTCTTCTCCCCTCACAGGTTCATTTAACCAGTCTGAGCCTACTCCTTAGCGGGATGGGAGTAACTCAAGGAAATGATGGGAAAAGGGTGATCCTTACTGATGGATTTTATTTGCAAGGCAAATTGCACAGGGAGAAAATGATTCCTTCTTTTAGGAGAAGTGTTGCTAGAGGAATAGTTCTTGTTGGGTCCCTTTTCTGCTTGCTGGCCTAGGTGGATTCAGTTTGTTCAGTATTTCTGCATGCATCTTCATTCCCTGCTTCTAGAGTTTCACTGTGTTCTTAGCAGGTAACATGGTGCCCTTAACTGGGGATGAGCAGCACTTTGTTTGGTAAGGTGCAGCGCAACAGTTGTGTTCTCAGGGCTGTTATCCCCAGCACTGTGCCAAACTGTCCAGGCTGTGAAATCGAGGTACTGGCTTTAGAGTTCTGTGTATGTTGCTAGCCGTTGTGCTGCTGTGTTGTGCCAGGTACAAAGATTTCTCTGCTCTTGTTCTCCTATTTTATTTTTATACTTAGTTTTTCACTTCGTGTCATGTAGAAGTCAAAGAAGGTGTATGTAGTTCAGCAGCAGCAGAACCATGCTTACTATGAATGGGCTGCTTTGCACAATAAACATGTTGGGGGCAGAGACTCAAGCCTTTCAACCTCCTATGTTGCAATGTCTTTTTTTTTCTTCATACTTTGACACAGCTCCTGCAAGAAATGTATAGTTACCTTCCAGTGGCCTCTCTCCCTTACAGCCCTTCTTTCCGTTTCCATTTTTTTCCTTAAATGGTGAGAAGCCATCAGGTTAAGTAATATTTAATGTTCCTTTGAGTTGGAAGCTTCCATCCCACTCTGATGAGCAGAGATCTGGCCTCAGTTATTTGTACCTTTATGTGCTTTTAGCAGTCTAATGACAGCGAGGTGGTGTAATTGTGTAGGAGCTCCTTACTCCTCCGACCAGGAAACACAATGGTGTAGCATATTATCTGTTGACACTGCAAGCTGTGTTGACTGGCTTGGTTTTGTAGAGAGCAGTCAGGTACCTCAGGAGCTTGGATCTTATCTGCAGGCTGCTCTGTGGCCTGAGGGCAAATCTGGGCAGTGGTTCTCTGTTTCTTGGGCATGTTAGAGGGGAAGAAAACTTCTGCAGAAGAGAGGGTTGTCTCTGAACCTAGGCAGAGGCTTTTACAGGAACCAAGAGATGTTACAAGTGTTCAGTCTTCCCCGCAGAAGCATAGTCTACTCTGATTTACCTTTTTTAGCTTGAAACAGTGCTGCATGGATGCTAAAAACCCACGCTCCTAAAATAGATAGAGTAGAACAAGCACTTCACTGATGACTCTTCTCCAGGAGAGGAGAGGGAGAAGGTAACAATGTACAGATGGCAGGTATTAGTCATGTCACTTAATATATCTGAAGACCTCAGACACCATCAGCACAAAGGTGGCAGAGGAACCTGGAGGGAATTAGACTTTCTAACAAACCAGGCTGGATGTTTGAGGTGCACTGGGTACGGATGTGAGACCTGAGGAAATGAGGGGACTTCCAGCCAATTGAGCAAAACAATGAAGAGTGTGCTCGCAGAGGCTCAAAGTGCTCGATGGATCCCAAGCCTGCTTTTACCTGCCTGTTCGCAAAGCTGTTCTCTTGTATGTTTGACAGGTCTCTCAGAGCATCTCTCTGGGGAGTTCCCGTGCTTACAATGCAGCTGCCTGTGCAGAAAGGCTAGTACAAAGGTTCGCTACCTCCAAAATAAGTGATTTTTCCAATATAAATATTGATTTGAACGGTGTTATTCTAGCTTTTACGGTAATGAGTGCTGTACAGAAGCTGCTTGTTCTTTTCACGTAGTATCTACATTGCCAGCATGCACCTTGTAGTCCAATTTGGCTGGCTCAGCATCCCCTCACTTCCTCAGGTCACACATTGGCCTTGGCCCAGTTGGCAATCAGCTCATGGAAGAGCCTCTGAGGTCCCACTGCCTGCTGATTTGCTGGGAACACATCTTGTAAATGGAATACAAAGTATGTATATCTGCTTGTACCTAAGTGGCTTCCAGCAGACTTGACCCCATGGAGCAAGCAGGCCACTGAAGTCCCTGCAGAGGCATCGTGGGAGAAGTGCATCGTTTCCAGTTGCTTGCTCTGATTGCATTGTTTGTGTAATTATTTGCTGTAAAGCCAGCGGGTGCGAGAGGCTGCGTGGCTGTGGGCACGAGGTGTAGGAAGGGGAAGTGGAGCTGTGGGCATGTTGGACTTCCTTGTGTGTAGAAGGGGTCACGAGAAATCACAGCGCAGGGCTGTTTTCCCCATCTGTTTTTTTTTTTGACAGATCTTCAGCAACAGAGGCTGAATGTGCACTCTCCTTGTGTTTTTCCCCTTTTGTTTCACCTTTTTGGTGTTTGTTTATGAAGAGCTGCTCTCCTGAATGTACTCCTGTCTCTTTTTGCACTTGTGCTCAGACCTCTGTGTAAGCCCTGTGGGCTGCTCAGTTACGACTGCTGTTTTGGTGGCACTTCCCTTCTTTGGGATTCAGCTATTGCCAGACACCTAGTGAAAGTATGAAGTGAGTGAAGTACTTACCTGCGGTGAACTCTGCTGATACATCAGGGGCTAAGCTAAGCTTTGTTTATTAATGTTGTTAATTTAAATTGTGCCAGAATGCTTTGAAAATGTGACAGCGGACAGGGCAGCAGGCAGTCAACACCGTTAAATGACAATACTGCTCAATATTTGCTGTTAATTGAGAGAGGCAGCAGCTGCTGGTATGTGGCTTCAGCCAGGATGAATTAGTAACAAGTCTGTAACTTGTTTTATTTTTCTTCCCTGGTTTAAAGTTGCATCCGCCCTTTACAGTTCAGTAGCTTGCTTGGGATAGAAATCAAAGATCATAGCAGGCCTTAATTGAGGACTTGATTTTGTTTCTGTTTCCCAGTGAGTTGTCGTAGCACTGTGATAAATTTGGCAACTGAATAAAATTGCCCTGTATTTAAAGACCAAACTTAAAGATTTTGGGTTAGTTTTTTCTACCCTGTGTGGCAGAAGGTGTGAAGGTAGCAGGCAAAGCTAGCTCCTGCTTTGAAAGAAAGCATTTTTGTTGCTTTCCCACTGGCTTCCAAAGGTATTTGCAGTTATGGTTTCTCTGAGGAAGAGTTCGGTTCATCTTTCTTTGCTGGATGGCACTGCAGTTGTATTGGTGTTCGGCTCCTGCTGGAGGGACCCAGCAGCAGGAGGGAGAACACGAATTCAACATTTTCCTTGTGCTTTCTGTGCTTATTTTTTTTGCCATGCAAATGTGTTGTTTAACCTTTGAAAACTTACTGATAAGCTGTTATCAGCCAGCAGTTAAAACAACAAACCCTCCCACCTCGCTGAGTTGGGACAGGAACTTCCCAAGGCTTCAAGGCCTGGGTACTGTACAAGAACAAATCAATCCAGGGAGAGTAACCAGGCTGGGGACAAAGTTTAGTCTCTGAAGAAATTGGCCCCAGTTGCTATTTTCATGCTGTTTGTGCAGTCTTCCCTGTAAGTATGTATTTTGCATGAAATACTTTATTTTGAACTAGATACGATCATGAGAGTGTAAAGCCGAGTTAAGGTGGTGGGCAGCATCTTGAACAGATCTTAAACTGGACACGGGAAATGAAATCTGGGGTCTGAGAACAATGCTAACAGTCACAGCTCGGCTTTCACCACAAGCAGGAGAATTTCAAAGCAAATAATGTTTTGTTTGTTCAGTTCTTTAAACAAAATACATCTGCAAGGGATGGTGTTTGAACCAAATACTCAGACTTCTGCTGGCATTTTGTTAGGATGAGAAATACCAGATTGGAGGAACTATTTGCATCTGTGACAGTTATCCTAAAGGCAAAAAGTCTAACCACCAGGGATGTTTTGTAATCTGTTTCCAGTGTGTATGATTCTCTATATTACATATAATTGGTTTTGTATTTGTTCTACAACAAAAATAACAATTTTTACCAAGGGCGTAAGTCCATTTATGCATTGTTAAGAGTTTAAACCTGTGATACTGTCTTGTTTCGTCTACTGGCTTACAGGTGCATAAAATCTTTAAAGTTAAGCCTGGCAGGCAATGTGTTACAGCCGACAGAACACTATACAAAGCTGTAGTAAATACAAGTGCAGGAAGAACAAAACTCATCTGGTGGTAAAAGTCCTCAGGCCCCCAAAATCTTGTCTCCTCTAGGGTACTGACAATTCCTACCTTTGCTAGCAGTTATAAAATGATGTTTTATAATCTTAGAAAGCTGTAATTTTCACGTGAAATTCAATAATCTATTCCAGTGGTATTCTTCCAGCTTCAGGCATCTTCAGCCTAGTGTTTTTTAAGAACATCTCTCCAATTTAACGTGCTATTTTAACTGTACTGTAATCAAATGCAATCTTTCCTGATTTTGTATGTTTCTGATTCTCAATTATGCATTATTGTTTCATCTGTAGCATCTACTTAAGTGTTTTTTTTTTTCTCTTAAGCAAGAAAATACATTTTGGGGTGTGTATGCACATATATATCGATGTCCATGATTCCTGTCTTTAAAACTGTGGTAAAAATTGTGATTGCCAGCTTTTGGGACTTTTTTTCCTTGATTTCATGGAATCACCAAATGATTTTTTTTGTAAATAGAGACAACCATCTATATTTTAATATATAAAAAGGTTTAAACTCTAAAAATGATCTAATAAACCTGTTTGAATGTGATGCTCTGTCATTCCTTACCTCTTTTGGAAGGAGTTATTAACAGCAATGTGCTAATTAGGAATTAGACTGTATACCTGCGTAGCGTGCTTCCCTATTTCTATTTTAAATTTTTTTGCTAGCTGCTTGGCCTGGTCTGTAGCAAGGTGTGTAGATGTTCTCCCGCTTTGCCGTGGTCAGCTGCCTGCACTTCTAAGGAGCTAGGATGCTGTGTATTTGGTGCTCTTGCTCCTGTTGTGTCCCCACCTGGCTCTCGGGACTTGTCGGTGTGGCATGGTCCTGGTGCCAGCCCATGCTTCTGTGCAGCTGTGTGGGCACCAGCCCCTACGAGAACACTGCTCGTGCCGATGACCAGTCGTTTCCACTTGAGAAGGTACAGCAGAGCTTCGCTGATTGGGAGGCTTTATTTTTCTTTACAAACTGCTGAGCGAAGCGGGAGAAGTCAAATCGCCTCAGATAACACAGTGTGAAAGCAGAGCTGTAGCACGGCTTCAGAGTGCCGGGAGAGTCACCTGCTGCTGCTGCTGCTGGAGGGGTGGGATGGGAATGGCTGAACTGATGCACTGCAGCTGTGCGTCTCTTAGGGCCAGTGTCGGTGCCTTGCCTCCAGGATGGTGGGAATTACTGTGCTAATAAGTGACTTAAACAGGGCTGGTACAGGTCAGCACTGACTGCAGGCTGGGACTTCTGTGCGTGTATATTGCTGTTGTCGTCATCCCGCCTTCAGGAGACCAAATAATAGCCTCTGAATGTAGCTTAACCTTGAATTCACACGCTTTCTTGTTGGGAGTGTGGAATTGACTTTGCTGTTTAATTTGCCACAAAAACAGTGAATATAAGGAATTAGTTGTGCTAGCATTACTGAATCCCTCTTTCAGTGTTGCAGTAATGTTGTTGTGTCTGTGGTGATTAAGGATCTAAGGAAAACAATGTCTGCAGGTAGAGCTACATCGCTTTTTAAGACTACCTACTTCACTTTTCACATTACAGGCTAGTATCAGCCAGTTCTGTAGTTTCAAGGTGTTGATTATTTCTAATTATATGAAGAACCACACTAAGGCTTGCAGTCTTTTAGACTTATGGGGGATGGGAAGAATATACAGTAGGCTCAGGCCTGGAATTCTCAAAATCTGTTACAGTCTCTGCTTGCGTGTTTGTGACAGCAAGAGAAATAATGGTATGAGGAGTTGTAATCTATGTTGGAAGACTGTAATAGCTTAAGCTTTTCCTAAAATTTGCTTAAAATTAGGGAAATAACTTGGAGTGTTAGTATAAAATTAAGTGGAGCAAATCATTAATAGATAATCTGGAAGTGTTATTTTAAAATCAAATCCAATCCAGAATAGCATATATATATATGTATTTAATATGGAAATCTGTGAGCTCTTTTATGGGAGCTGCTTGCTTAATTTAAAATAAAATTGTACTGTAAAAGGATTATAAAGTGTATGCCTGTGCTGAGAAAGGAAGTGCTAAATGTTATGAGGTGTCTCTCTACTCCTAGGTTCCATCCTTCTTTTTGAAAGTGCATACTTTATTTTGGATGTTTTCTGCTGCATTTAAATGTACCATGCAACGTCAGGATATACTAATAGGATGTTTTGGATGGATCTTAGGAACATTTATTTAAATAAGTTTTTGTTCAATGGGATTCTGAGTTTTCTTACTGCTTCTCTTTCTAGAGAAAAGAATTCAGTGCTGGACTGTCTTGAACATTACTCATGGTGCAACTTCAGAGAGCAGCTTGATTTATCTGACTTGAAGAGGAGGCACATGTGCAGTAAGCCAAGAGGACATGGGCTTTCAGTGCATCTGGAAAAATGATCAGGTATCAGCAGTTGTTTATGCTTGAACTGTAGTAACTAGTCAGAAACTTGAGGAGGCATGAAACAAAAGAGCACTCGCTCCTGCAGTTATCGTTACGTTTTAGATGTTCTTTGCTTTCCAAAGGTAGGGATTAGGTAAGTTCTATACCATCTCGTTTTATATTATGTCCATAGCCATTTCACCGCTAAGCGTGCTCGCTTGCAATAGCTCAGTTGCAGGACATCTGATCCAAGTCCAGTTCAGATGCAACTTGTGAGTGACCAGGAAGCAACGAGTGCCAAAGGAGTATTTCCATAGCCTGGGTTGAATTTAAACAAATGTTCAGATTTTTCAAATGTAACTTGAACTCTGAGAGCTTTTATATCTATTCAGTCAAATTTATTGATGTTGTGAGGGGACAATTCCAATATATTGTTGTGTATTTTTTTTTTTTTTTATCGTTTTAAGTACTCTTTCATTGTACTTGCTGTGATAATCGGCTGCTTTTTGGAGAAAGTAGATTTCCACACAGGAACCTACACTGTTTTAGTCTGAGTAGAGACACCAGGGAAGTTCCAGCAAATGCAAAGAACAGTGGTTCACGGTGAAGTTGTAGCAGGTTATAGGCTAAATAATTCTAGAATAATATGTTTTTAGCTATTTGTTTATTTTGAAGCAGCTGTTCATCATCTCTAAAATAATGTCAAATGTTTAAGGAAGTGATCAGGGACTTTTTTTTTTAGCAAGCTCATAGTTACAGTTTGGTTACAGTGAAGTGGATTCATTAAAAGAGTTTGGCATTTTGGCAGTAAACAGCATTTGTCCATTTTGTTCCTCTGCTCACAGCTGTGCTGTCTGAGAAGGCAAAGCCTGCCTGTTGGAGGAGGTAACTGCTGTCTGGGCACAGCCAGGTTCAGCTCCGGGAGAGACTCTGGGAGGCTGAGCAGGGCAGGGGAGGAGGAAGGAATGAGAGGTGCAGGGGGCAGCCAGTAGCCTGAGGCAGGGAGACTGAGATAGGACTGGGAAGCAGACAGCGAGGGCAAAAGGGATGCCTGGAAACAAAGCACAGCTGGCAGGGAAGGCTATGTGCTAACACCTCCTAGTCTGACTGACCCAGTCTCTTTGAATTTCCTTTGCTGAAGATGTTCTGGTTCATATTTTAAGAAAACTTGGTGTTTTTCTACAGGGAGAAACCTGTGCAGCAAAGGTGTGTGCATATTTGGTAAAGAGCTCTGGCTGGTGGGGAGGCCAGTTGCAGGCAGGCTGATCCTGTTGGCTGATCACATCTTTGTTTCCTGAGGAGTCACCAGCCATGCAAAATGGATTTCGGATGTGATTAAGACACTGGTTAGGAGCTTTAAGATGACAAAAAAGAGGCCCTTGATTTCATAAATTCTTGTTGCTTTGAGCTTTGAAATTGACATTACCTGTCTTCCCATTAAAAATGGTGTAATTTTAGCACAAGTTAAGCTTGCGGCTGCAGGTCGTGCATTGTGTCGTTCTGCGTTGCGTGAGGGGTTGGACTAGATGGTCAGAGCAGTTTTTTGGTTCAGGTGTGCTATTTTCCCCCCTCTGTCTGTAAACCAAATTTTTGCTATCACTTTTGAAACTTGAAAAAAATGTCAGAAAGTTCTTCTCATATTCTCTCATCTAATGCATCTGTGTGAGCTTGTGATACTTTAATGTGTATTGCCTTCTAGGTTAGCATGATACCTGTTAAGAATGTCATCCCTTGAATCTTTTATGAATGCAGTTTTTTAGCTTAACTATATCTATTCTATATATTAAAAAACTAAATTGTAAAACTGATATATTACTAGGGCTGCTCTGTAAGTGCTCACTTAAAATTGGCCTTTGCTTTTAAAGTGGGAAGTGCTTGACATATTTGTCTGTGATGGTATTCAGATTATTTTTATTCCCTTTTGTGATTACTGTCAGAAATATACTTTGTTTGACTTCTGCTAACCAAGTTAAAAACACTTTTGAAAACATGTACAATTAATAATTTCAGAGAAATTGCATTAGTCAAATTTTCATTGTATTTTATTTTTATTAAAGGAGAGTATTTGACATTTCAATTGAGCATAGGTATATGTGAAGAACCCTGAAAAGGAGCAAATTGTATAATTGTTCTGTAATCCTTGGGAATTAAGTTTTGAGGCATATTGTGCAAAAAAAAAAAAAGTGTTTTCTTTACAAATACTAGCAGAGAAATCATTTATTCTCATCTTTAACTGTAGCCTCAAGGAGACTGAAAATGTTTTTCTTTAAATTTTCTTTACATTTCTATGAAGTTTCTCATAAGTAGATAACTTCATGCAGATAATAGTAGATGTAAGTTTTCGGAGGTAATTGAGACACCTGTGTGAAGGCTTGCAGGAGCATGCATGATGGGGCTACATTTTGGGATTTGTTTAATATAAAATCTCAGTTCTTTTGTCTGTGAGGGGTGATGGGTACTGTAGAAGCGAAGTATCCATGTATTTAGTCTCTATCTTGTTATGGATTATAATTAAGGTGAAGTATTTTACCGAAGAAAGAAATTTTCCCTTGATGTAAACCTGATTTCATTTAAATGAAAGCAATTAGTTGCATGAACTACCCTGCCCTTGCTTCATCAACAACAATTTATCAGTTTCTTCATCAGCATTGCTGCTTCTTTTTATTTATTTTATTCAGTTAATAGAGAAGACACTCTCTATATTGAAGTGCTGAATGCACAGTAGTGGTGTGACAGGGGAATGAGGTGCCTTAAGGACATGAAGTGGGCCTTTTTGGGGGAACATGATCTTTAGTAGATTGCATGTAACAGGGGAGCAAGTCAACCAGCAAGCTACAAATCATGTAGTTGGTTATTGTTTTTTTTGTTTGTTTTTATCCCAACAATATGATATATCCTTTATGAAAAGGATACACATTTTCTGTTCTTTACTACTAAGTGGGAAATGGCAGTTTGAGCAGGCTTGCATCTCTCAGCTTGAAGGGTAAGTGCAGTCACCGTTTTTGCTCTGCTTATGCAGAACTACAGGTTTTATATGCTGGTGTGAAATAACAGTCCTGGAAGACCCCACGGTTAATGCTTCAGCTACCATGTTTCATGCAGGGCTGTCGTTCTTTCTCTTAGCCATCGCCTGTATTTACAAAGGCGGTGCTTATTTTCCCTGGATAAGCAAAATCTTCTGCAATACAAAGCTGATGGTTTGGTTTAGTTGGGATATTAGGACATTGACGAACTCTTATGTGCCCCTTTGGTGAATATTGTGTAATTTTTGGCTGTCCCTTAGGGACAGCTCTGTGACTTAATTCATAAAGCAAGTATTTGGTACACCACACATCATCTCCTGAGAAGGCCCCGCTTTGGGGCGATACACACGGTTCTGCATTGGGAAAGAGGCGCAAAAAAAGCCCCCACAACAGCGAGCTCTAACAAAAAAGCTACTAGTCTGGGAGGAAGATGCTGAGCAGGTTTTATGTGCCCTAAGAATATTTGCATAGGGCTGATCAACTGTTCTCAAAGGAACTTTATTACAAAACTACAGAGAACTATTAACACTAGAAATAGTGCCTTATTCTGGCAGTCATTAAATTACAAATGCTTGAATTCTGCTGTCTTAATGGGCTTTCAATGTTTTTTTTTTTGTTTTTTTTTTTTGTATTTTTTTCTATAAATCTGAGTAATATTCCTCAAAGAGGTTGTATAACAGTAGCAAGGCTGGAAGGACTCAATTCGGCAAGACCTCATACTGCAAAAGATCAGATTAATTTTTTAGCTTCTGGTCTTGCTGCAAAGCTTTCAGTATTTCACTATCTTCATAGGAAAAGAGGCCTGAGAGGTTCCAGAAGATCATTTTGACCCTTTGCCTCAATGCATCATCATTATTGCAAGGTAATTGTTGTGAGGCCTTTTTCATTTACCCTCTAATACAGGAGGCAACGAGACTTCATAGGTTAGTGCTGTATTTACCACTTAGAAAGCTTCTTCCAACTTAAGTAAATGTCTCTTGTTGCAATTTCAGTCCTTTATGCCTTCTTACCACAGAGGTGGAGGATATTTTTTTTTCTGTTGTTCTACAGAAACCATTATGTTTAAGGACCCTTATATCTCAATTTTCTCTTTTTAATTTGCTCACATTGAGCAACCTCAATCAGCTTACTCGTCCCTTGTAGCTCACTTTATTAACCCTCTGGCCTTTCTCGTACTTGTGTCCGGGTTCTCCTTCTTGGCAAGCCTTGCCCCAAAATGGACTTTGTCACAGGCTTGACCACAACTGAGCAGACCATGAGGGTTTCTTCCATTCTCTCAAATTTGTGTTCCTGTCACTGAATAAAGGTGCCTTGTTTATGACAACTCGATGTTTATAATTTGTGCTCAGTCTGTGATCCTCTCTATCCCCAAATCCTTATCTTCAGACCAGCTGCTCAGCAGTTGTTATTATATTTGTGCAGGTGATTTTCTTCCTCTGAACAGAACCTCCCATATGGTTTCACCAATTCCTCAATAGCTTTCCGTTTATGCACGGGCAGATCAGTGCCTCTTTGTAGGAATAACTTAACTTATTAGGACTTTTCTTTCCACGTGGCACTAATACCGAGGCTTCGTTCTTGGATCTGATTTTTTCCTAGCAGTGTTTCGCAGGCTCCCAGTGTGGGAGAGGAAGGGTGACTGTAGCTCACTCAGCTTTGAAAGTGTCCGTTATAGCTGTTAATTATACATACTTAATTTTATTACTTTTGCAGCATTTCTTACTGCTGGCAATTCTGTTAATGTTAATTATTGTTATGGAAGACTTCATTTTGAAACATTCTCTGGGAGAATCACTATTTTATGGCCGTTTCCCTGAACAAATAGATCTGCTGTTCTCACAGGGCCTCTGCCAAGGATTTCTGCAAACGACCTCCAAGGGGAAAAATAAACACATTTCCTTCCCTTTAGCTGTATGTTTTTGGGTAGACACTTTGAAGATGTGGGTGACTTTCTCGGAGCATTGCGTATCTGAGTTTGCAGCCACCTCCAGCTCCCTGCTTTCATTTCTGAACAGACCTGGAAGGCTCCCTTGTGGCTCCAAGTGCTGCTGCTGTGTGAGCAGAGAGAGCGCCGACGTTTCTGCTCTGAGAGGGCCCGAGGCTTGTTCCAGGGGCAGCCCTGTTGCACCTGTAGCAGCAGGGTCACCGGAATGGGCACCCTGCTTTCTTCCTACCCCAAAGGCAGCCCCTCGGCCAGGGGACGCTCATTCTCAGCGAGGCAGGAACGGGGCCTGAAATCACAGGCTGTGCTGTTGTGATCTGACCCGCTGTAAAGCAAGGCTTGTAAACAGGGCCCCTGACTCCAGTCGCAGCTTGCGTGTTCACGGCATGTTGCACTTGCCCCGCTTTTGGGCTTTTTCTCTCTGCAGTTTTCCCCCCTTCCATCACTCCTTGGCCTCCAGCCCTTGGCTCTGAGACTTGAAGAGACTGAAGATCTTCCAGTGGTTTAAGTAAAAACAATTCCTTTCTTCCTGTCACCCCCCACCTCCCCACTGAAGTTTAAGCCATTCAGAAGGGGAATGTATACCTGCAGGGCTGGAGTGAATCGAACATCTTGCAGGTTTCAGGACTTGACAATAAAATGTCCCTCCAGACATCTTATCTATGCAAATACTTAGGCTCTCTGTTCAACAGTCATTTGCTCCCTCACTTCACCTATTTATTCATGTAGGTAGGAAGTTTTCACAGCAGAGTCCCTCTTGTTACCTTCAAATGTGTGCAGGATGGATTTATAAACAGCCTCATGCCCATGTAGTTATGAGATTAGCCTTTGAGTCACTTGAATCTCATTTCTGATTTTCTGTTTTTTAGTGGAGTATGCCATTTGCTTTGATTTTCCTGCTTCCCTGTGTGTCTGATACTGGGCACCATTGGGAGTGCAGACGATGGGATGGATGGGCCTTGGTCTGGTGCAGCAGAACCATCCTTTCCAGTCAAAGGCTGAATTAAGATTTTTTGCCCCATATCAACATCAAGTTACCAAGGCCTATAGATAGCAAGCTTATGTTATTTTTGACTATTGGCATAATATTGTTGTTCTCAGTCTTCTGCAATTTCAGTAGTTTTCCAGTTTATTAAAATTGAAGGTCATTGGATTGGAGAACTTGTTAAATGATTATTTTAGGACTAATCTCAAATTAATATGATGTGCCGGCTTTGAAATGTTATGCCTAGCAGATGCTGTATACCATTCCTATTACTTACTAATTGGCTTGGAAGTGCTTAATTATCCTGCCTTTTTCAAATATAGTGAATAGATATTTGTTAAATGCTTCTAGCTTTCCTTTTGCACCCATTAGCACTGGCTTTGCCTGCTATGATTCCTAATGGCCTATTTAGTTGCTCAAATATCCTTTTGGAAATCCTCCTACCTGTGAAGTGTCACCACCACTCGTATGTTCCCTTATGAACTTTTTTTTTTTTTTTTTTAATAGCTTATACCCTTGTCATACTCTATACATTTCTTTTTAATTTTTATTTTCCTTTTTCTCTTTAATACTGAGCTGAACTTACACACAGAGTCACGTTTGGGCATCTGATGCTTCATAAAGATTTCCCTGCTTTTGCCAATGTTCTTGTCTGAATGAGCAGGGGGGAAATTCTAATGCAGATCAACTTGAAGTTAGATCTTTTGATGCATAAGTGGTATGCAATGTCCATTATTGAAATATGTAACTGGCTGTAGCCATCCTGTTTTCTAAAGCTGCTCTTTGGCTACTTTCATAATCTTGTAAGGAGCCATCAGTTTTAGGCCAATGACTGTTTTTTCTTTTTCCTACTGAGCTAAGGTAGTTATCCTGGATTAAATTCAGGTGCTTGTATTTGGAAAATTTTAACCGGATCTGTTAAGTCAAGGACAAAATTGAGTGTTGGTATGCTGACCCAAGTCACCATGGAAAAGAAAATGTTAACTTATATATGCAGGCTCTTTTTCTCTACTGGTGTCTTCCTGGGGTTTTGTTCCCACTTACTATGCCTGGTGGGTGCTTTTTAAATGTCATTGCAATTAACCCTTGGAAACCTCTGAAAATTCTATTTTTTCTGCTGAGTTTTTAGTTCTATGGCACTGTTTCTCCTTTTCTTCCGCTTCTTGCATGTACTGTGCTACCCTTCTGGATCCTGAGATCCTGAATTTACCCCACCCCCCACCCTCCTGCTTTTTTTTTTTTTTTTAAGGGTAAGAAAGTAATTCCCATTTCTGTTTGTTTAAAAGTGCCACTGAAATCTGGAAGCTCTTGTTTTTGCACTGCAGTGGTGAGGTAAGCCATAAGCAGGACGTGGTACCCTGGAGGCGAAGGGAAGGCAGGAGGTCAGGGCAGGTCCTCTGAGCTACGGGACCACGTGCTGCTGGGTGAAAGACCGTGGCATGAAGTGATCCCCTGGAGATGTGTCACTCTGCCTTCAGCCCTGCTTCTCCCTTTGGTAGCAGGTACATTCTCCGGGTAGAAACCTCATGATTTGCTTTCTGTGAATTTTAGCTCTTCAGACATATTTCTTATTCGGATCTCCTCAGCAAAAGTTCATGTGTACTCTTTTTGATCTTGAAAGTAGGTAACAAGATTTGCATTAATTTTCTTTGGTCTGCTTTATAAAGCTCCATTCAAAAACCGAAGTCCCAAATCAAAACTCAAATTCAGAGCATGCTAATACATTCATAGCAGCAACTCTTTGGTTGGGGTGGTTGCGTCTCCTGCACTGTGGTGCTGCTAAGAGACGATGTGCTCTGCGGGCAGGTGTAGAGCCCTGTGAGTCCCACCTGGGGTCTTTTACCATGGGCCAGTAGCTGGCACTGTCCTGGCTGTCTGCTGAGTCAAAGACACGCTAATGAAATAAACCATTGTCCTAACACACGCAAAGACCAACCTATCACCTCATACAAGCACATTTTACATAGGTATTCTCAGCAGGCAAGGCTCTGTTAGCCTTCAGGAAAGCTTTTGTATCCTGCCCTTTTCCCTCCACAGAAGCTACTCTCTGTGATTTAAAGTAGCACAAAATCTTTGTTTTCTAAACCCAAATCTGCCTTGCTGTTACATCCATCCCTAGTTCATTTGTGGAGGTTACCCACTTTCCGTAAGGAAAGGTGGGAACGTCTCAGATGTTCTCTCAAAATGCTCTGCTCTACAGAGTAAGTTTTGGGAGTCTGATTTTTGGCTTAGTTGCTTCTTACTTGCTAGGAAAAGGGGTGGTGAAAATACCAAAATTCTGGTTCTTAATAATCTGGAAGGCTACAAATTGGTTAGGAGCTCAAGAGATCACACCAATGAGTTGTGGTAAACCCCAAGGTTGTGTAGTTGCATAATGTGCAGCCTAGGTTTTTCTTCAAACCTTGGCCATAATTCCTGTTTATGCTCAGCTCTCCTCTCCTTCCCTATTATTTCACAGACTAGAATGAGGCAGAACTTGTGTTCTGCCTGTCCAGATCCAAGTTAACCGTAGCTGCCCTTGCGTGCCTCCACCAGGACAGTGTCATCTACTTGAGTGTCCAAACTGACGCAGTGTGTCCTCGCATCTGGTGTGCAGAATGAAGCATATGCACTGGCACAGAAATTAAAATGAAATGAAAATGGCTGGTAGGCTGCTGTGCGGATGACCGCCCTGTTGTGCCCACCATTTGTTACGTAGCTGCATGTGTCAAACCATGCACGCTCCGATTTTTGGTTCTGAATGTTTCTGACGTTGTGAGCCTGTCTGTCTGCTGTTGTGAATGTTTGAGAGCTGAATGTGTGATTTTGTTAGTGCTCCTATTTTTATTTCGTTGGTGCTTTTGCATTGCTAATCAAATACAAGCCTCCTATTGTTCTCCCTGCGGCTTCCTTCCAGTACATGCTCATATTTAGTTATTTTAATAATTCCCAGGGTTTGAAATCCTCAAAAAAGCCAGAGAGATAATAAACTCCTTTTCTGATTACTAAATACATTTGATTCATCTAACAGATGGCTGTTATTTGATCTGCTGTTGTTATCCGAGCTGCGCGGAGGGGCAGAAACTCAGGAGCAGTGACTTGGAGGCAGCAGAGGATGTCCTCGCCCGGTCCTTCCCGTGGAATGGCAGCACTGATGCCATTTTACCCCGCGGCCTCGGTTATGAGCAAATTGTTTTCGGTGGCATCTCCCCGCCTCGCACACGTAGCACGGGGCCTGGTGGGTGCCCTGCGATTCGGGCGGCTCGGCGGTGGGCTCGGGCTGTGCGGTGCCCAGATTTCGCTGGCAGGAGGCGGCTGGCGGTGCCCACGCGGATTGGCTGCCCCCCTGCTCCCCTCGCCGCACAGCCCCAGCCGGCTCCGCCGAATCTCGAAACAGCCCGATTTACATCCATTCATGAATCCGTGACGTCAGCACGCTTCTGTGCTTCTTTGCAGCAGGCTGCAGGATTGTGTGGGTGGAATTTCCTTTTATTTTGCAACACTTCCTTTTTTTTTTTTTTTGCCTTCCATCTTTTTAAAGCAAGAAAATGGAGCATCACATAGGCTACCTTAATCCTTGTAAGTATTTTGTCAAAAATGTCTTTTTTGAAGCGTGTGTGTGTTTGTGTGTGCGTTTAATGGTCAGCATTACCCTTTCGCCATTTATTTCAGAAGGACAGATGGATGTTGCATTTGTGATGTGAAAGGGTTGAAAAAATGATGCTGGGAGAAAGGATAAGGAAATATACAACCTTAATTTATCCATCGCTGCCTGTAAATCTGATAGCTGTCCTGTCCTTTTGCTTGTCTGAGAGAGAGACATTTTTCAGTTACAATTTTGCACGTTATCTTCTTGTGCCCCCCTTTTAAAGGGGAAGGAGGGAATAGCAATGGAGAATGGATATATATGGAATATGCAGGGAATGACATAAGAATTACTAAAGACAGTATAAAGAACCAGAATTGTGTGTGTATGTACATATATTTATATATTTATGCCTTCTAGACAATCAGATTTTTTTCCTTGTGGGCTAATCAATTGATTCTTCTATTGTGTTACAGTAATAAATAATTTAAATCCATTTTTGAGGTGGTGTAGAGATGTCTGTGTTTTCATCAGCCCGGTAGGAATTTGTTCCTTTATTATTGCAAATAGCACTTTGTGCTGTCTGTGTTGTGCTGAACACATGATTTCTACCCCGTTTTCCTAATAGATGAGGAAGCTGGGAGTACCATTCCAATTAGCGATACTGTTCACTGGGGCAAGATTTGTCATATTCTTGCTTACCTGAATGGGGCATGATGTCATGTTTTCTCCCCGTGAAGTGAGTGGAGCCATTCTTTATTTATATTTTTGGAGATTGGGGGGGAAGTGTCGGGTACTGCAATAGCTACATAATAACAAGCCAGATGTCTCTCAAGTAAATGAAAAATTGGGTATTTTATATTGTTCTGGAGAAAGATGACATCAGGCCTGGGTGTTTGGATATGCTGATTTTATCGATAGGCAGTCTGTTTCCATAGGAGAAACTGAAGGAACTTAGTGATCATTCATTTTGAGAAAATATGGAAATCTTTGAGGAAAAACAAATAGATAAGTGAAATGAGAGAGATTTGGCTGGTCTGATTTGCAAACATGGGCACTTTTTGCAGTACCCACTGTGTGTGTAGTCATAGACATCTTGGGATATCCTGGAATGCAGATATGTTTAAAAGTTTCTGGTACTCTCCTTTTTGTTGTTTCCCAAATGTATGTGCATTCTTGTTTCTAGAGAGATGCAACCCTTTGAACCTCGGCTTCTGTAACAGACTTGTGCTGTGAAAATCAAACAAATCATGATTTTGCTGTAGCAGGCTGTTTGTTTTTGTTTTAACACCGGTTTGGTTCGTGTATTTGGGCCCTCGGTCTGATTCTTTGTGGTGTGGAATGGTGCTATCATTCAGATTTGTCTTTGTCCCCTGCTGCCTGGTAGTTAAATTTATAGCTGGGATTCAGTTTGACCCGTGTCTGGAATTAGCAAACAACTTAAAGCACAGAATATATGGTAGGCATTCTTTCAATTTCTCAGTTATATGTGAAAATATGTTAATGGGTTTATTTTTTTTTTCTGGTTGTATTTTTAACCTTCCCTTTTGTCTTCTATTATAAAGAGTTGGTAAGTGGCTTATCTCCAGTGGATCAGAAAATGAAATAATGATTTATTTGAAAATCTCTTCATAGGTAAGCGGTTTCAAAATTGATAGTTATTAAAATGTGGTTCTGCTCTGAGCAGAGGCAGGATAAGAAGGATTTTACAGAATTTCCTTTTTTTTAATGACTGTTACAGCAAATATGAGAAGGTGACTGATTAGACTGGAGTTGTTCATATTTGGTACCCATTCTGTGCTTTCTGCAGTTCAGATGTGGGAATAGATTTCAAACAGTGGGACTTCTCCAAATGGCAGAATCTTTAAATAAAGCTTTTGTATATCTATTCATAAAAATAAAATAAGTCTGGCATCAGTCATACGAACAGATTTAGTCAGAGCAGGTTCTTCTTCAGCTCTGGTCCATGGGGTTGGGGTGGGCAGGGGAAGGCGCCTGAACCTCCTTGTGCACAGAGTGCTTTGGCCGAGGTCCTGCCTCAGATACCAGCTGTGGAGGAAGGCAGCAGAACTTCTAGTGAGTTTTTCAGTCATAACTGAAAGAAAATGAGTAAATTGAGGCAAATATTACTGCTGCATCTGCAGAAGAGGCAGGACTTTGGCACTTCAGCAAGCCCTGGCCTGCTTATGGCGTTCTTTTCTCTCCTTAGCAAATGTGCCCTGTGCAGGGGCTTAAGCTTTTGTAGGATGCTGCTATTATGATTCCGTAGCAAACCACTTGTGCTTCTTGCAGGGGGAAAGGAGGTGGTGAGTAAATATTTCACCTAAAACACACACTGCTTTGGATTGAACAGCAAGCTGGCAGTTGTGGCAGAAATAGCGAGGTGGGCTGGAAGCAGCAACGCCGTGTGTGCTTACTCCCTCCCCTATAAATACTCAGCGTGCATTTCGACCTCTGTCCTCTTTCCCTGTTTACAACTTCAGCTGAAAAGTCTTTTGTTGGAGTGGGTTCAAAGGCATTAGTGACAACTTAGAGTAGAGCAGGGTGAAGACTAGATTTTTTTTCTGTGAAAAGTATGTGGTTTTATAATCCTCCGGTGTAGTTGTTGGTGCTGTTCCTTCTGTGGCAGTTGTAGCTCAGTGCTAGAGGTGCTGTGAGGGAAGGAAGGAGAAACTGGGGTGCAAGTGGGAGGCTGGCCTTCTTCCAGCAGAGTGGGCTTGAGGAATGCAGGTCTCAGTCTGGACATTTTCTTCATGCCTAAGATGTTTGTCCTTTCCTGTCCCCAACCCGTTACTTTGCCACCTTCAGGCCTTGTGGAGGACACCAACATCAGTAATGCACAGTACCACTGAAACATAGAAAGTCTTCCCTCCCCATCCTTCTGGGCCTGAGAAGGTGCCCTTACTTTAGCAACGGTAGCCAAAAGGTTGCTCAGCAGGGATGAGTCAGAGAGCTGAGTGTGGCTTGGGAAGGTCTCTGCAGGATGCTAGGGGACATGTGGCCTGTAGGGCCTCTGAGGATCCTCCTTGTTCCTTGGTGCATGACTTGGTGCATTGCGTGTGCCGTCTTGATCATGTTACCGTCGTGTAAAAGCTCTAGTGGCCTGAGAATAGGATCACACCTCTCGGGTGTTGCTCTAACCCCTTATGCTGTGTCGGTAATACAGGCTTTAATAGAGGCTCCTGAGCAAGTCATTGTGCTTGCTTCTCTATGGAGGAGTAATCCTCTTTGCTTGTGGAAGTGCTGTGGTGCTTACTAAATGCAGTGCTTCCTCTTCCCTGCCGAGCAACCTGCCGGCTGGCCTTCAGGTGTTCCTGTGCCCTTCCCATCGGGTGTGCGCTCCGGCACTGCCCCCAGAGCATGGCACACACCCTGGCTGTTGGTATTTTTTTTTAAATTTCGAGGGTAGTTGCTTAGATACCTCAATACTGGGTATAAGTCATGTAAGCTGCTAGTGCTGAGAAGGTTGTGTGTGTATTTTTTTATGTCAAATATGCTTTGCGAATCTTGAATAATTCATATCTACTACAAAAATAATAACAAGTGTGAGTGAATTTACCTGAGACCAGTCTGATGCTTCACATGAATCAAAGCGGGAGTTTGATTCAGTCACTGGATTCCTGAAAATAGCGCTTTGATATTGATCTTCATCCTCAAAGATCTTTCAGACATTAATTAATCTTAACACTACTCCTTGGAGGAAAATATGATGTTTCAGTTCTTTAAGTTGAGGGAAATTACAAGATACGACTCATTGATAGTACCGGTAAGTTTTAGCGGCTTCACATGGCAATGCCGGGAAAGCTGTAAAGGTATCTGCAAACTTGGAATTTTTCCTGGATTTTGCGGTTGTAAAATACTGGAATTTAAATCCCTTAATCTGTTATTGTTATTTAGTAATGGAACATGGATCTTCAATGAGGTAAGAAAACAGTGCAAAATTCAGAAAACAACTGGAGCAGCACCTGAAGTCTGTGCCTGGGTTTTAAAAGGTGTTTCGTACCAAGAAGACAGCTGTAAAGATGAAATAGATGAGTGCAACTTAAGGTCATTTCTAAATTTTGATCCAAGACGGATTCCAGTAGTAAGTCAGTGGTATAAAAGGCTAATCAGAGTTTAGTCTTTCATTTATACTGGCTAAATGCTATATGTAGATGAGGCTGTGATGGAGGCTATCGATAGTCCACTAGCCATCAGAACATTGTGCTGAAACCACCGGTGTTAAATAGTTGAAGATGTGCAGACAACCAAAACAGAGGTCGCAAATGGGCATACAAATGTGAGCTGAATTTGGTGAAATCAAATTGTTGTAGCAGGATGGTACAAGGTGGTCCCTTGTTTGTCACCCCTTTTTCCACTCCCCAGCCCTGTCCCCAGAGGGCAGGTGGCTGATAAATTAATATTTTTTCAAAAACTGAGGGCCTCAATTTAGAAACACAGAGAAGGGCTGCTTTGCATTAGAAATATGTAGTACCAAAATCCTGCAGTGAATATAAGAATCATTATGCAACATCACTTATTTCCTGTGGCATCAGATTATGCAATTTCTGAGCAGAAGAATGCAAAGCCCTGGAAGAACACAGTAGCATTTTAGGAGATCCAAAAATACCTTATACAGGATAGAGGAAGCATTTATGTATGTAGCGCTGAAAATACACAGTTATGTAAGCTGCTTACTTCACAAACCACTCTTTGGAAAGCTGGCTAGCTAGCAGGTGAAACAGGAATCAATCTAGCTTTCGCTGAAATCAGCTGAAGAGGTCTCCCTGAATACAAGGGAGGGTGGATTGGCTTTTTGTCTGCCTTGTTCGCAAAAATGATTTTTTGCTTTGTTTGTTCCTTGTGCCAAAAAGAAGTGGATGCTTGGTTTCTTCTTCCAAATCAAGATCTTCCCCGCCTCCCACAAATCTGTGACCTTATATTGAAGGAGTTCCTAGCTTAAATATTTGTCTAGTGTTTGTGGAGTTTAAATAAATAAATAAGTCATTCCTATGTGGAGAGCCAGTGCAGATGCACAACTTTCATGTAGTGGTGTCAACAGAGCTGTTTTAAGGTGAAGTCAAGTCCTGGGGATCTGTTAAATGTCTTTGGAGGAGTCAAGAGGACATGAGAAAAGGTGATCTGGTCAATGCAGTCTACTGGAATTTTGACATGATTACTTACCCAACACTTTTAAAGGAACTAACTAGCTGTAAAATACTGGGGACACCCCTCTCACTGACAAATAATTGGTTAAATGATATGAAATTAGAGTGGGATACAGAGAGTAATGTTGAAAACATTTTCACTAAAAGAAGCTGTTGTGGTGGTCTGTTCTGGAGATGGTGCTACCAGTATACATGTGCTCCTTATACATGTGCTCCCCTTACCCAGGTCATTTAGGAATATTCTAAAGCAAAAGCATTTGTCTGCAGAATCGAGGCCTTCAGGATAAGAAACACGCAAGGCAGTTGCAGAGAATCTGATGGGTCTCGAACCTGGATGATAAAATGGCAGTCAAATTTAAACTGTATGTAAACAACACTAATCTTAAAATCCCATATGTGGGAATTAAGCTCTGAATTGGCTTTTAACTGCTCTGGAATGAGATCGTGAGGTTGTATGAGATCTGTGGAAGTTAGCTGAGCATCCTGAAGCATGCCTAGACATCAGATAGCGTTGGAGGAGTAGTTAGGAAAGAAATGAAGAACAAAACTGATCATTATGCCTTTGTACGCTGCTGTGGTGTGCCCACACTGGGGATTCTCTCTGTGGTTTCACTCCCCCCTCTAAGATGATACAGGAGAAATGGGAAAGATGCAGAGAGGTGATCAAAGATACAGAGCAACTTTCGTAGGATGAGCGAGTGGGTGGAGTGGGACTTCTCAGGCTCAGAAAAAGATGTTGGAGTGGAGGATGAGATGGTTCATAAAATCACAGCTGGCATTAAGATAAACAGGGTTCGGGTGTCCCTGAAACAGTGAGCAACTTGTGGTATGAAGAATGCAATCAGCTGGTGAGAGGTTCGGTGCAAAGAGTAAGTTGGTGTTACCTTGTGCAACATGCAGTTAAACTACAAAACTGCTTGTTGCAGCATAGCGTTTACCAAAGGGTTCTGGTTCAAATGACACACTTGTGCAGGAAACATGGAGTGGACTACAAAATAGAAAATTACTATGGTGTGCTGCTGATGCACAGAGAGCGGGTGAGCTGCACATCGTGGGGAAACTGGCTGGGGCTGTACCAGGGAGATTTCCCTGTCCTTGGTTTTCCTGCCTTGGTTTTTGGAGGCAGGAAATGGACAGAGATGAACCTGTTGTTCTTGTATGGTATGGGTTTTTCTTGTGGTATAGTCCAGGTGTCTGTCACTTCTACTCTGATGGGTTTAGTTGGAATATATAAGGTGCACAGCAAACCTCCAGCTGGCTCTGTGCACAGAGCTTGAATTCAGCCATTATGAGTATTTCTTGGCTGGTATACTGTACTATTTTTGTCACTGTCAGAAAGGGTTCAGACCAGAAAGCGAGACAGAGTTGTCTTTCTCACTGAGACAGTGACAGACAAAAGTACATCACAACTGTAAAATCACTTTTGCAAAAAACGCTGAGTACCTATTTGAGGACAGATGGGGAATGTGTTGAATGAAGGCGAACATTAATCAGCAGGCACATGAGTTCCAGCTTCTGTTGTGATAGTACACGCGACATACAGTTATTTGTCCGTGGTCTCACCTGCTTAATGCCCATGGCTGTGTCAAAATACTCTGTTAACGTTTTAGTATGACTCTTAGAGGTATAAGCCATAACGCACAGCTCAGGAAATGCCTAGGGAGTCTGCAAAAGTTAGTTACCTTATGTTGAGGTGCCATCCAAATATTTCCTAGAGAAATGAATTAAAAGTGCAGAGTCTAGTCTTATTCTGCAGTAGGTACAGAAGTAATGCAGTGTGTATCTGGCAACCAGAAATAGCAGGGTGAAGCACAGGACCTCCCTGAGTGTTACAACACCTTGGTTTACCCAGGTATGTGCTGTGTTCTTGTAGAGTAAGCTAGGGTATATGCATACATGTGTTGAGATCAAAGCTGCTGCAGTGACAGTCGGAAAATCTTGTTGGTTCAGATGAAAGGTTTTCAACTGTTTTATCAGAAATTAACGATGTTTTGGCAACGTCGCAGTTGTAATACTCAAAAATAAAGCGGAGTATCCGAGCAGGTGTGAGAGATGGGATGTGTGTTGTGATGTGGAAGGAGCTTCCTTGAAGGAAGAGAGATTGATTTCCTACCCCTAAACAAACAAAAAACCACCCAAGCAAAAACAACCACAAAACAAACAAAACAAGCTGTTGCCTTGGGCTACTTTGTAGCCTAAAGATTTGCACATGCTGTGGGCTAGCTTAGTGCAGCTTCTTTTTTGAAAACCTAGTGAAATAAAACTTTTTCGTAAATGAAAGAGGGAAGGCAAGGCAGAGCAATTCTGGGTGAAACATCAGGATATGCTCAGTTACGTTTCCTTCATCTGAATAATACTACTTCAGAAAATATAAGAGGTTGCATTTGGCTGGTCAGTGTAACTCGTTCTGTATTAGTATATCTGTTACCACAGTTCGTGTTCAGAACAACCATACAAAGCACAAGCATGTGTTCCCAGCGATGTAAACCCGGACAAATGTAGCATGAGATGAGTATCTGATTCACTCAAACAGCACTTTCCTCACCAAGAGAATGAGAAAAGAGAAAGTTGGTTTTTTTGGGGGAATCCTGTGGAATAAAAATGATGTGGTTTCAAAACGCAGAGGTCAGAAACGAGAGCCAAAGCTGTGGTACTCGCCAGCTCAGCAGCTCTCAGTTCTTTCATGTGCTGAAGCTAGACCATGTGCCAGGTCAAGAGATTGTAGAAGACTGTGTGGCAACCTGTTGTGAAAACTCCCTGCAGAAAGAGATAATCACCAGGGGCAGTAGAGCTGCAGGATGCGTGTAGTGAGATAACTGTACTTTATAAACTTTTTGCATTTTTGTTAGATTCTGGAAGGTTTTAAAGTAGTGTCCCAAGCCAGGAGCATTGCGCGAGCCTTGAGATGATATGCACATAAACTGCAGTTGTGTTATCAGTGCAGAAAGGTGTGTTTACTGTGCTGTACCTGACGTAGCCAAGAGAAAATCATGTTGAGTACCAGGAAAAAGTAAGGGAGCTCCAGGGTGCGAATGTAAGTAGTGCTATGGACAGGAAGCCCCTCTGACCTTGATGCTTGCCCTTTGTCACTTTGGTAGTCTTGGCCAGCTGCTCTTATTCAACACTTAAGTGTAGATCAGAGGATTGCCTTTATTTCCTTTGTATGATGGAAGTGCAAGCACAGAATATGCTTAACTGTGTAATGTAATAAATAGTGTTTTAAGGAACCTAATATTACTAGAAGTGTGCTTATTAGGAAACTGAGTGATGACCACTTTGTACTCACGCAGCCTTTGCAGTATACTAAGATTTTGTGTGCCTTGTCTGGAATTATGATTTCTATTTGAGTTTTATCACAACTCTTCAAAGGAGAAACTTCCACGATAGCCCGTGTCTTTAACTCTGCCACATCTCCAAACCCCACCACTGCTTTGACACAGTCGTACCTGCTTGGCTCGTATAGGTGGTGCACGCTTTGGTGGCTCTGTGCGCATGAGATCACGCTCCTGGGGGATGCTTCCAGGGGCATGCAGGATCAGGCGATGTGAGAGCATGTCTTGTGATAAGTGATTCACCCACTGGTGCTGCCTCACCTGATCTGTCACTCTTCTCAGAGTTGTAAACTGTAGTTCAGACTGGCTGGCGTGTTAAGGTGCAGTCAGCCTCTTTCTTCTCAAAAGAGGTGTGCTCTGTCCTGCTTTTCTTTGGGCATGGTGGGATTTTGCTGGGAAAGAAGCTGTGCCTGGAAATGGAATCACAAAAAGTTGTGATTGCACAAAATTATACTGAGCCTTAAATTTCCTTATAAACTAAAACATTTTTTAGCTGCAGAGTGCCTGAACTCATCAAAATAGCTCAAATCAGAGGTTCTGCCTTGAAGTCTGCTGTTGCAGAAGCACTTTGTGAAATCTGAGTATCTTAAATATGCACACAATCCTCCTACACATGCATGCAGCTTTCAGCTTTGACTTGGAGACCGCTATGGCAGAAGCGTCGGTAAGAAACAGAATGCCGCTTGTCTGTGCTCTTCACTGTACAAGTTAAGGAGGCACATACTGATCATAAACATCCCAAACAGCAAACACTCTGTGTAAAATGAAACTTCAAATTTTCAATGAAATGATTTTTCAGTTCAATATAAATGATCTCAGACGTATCCTTGATCCTGTCACCGAAGAATAGGGGAAGTATGACAGTAAAGCTCGAAAAATTCTCTTTATTCCTTGTCTGAAGAGATGGCAAGGTCAAGGATAACCCAATTTGTTAGTGTTAAATCAAATTTTGCTGGGGGAAGAGGTGGTGCATTGCAGAATTTACTGTAATATCAGATGATTAAAAAAATTCATTTCCCCAACGAGTCAGCATTGTTGCATTGTGGCAGCCACTGCCTTCTACCTCCCGCTAACGTATCTGGACTACTTTACTTCACGTAGGCCCGATATGGAGTTGTTTTAAAATTAATGTTGCCTTCTCATGCTCTCAATGAGTTCACTACACCTCTGAAAAATCAGGCTGCTTATGTAAGTACCTAAATAAGGCCAGTTAGAAAACAATTCCGTAACTTTTGCATGCCTCCTGTCCCTTCCTCCTGACTCGATGAAGCAGATATAGTAGTATATACTATATGTGCTCTATATACCATACTTCATTATTATTATTTGAAACAGCTAGGACTTGGAGAAGGGAAGTTGATCTAGTAAGACAGCTGGTGTCCACAAAGCTGGGGTTTTGTTCCTGGCTGTGGTATCAGTCACGGGAGCGGTGTTGTGCTGGCCTTGCCGAGGGCAGGAGGGAGGTTGAACCTGGTATCTTCACAGGTCCTTCCCAGCCAGAACGTCTGATTTGGTGGCCAGCCTACTGTATCCAACATGGAAAATGCATATGGTTTGCCTCAACTTTGTCTTTTTCTTGAGAACAATAAAAGGGATTTTTTGTGCCTTTGCATTTTGTGCTGTATTGTGCCCCTGATCTTGGTGGAAGGCTGCAGGTCTCTGTGTATCGGGGTACAAGGGAACTGAGGGTCATGGTGGTCTGGTAGCTGCTGGCAGCACAACTTACAAACATTGCAGTGCCTCAGTAGCAGGATGAAAAAGAGAGCCTTAACTTTCCATGCAGTGCTGGGAAATGCAGGGGGAGGCGCATAGGGTGCTGATAATCCATCTAGAAACAAGGCAAATGTGAAAAGTATACCAGGAGAGCTGTTCATTCTCTGTTAAATCTACACAATCCAACATTCCAGAGACAGGAAAGTATGTGAAAAGGTAACAGCAAAATCCTAGATTTTTATTAGCTAATGTATTTACAGAATCATGTAAGAGTAAAAGCGTTTTATCCCCCAAGTCTGATTTAATCCTTAATGCACTTCCCATTGTTTAAACTTGAGGTATTTTGAGACACTGTTACCTCAAATTCTTGTTTTGGATCTTAGTTCAGAGATTTTTTCAGGTGAAACTGAGACTAATGTTTTACTTACATTGCTTAACGTGCTGTGTCATAAAAAGCAGATTCCTCTGTAGGAACATTGGTCACACTTTGCATAAAAAATCACTCGTCCCTTTCAGACCTCTGGAAATAGCAGGGGAGTGCCCAGGATTGCTGAGTTGGAGCTGGTTTGGTATTTTTCTGAAACTCTGTTCAGCTTTGAACTTTGCCCCTTTTCTTCTTTGTATCAGCAACAAAATCTGTCATCATTTCACTCCTGCTAGCAGTGACCATACTGCAGCAGGTACCCTACAACTTCCCATGCCAGGGAGTCAGTCCTTTAATGCCTGTCACAGGTAGGTCAGGAATAACCAACTCTTGAGGTTCCTGTTCAAGTTGGTCAGCTCCTTTACTAGCATAGACTGTGATGCAATTTTGGACTCACTTGCTATTTTGCTTTCCCTTAAAAGTTAAGTTTACAACCGAGATGACGTCCTTCTAATAAAGCTTTTATGTGTACCCCACGTGAGCAGGCGGAAATAAGGAGATGTGGAAGCAGGCTCGTGGCTGTTCCCATTTGCTGCTGCTGAGAGAGACTGAAGCACAAGGCATGAGCTTTTCATACGCCAAGCTAAAGTTCTTATCTTTAATCTCTGTAATGACCTCATCTTGAGAATTTACGGGCCTGAGCTGTTCTGTTGTGATTGGCTGCATGTACCTGGCCACCTCTTTCTTCCCTTCAGTGCCTGTTTGCAGAGCTCGGGACTTTGCACCCACTGTAACTGATCTTACTTTTTAACAAAATAGGTTCTCTTACTGCTATTTTTCCCCTCTCAACTTCATATGGGATTTAAGATCGGACTTTATCCTGTTACAGGCTGCGTGTGCTTAATTGCTTCAGGCGCGAGGTTAGGCTTGTCCCAGGAGGGGCTCTGCCCACCATGGTGGGCAGCCAGCGCAGTGCCGCAGGACCCTCGGCTGCCCCCCGGCTCTGGGTGCAGGCTGGCTTCACCGAGAGGTGGCACGAGGCTCCCTCGAGGAAGGGAGCTGCAGTGGGGCACGGGGCAGGAGCAGAGAGACGGGGGGACTTTGAGAAGGAGGCGCCAGCTCTGAGTTCATAAGCAGTCTGCCAGGAGCTTCATGTGGGGGAAAGCAGCAGAGCAGGAGGAGGCGCTTGGCGGGCTGACGGAAGGAGGGAGATAAGAGGCATGTACTGTTCCTGTGGAGTTCTATAAGTCTTCAGCAGTATGTTATCCTTTTGAGGATAACATACATGGTTAGAGAATGTAACGTATATTGACCATGACAGTATTAAACTGAAGGATTAGGATGGCCACCACTTGGTGGGTCTCTGAGGGAGCAGGTACAACCACCCCTTGGTGGATGCAAGACACTCGATCGCTGTGCTGTGTTTCTCTAACGCCTCATCGTTGGGCTTTGCAGAGGAATTCTGAGTCTGAGCTGCGCCAGACCCAGAAACAGTGACTGCACTCAGACTGTGCCTGAGCTGGAAAACACCTGGGGATCAGCTTCAGTCTGAGAAGGGCTGTGTACTAATCACAAAGAGACCATTCTGTGCTGCAAAGTGTCTTTCACAGTTCTGACCTTGAGGCTTTTGTGTATAACTAGTGGTGTTTGTTTACTGGGCAATTCCTGCACTAGGTTACTGAGAGTACTGTGCCAGCGGAGTTTCTGTAGGAATAATTTATTTGCTTCTTTGAGGGCAGTAGTATTTAATAAGTATCAGCGGTAGTCTGGTATGGCTAATTAATTATCAGCTCACCTCTCAAAAGGGTACGTTGTGAAAATGAATAAAAATCTGAAAGTTGTTCTTTTTCCTCTCATTCCAGGTACTGGGTCCTCGTGTCACTAATTCTCTAAGTACCAACTCCGACTGTCTCCTTGATGCACACTCACAGCATCATGGCCAGTACTCAGGAGCGCCTGAGCTTGTCTTCCTCTCCAAACTCGATCGGCAAAGCTTTCTGTGAAGATAAAGACTTTGGTAGGATACACGATGAACATGGACCTACTGGAAACCACCCGTCCCCCGAACTCATAGAGGATGTGCGTGAGAAGGGCTTGCTGCAGGCAGACCTCATCGATAACATGAGCAGCCCGGTCACTGCAGCAGTGCTGACCAGCATCAGCGAGGACTCTAGGGACCAATTTGAGAACAGCGTGCTGCAGCTGCGGGAGCAGGATGAATCCGAAGCAGCCATTCCTCAGGGCAACAGGAGCACTATGGATGGAGAGAGCAACAGTGGAGCGGATGATGTCAAAGTCCAGTTCAACAGATCAGGCAGTGGGAGCGGTGGGTTTCTCGAGGGACTCTTTGGTTGTCTGAGGCCCGTGTGGAACATCATAGGCAAAGCATACTCCACAGACTACAAACTGCAACAGCAAGGTAAGTAGGGAAGATGACCTTCGTTTCTTCTGGGGCAGTGTGTGAAGATGTGGAAAGAACCGAGGGCTTTTTCCCAGCTTTTTGTGTGACCGTTTTGCCACATACACAATGTAATGGGTTTGCAAAGAGAAATCCTGCGCTGCACAGCCTACAGCTCTCATTAGCAGCAAAGGCTGCAAGGGACAGAGTGAAAAATAAACACACATTCTGACCCATGCCTTGGGCTGTCGTGACAAAGTGTGAATCTGAACCAGGTATTTTTGTAAGTGAGGAACAGAAAGAATTGTGGCACGTGGGGGATCATGCCAACTTCTTAATTTCTGCACTTTTCTTATGCCAGGTGAACTTGACATAGGGATGACTGCTCCTGCATGTGTACAAGGGTTGTCTCCAGTTGGCTGCCAAGTAACAGAAATATTGCTTCTCTGTGGGCACATTACGTGGAAAAAAATATATATATTTCTGAAAAATGTAATTTGGGAATAAGTTATGTCCCAAATGCTTGCATATGCGTATCCTTAGGGGCTACTGAAAGCTTAAGAGCTGAGTATGGTGTGCCTTCGGTGTCCAATTTCTCCCCTAGCACGGGGGGGGGGGGGGGGGGAAGTGGCAGATGGGAAAAGAACAAGCTGTCATTTGAATTAAGGAGCTGAAATGGGTGAGGTGTCAATAGGAACAGCCTGACCACCATGCCACTACTGTGGGGTAGAAGCCTCCTGTGATCATGACTCAGTTTAAATCAAATTATTTTCTGGCATAGACAAGTTATAGGTTTTCCAGCCACAAATCTTATTGTTAGCATCTGAGATTGGTCATACCTACACCCCAGGCTGTTTCATTGGGGAGCAGTTCCTAAGCTGAGGTAACAGCGCTGTTAAATAGCATGTTGGGTGAATTTGGCTTGAAATTAACTTACAGCTTCTCCCAAGAATCAATTGCTTCCAGTCCTTAACTCTGAGCAGGGAAATCTTCCTGTGCACTGCAGAATGGCAGGTGTCCTCCTGGGCAGCAGCCTGAGCTTGGGGTTATCAGACCTGTGTGCCGAGCAGCGCTCCGGCTGTGCTCGCAGTCCTTTCGCAGAGGTGGTTCGAAGTTTTGTCCACATGCTTGAAACTTGGTACAGCACAGGATACAGCACACCTGCGTGAGTCTATAAATAAAAGTGGTGACCGACAATTCCGTGAGGAGTTAGCACTACAGGAAGGATCGCACAATATGCGGAGTCAGATGTGGTGAGTTTTGGAGGAGACAGGGTCTGGCTGGAACCTTCCTTGTAAAGGAAAATGAACTGCTGAGCAGTCAGGTATCATCTGGAGGAGGCGTGGTATCGGTATGTCAGTGTTATGCTGCTTTGGGTTGTAATGTGTTATATTACAATCAGTATTTTTCAGTGAAGCTGGAACTTTTGAATGAGATGACACTTTATATATCAGTAGCTATTATACTCTTTATATACTTAAAAAAAAAACAGTCCAGTTTTGCATCAAAAACTCATGATAAGAAAACAAAGCCTAATGAATGTTTTCAAATTAATATTAATATTTCCATGTTTTCAGCCCCTAATTTTTCTTTGTTTTGTTTTATTATTATTTGTTCAGAGATTTTCTAATGTGTTATTTGAGAACAAGAAACTGCTTCTCTGTGCAATCCTTAATACAGGAAATTCTTGTTCCAAATTGCTCTGATGTGTGAGTATCATGCTGCAAGTGCACCTTGCCCACGGCTTCCTAGGTCTGTGCGGTGCTTTCTAGAAGTCTGGACCCTTCGCGTTACAGAGTTGCATCGGCTGCTTCCAGTGATCCTATGAATATTGCGTATGAGCACTCTCAGAACTTCCACCAGGTCAGACTGGGGACTGTGGGGCCATCCCGTGCTTGCACAAGCCTGCAAGCTCAGATGGTAGCTTCAGGAAAGCTACCTGGGAAGCAAAGAGGTTGTCTTTTGCATAAAACTGGGACAGCAGATGCACTGGAGACCAATGGCTTAATATGTGCCTTGATGGCCCATAGGGGACACTTCCTGTTGTATGACAGTCGCTAATAAAAAAGATGGAAGCACTAACTAATGACAATGAGCAGCTGAGAGCATTGTTGTGTTTAGGGGATGTATTTAGAGCTCCTATTCTGAGCACAAAAGTAGTGTGCCATTCTCAGTGTCACGAGCACATTCAGAGCCAGAGATCCGTGGATGCTTTGCAGTTTGTCGTTGCCATTAGGCGCTTCCTCAAAGGGCAGTTTTGAAATGGCCACAGATGTGGCAAGGCTGAAGATTAATTTGGATCTGCTGTGTGTGGCTTGTGTGGTTTAGCTGCATCTTCAACACCTTCACTATCGTAAGGGAGTATGAAAGGATGCTTTTTCTCCAGAATTGTTCTGGTGGTGTTAGATAACTACTGCTGTCCAGGGATAAAGCTTTTTAAGCTGGTTCTGTGCTAAAGCTTGAGGATTCTGTCAGAATGTTCATACTCTGTTTTTGAAATGATCTCATTCCTGCTTCTTGCCACCATGTTGGTACACCTCATCGGCTACGTGAAGACCACCAGGTTGGTAACCAAAGTATGGGATTTTTTACTTTTGCCGTCATGTTTAGCAAGAGCAGAACAGCTGCAAGGTTCGTGTTTGTGCAGCGTTCTACGTTTGGAGGCTGTGGAAACGCCTCTGGCCCTTTCGGCAGCACAGGGGTGCTTGGGACAGCCTTTCGTTCCCCCGGGAGCTTATTTACAGCTCTGGGCTGCTGCCACAGGTCTGTGCAGATGATCTGTCCCCTCTTCGTGAAGCAACTTCATTAAGCCAGAGGAGTGTTCGGTTGCTAATCCCGGAGCAATGCTTTGTGTTGGGTTGAATCACCGCTGGGCTAGGAGTCTGGCATGGACCTTCAGGCACGGGCACTGCCCGTAACTGAGTGTCCTTATTGCAGCTCACCGGCAGCTCTGCTCGCCTGCCTGCGTCCCCTTCAGGCAGCTGCTGCTCCTCTGGGAGCACAGGTTGCCCAGGCACGAGGACGTGGGTGCTATAGTGGGGTGGTTGTACATGGTAAGAGAGAAGTAGGCTTCATGTCCTTTGCAAATGCCTGATTCCGAGTCTGTGTTGCCTGCCAAGCCTGGCTTGGGACTTGGTGGGTAGGAGAAAAGGGTAAGAAAAACATCTGTAACAGGATTCTCCATTCTCTTCAGGTTGAAAATACTCCCTGCCTTTCCTCCTTAGCATTCAAGATGGTCATCAAGAAGAGTGTTTCTGTGCCTTTCTTCTTTATGGGAAGGCTAGTTTGTTTGTAAGGGCTGATTAGACTTTCAAGCCATTTCCTTTGGATTAAGAGTCAGTTCTTCAGGTGTTGCTCTCACCTTCTGTTTCACAAGTTACCTGGTTGCCTTCATTCCCGTGTAGGCCCAGAGATCAAGGTGCTTGTTGAAGTGTGTGTGTGGCTTTTTATAAAGCAGAGATGCTGCTTGTCATGATGCCAGCGCTGGCTAGCAGCCAGTGCTAGCAAACAGCAAAAATTTGCTTCAAATAGATGGCTCGGCTGCCCCTGCGTTTCTTCCCCTTGGGATACAGATTACCATCATTCTACTCAAATGGTTCTTAATCACCTTAGAAACGCAAGCTCTTGCGTAATGCCAGCTGCTATTGTGCTTTAATTTATTTAAAGGAAGTGTCCCACAAGTTCGTGGAGGCCCAGAAGAGCCTGGAATACAAACCACTCCATGCTGGTAGATGTCCTCAGCTCTCTCCTGCCGGGAGACGCGCTAGGAGAGCTGCAGCGAGCCCTGGGCCTAGGCAGCCCCAGGGGGTTTGGCCAAGCAATGCCACGGGCACTTGATCAAACTGGCAGTACGGCTCAACAGGATTAGTGTGTCCAGATGTGTCTCCTGGCCACTCTTCATGTCATCCGTAGTGTTGTTCTCATGGATACTCTGACTTAGCTAGGGTTTGTTGTCATAGCCGTGCACCCAAAGTCTTGCAGCTGGTTTATGCAAGTCCTTTTCCGTTTCAAGTTGTTGGCTGGGATCCGAGAGCTCGGCATCACCTCGAGCATACTGTGTTCCTTGTGCCTGCCCCGCAGAAGTGCTGCGGCTGGCACACCGTCATTCACCGTCCTCTGCTTCGAGGCCTGCTCAGGATGGTTTGTGCAGGCCAAGGGGGGGCTCACAGCCTGCTCTGCATGTGCTGTGCATGGCCACAGCTTCTCGCTGGGTGCAGCTGGGGCTGAGTCGAGTCCTCTCTTTTGCAGTCTTGCCCATTGCCCTCAGCAGAGCTGATCTGACCAGGTATTTTTAATACCAACCCTTGTCAGCCTGTTGTCCTCAAGGGAGGTTCCTGGGAGCAGCAGGAACACGTGCATGAGGTAACTTGTGTGCGTTTTTTCAGTTGGTGAGTTTGGGTTGTAGTGGGAAACGTGGGTTTGCATCACTGATGCTAAAACCCTGTTTTTCCCCTGAATGTAGCCCAGTGCTGTTCTCCACCAGCCTCACTTTCACTGGGAAGCTTTTTGGTGCTTGTTCTGTTATGGAAACCAAGCGACTCTCTGGCTGTCCCAAAATGTCGTGTCCTGTTCCTGAGCAGTGAACTTTTGAGAGAAGGGGATTTCTGTCTGACTGTTGCATTGTCTTAGGTGTGGTTTGGCTCTGTGCTCCTGAAATGCTCAGATGCAGGATGTTTCGCTGGGTGACTGCGTGATCCTTCTCTGCTGAAACCTCTTCCCTGAGCCATGTCCACAGTGTTCAGGCAGCAGCTGGGACGTAGGATGGGACATGTCATGGATATTCCTTACCAAATAAACACTAGATGACTTTGCAGGAGGGGCTGGTGAACTTCTGCTGTCTTTGCTTACAGTCTCCCTCTTTGCCATTGCAGAGGATAACAGCTAATGTTAGGGGACCTGAATGGCTCCTAAGGGGTAGCAGTATAGGTTCCCAGTGCCACTCCCAAACCTGGGGCCCTTCAGGGAAGTAAATGACAACATTGCATGCTTTGTACAGGAAAGGCAGTCTGGTATGTAATGAAACAGCTATTTCAGTGCAATGGAATAGTTTCACACATAAATAACTTGTTCATCAGCCACCGCAAAACACGAACTGTATTTACCACCTTCTTTCAGAAGAAGGTGTTTGTCAATTAAGTAGCAATATGTATATCTCAATTTCTCTATGTATGAATGTATTTTCCTTATTTAAAGAACTGCCTTTTGATTAAATACCAATTTTAAGTGTTGTGACAAATCACTCAAGTTGTTTATTGAAGAATGATGATTATGATTTTATAATCCTTGAACGTCCTGTGATCGAGATAATGCTAATAACATATTTCATGCATCACTTCCTCGTAGTTTCTTAGCTGACAGGCAGTTCTTGCTTCAGCACAGAAGTACACATGCTGGTAGGCAATGCAGCCTTCCCGTGTCGGTCACGGCATCTTGTAAGTTGAGGATGGGGATCACCCACTGCAAATCCACAGCTGTTACAGCGTGGTGCAGCCGAGAGCTGCGTGCCCTCTTCTCCTCGTACTTGTGCACAGCGTAAGGTTGTGAGTGGGTGTATCAGTACAAAAACTAGACTTGTCTGCCAGGAGCCACGCTGAGGGTTGAACTTTGCCCTGGCAGGTCAAAGGGTGTTTTTGCTGTAGATTAACAATGTTTTTTTTACAGTTCAGCAAGCAGAGCGGGTGCTGGGGTCTGGCTGTGGGTGGGAGCCAGCCTTCCCCTTCCTTAGCCATGCCTGGAGAGCAGTCTTGTGGCGATGTCTGAGCGTCACAGGAGTGCTCTGAGGGAAAGCCTCAAATCGGGATCAGTCCCAGAGGAAGTTTAGCAGTATGGGTTTTCCTTCAGTGGTGACAGTAATGGACGCTTCGGCACAGTCCCAGCTGCAGCCCTGGTAACCCCCAGTGGCTGGGGGCTGGATGAAACAAGACGACGATGCGTCTTTGTAGTGACCTGAAACAGGGCTGTACAGGCCCAGCTTTCTTCTTTCAGAAATCAGTGGTTTAAGTGTTGCTTTTGCTGCTAAAATATTTTATTCTCTAAACTTAAGCATTTATTTAGTTATAGTAAATAAATTATTGCTTGTGTTTTGTCTTGAGGTTTGTGGGATGTTAAGGTAATTTCAAGGTGCCTCACAGATGGCAAAGCTTGCTGTTCTGGTGGGCACGACTTCCTTTAAGCAGTTTAAGCAGCTTTCCTGGACAACTCTGACAGTGCCCAAATAAGATATATGCAAATACCAAAGGGGAGCAGTCCCTTAAGATTTTTTTGCTTGTTTGACAGCAGATATACAGAAAGTTAGTGTGGGAAAGACCAATTTCTGTGACCCGTAGTGGTGGATAATGTGCTTTGTGTTGGGTAACTTGGTTGCTGGTCTGGATTTTCCAACCTTCCACCTCTGACTTTCTTTCTTATTATTTTTGATCTGTTTCTATGGGGAAAAAACAGTATTTTTCTGGTAAATTATGAATGCTAAATGCTTCTTCTCATCTATGCTTTTCAATGGGGTCATATAGTTAATAACAGGTACCAGCATCCTTCAGTTTTGGAGTAGAGGACCGCTCCCTCATCTGCCAGTCCATTGTCCCTGGTATGTGAAACTGCTGCCTGCCACATCAGAGTGGCTCACCCAAGTGTTTGGCAGTGGTGGTGAGCTCTTGGCAAAAGCCCATGAAGGTTGAGAAGGAACGGCCTGGAAGCAACTGTGATGCAAGAGAGGAGCTGGAGAAAAGGGCCTGCTGGGGCTGAGCATCCCTGTGCTGGGAAGAGATGCCATCTCCCAGCCCCCAGAAATCCACCTTCAGCTGTAACAAGGGAGATGGCAGGTGCTGTCTCAGTGTTATCTTATGGCAGAGAGTTTTGTGGTCCTGCTCCTTTACGCTGTTCCCTTTGCCTATGCCTAGATACCTGGGAGGTCCCGTTCGAGGAGATCTCGGAGCTGCAGTGGCTGGGCAGCGGTGCACAAGGAGCCGTCTTCCTGGGCAAATTCCGGGCAGAGGAGGTGGCCATCAAGAAAGTGAGAGATCAGAACGAAACGGATATCAAGCACCTGCGGAAACTCAAACATCCTAACATCATTGCCTTCAAGTAGGTTGTGAAGTTTGTGAGAAAGACACCAGCACTACTTGTGTCTGGGGAAGAGCCATTTGTTATGGCTGGGCAAGCTTCTAAATCCAGGAACTAAATCACGTTGACTGCAGGACAAAATGGGTGGTGGTGTTCTTTGCTTCCTTTCTTAAATCATTGCACATCGTTGTGACAGCAAATATGTGGACACTGTCCCCACCCAGTGCTGCACTTTGCACTCGGGCTCACTTTGCATGCAGGCTCACAAAATGCTTGCTCTGAACCCTATGAACCCACAGCTGTAGGAAATTGAAGGAAACAAATCGTCACAAATTGGGTTCCTTCTGTGCAAAGTATGGAGAAAACATTCCCCTTCCTGTACAATAAGGAGAGCTGTTAGCAGAGCCTTGCCCAGGCAGGGTAAACAGGTTACTCTCCTGCCCCTTGGTTGCTACCTCTGAGAGTTGTTCTGGGGCTTGTAGCTTTCCTGATTCTCACTGGATACGTGTTTTCTTTAACAGGGGAGTTTGCACTCAAGCCCCATGCTACTGTATCATCATGGAGTATTGTGCACATGGACAGCTCTACGAAGTCTTGCGAGCCGGCCGGAAAGTCACTCCTCGGCTGCTTGTGGATTGGTCCACTGGGATCGCTAGTGGGATGAATTATCTGCACCTTCACAAGATCATCCATCGAGACCTCAAGTCACCAAAGTGAGTCTCCAGCTACTTAAACGTCCCCCAGTTGTGGTTGCCTTTTTTTCCTCAAGGAATAGTTTAAAGTTATGTCAAAAGCCTTTTTTTTTTTTTTTTTTTTCCCACCTTGACCCATAGCTAATGAGTAAAACTAATGAAACTTGTGGCACTCTCCTCCTGTGCTGGAATTTGACAAGACTGGAAATTTTACCAATTGCTTATGTCGAAAGTAGCAGTTGGGAAATATTTCTAATGATTTGATGGTGTCTGGTCCTATTTGAAAATGGAATATGGTGTTGCCTTCTGCTTTTTATTTTTTTTTCCATCTTATTTTTTTTTTTATTTCACTGCTTTTCTGGAAATTTCTCAGTTATCTGTTGCTTTCCAACTAAAACTGGCTGCTCATATCCTTATTCCCTAGATATTTCTTTATCACTCCTTTAGCCTGCCTATGACAAGACTGACAGTGCATTAGGTTGAGGCTTTTAAATGTTTTACAGTTTATCGAGGTAGAGCTTCACTAACACTTTAAAACACTCCCAGATATAGTGAATTTTCAGTGACTTGTTAATTTGCAGCTTTTTTTTTGACTTGTAGAATTTAGAATAGTTGAGACACAAGAAACCAACCACCCCAAAGGAGTGTTTTCACCATTGAAAATGCACAGTCTTTTTCTTTGTACTGTAGTCATAAGCAGCAAGGCCTCTTCAACTGTTCATATTGGTTAGGAAGTGATTCCCAGTGGCTCTTGCAGTACAAGATAACTCGCAAAATGCTGATTTCTTGTTTTCTTTTCTTCAGTGTTTTAGTTACACACACAGATGCAGTTAAAATCTCAGATTTTGGTACATCTAAAGAACTTAGTGATAAAAGTACAAAAATGTCTTTTGCGGGAACTGTGGCTTGGATGGCCCCAGAGGTGATACGCAATGAGCCCGTCTCCGAAAAAGTGGATATCTGGTGAGTAGTAGTATTGTTTTAGTTGAGTACCTTCACCTGCCGTCTAGCTACTTGGTTTTCCCAGCACTTATTTATTCAGCACTCTCTTCTTAGGGATGGGAATAGCTTGCGCTGTCATTGACTATTCCTTTCTCCATCTGCGTAGTGCCCTAAACTCTGTTGCTGAACCATGGGCTGTAGCAGAAAGAGAAATGACGTGCATGTGTACAGGCTGTGTGTTAAGCCCCTAATGAGACTCAGTGCAGACTGTTTGTATCCTGCAGAGGCCGAAGTAAACAAATGCAACAGTTTTTTTCAGTATCCAGGCCAGAGCTTTCTTCTAGTAGTGGTGTCTCCTCAGCAGCTTCTGCAGCCAGGGTGCCTTTCACTCGCATCCTATCCTGATCAGGGACAGGCTTCAACTGTAGAACCGCCTCTACTCTGCCAGCTCGAAGGGTCCAAACTCCTTTTGTTTCTGCATGCTAGACTTGGCTGCAATGTGTACAGCCACAGGGTTATGGTCCCTTGAATCCAAGAGAGGAAATCGGGTTACATTGTAAGAGGTTTAAACATCTATTTCCACCCCGTACAAAATGCACTCTGTCCAAATGATCAAAAGGGAAGGTTCGGGTCTCCACACTACTAACAATGCTTGAGATAGAACCGAGCCTTGGGGCTCCTTTGGGAATGCCTCTGCAGAGGTTTCAGGGTCCTCGAGGGAACCATGCTTCTGTTTCTGCCTTGTTGTTTCTGCATATTGTATGGTAGTAGGCAGGAAAACTGCCCTTCTCCCTGTTCTACAGCCACGATGAATTTTCCTTTTTGTGGCTTTCAGCTGTGAATGCTGCAGTGTTCCTTACGCTGCGTGAAGCCACAGGTCAAAGCTGTGGGTGGGTGGCTCAAAGTGTGAATGGAGTCAGCCAACTGCCTACTGCTGGTGCTTCAATGCAGAGCTGGGTTGTGACTTCAAGTCAAGGTTTCCTGTAGGGAAAGGGAAAGTCAGAGTCTTGTAGCGTGTGATATACAGCTCTTCTTGTGCCCACGATGTTTTGTGTGTTCATTTTGTGCAGATGTAGCAGGCTGCAGCATAGCCAGCTCTTCTGGGAGAAACTCTTGTACTTTCTTTCCAAAACAATCCATCCACCATTTGTCTTCTGAGCTCCTCCTTTAAAATCACAGGTTCATTTAGAGGAATGCTGCTGTATTTCTGCCCTCAGCTTTCTGTATTTTAGAGTGGCTTAGGTTCAAGAATATTGTATGGAGCATCATGTCCAATATGTATATATAAAAAAAACACCTGCTAGCTCTGCTGAGGACTGTGAGTGCTCCTTGACTCCTTTTCTCAGTGATTTAGAAATATTGCTCCTTTGTGTAAACTTAGGGGTGGGTCCCTTTTGGTCCAAATTCCTCTTCAGAAGATGCAGTGGTTATTGCTCAGACGCTACCTTGACATCCATTCTTTGCCCAGGATGAGTAAAAGTGATGTTTGTGAATGCTGACAACAAATGAGAACAGTTCCTAAGCTGCTTATATGTCTGCTCTCTCTCATCCTTAGCAGCATGCTTAAAAAAAACAAAACCAAAAAAAAAAAAAACCTCACCAACCCTATAATCTTATCAGGAGTCTTCAAAATCCTTTGCCAGGTCTTAATCATAACAAAGCTGAAACCAGATGGGGTTTCCTGATAGCTCATCCAGCCACCTGGGATCCCTGCTTTCCTGCAGCCCACAGAAAATTGTGAGGGAAATATGTTCCAGTTCTGCTTTTTTTCCCCGCATGATTTGAAACCAGTGGGTTCTGAAAGTGTGACGTTTTTCACATGAAGGCCTGTTTCCCGACTGACAGTAGTTCAGACGCAGGCAGTTTGCCTCCTGGATGTTCTCTGTACTTAAAAGCAACTCGATCCTAGTACAAGCCAGAAACGCTTCTCACTTTTCACCTGGTTTGTCTCACCAGCGAGCTTGGCAGGGTCGGTGTCCCACAGACGGCTGGGGCACGCAAGTAAGGTGACACTTGTGTGTGTGAAATTGAGACGGTTGTACCTCAGCCTGTCTCGCAGCCTGGTTAATGCGCAGTAAGTTGGTTCTCTGCAGTATTTAGTTTACCTCTGTATCGACTGGTTTGACATGTCTTTGTTGTTTTTTGGGGTGAAGATTGTAAATAAGCCAACAACTGTTTGCTGCTCTAAATTAAGGTCTTGGTCCTTACTGATCGTTTCGCTAAGGAAGAGAAGCAAAGTGATTTTCTTACATATGGCTCTCACCTCTTGTAATAAGAGGTTCTTTCCTTGGCAGTGTTCACTTACTGGTATTTTTCTTTTTGGCCTTCCTGGCTTCAGCACAAAAGAAATACCAGATGAGATTGCATGTGCTTTTGATAATGACTTTTACACATTGCATTTGTCTTGTTCCCATGTTGCACTAGTTGTAGCCATGAGTTTCAAACTGTTGAAACATCCAGGACATCCATGGGTAGTTGAAGACACGTAACAGCAAAGGGAACATTTGATTAGGAAATAAAGTTAAAAGACATGTATTATTAAATCAAAACAAAAACCCACAACGTTTGCTCTCTTTTTTTCTGTGAGACTTAGCAGTTCTGTCTTGTAGCAGATGATCTGTTCTTGCCAGTAAAGATAGTCAATAGTCTATCTCAGTAGAGCAAACTTTCCTCTTCATATAACAAGAGTAAGGTTCCATCTACATGGAAAAGCTTCTAATGTGCTTTCAGGATTTTTAAAATCTCACAATGAAATAGGAAGGGGTAGGTGAAAGCCAGTGTGGTTTGGTGTTCAGTGCAGAACTGGGATGGGGAGGAAGAGTTACCTAGTGTGTGAAATAGCTACTCTTGGTTTAAAAACTAGTATTTAAACAGTGCTGCCCCTTCTTGCAGTTTCAGATCAGACATACCTAGTTTTCTTTTTTCTCCAAAGAGCAATTTTTCAAGCTCCAGTTGTTCCTGTTGAACTGAATTCACATGGAAGTTTTTATCCTGGTTTGTTTCTTCATCAGGTCATTTGGGGTAGTTTTATGGGAGCTGCTAACAGGAGAGATTCCCTACAAGGATGTGGACTCCTCAGCCATCATTTGGGGAGTGGGCAGTAACAGCCTGCATCTTCCTGTTCCTTCCACCTGCCCGGATGGCTTCAAAATCCTCATGAAGCAGACCTGGTAAGACCTTGAAGCCCACACCGACCTACGGCTCACCCATAGCTCTGTCCAGACTCCCAGTGAAACTGATGAAACCAGAATCAGAGTGGGAGTGTTGAGCCCAGAGCACAAGGCTCTTAAGTACTCTCACACTTGTTATAAGAACAATCAATTTTAACGTTTTGGATTCTGCTTCCTTGTGGCACCAGGCCTGGACTCCAGAAGGACATTTGGAGTTCAGGGAAAGTAGAAAAAGATCTGTGTGGTTTGGGCAGACAGGGCGAGGGAGGGCTCTGACTGGCTCCAGAGTGAAAGGATGTGTGTGTGTGTGTGTGTGTGTGTGTGTATATTTCTGTACTCTGAACCCCGTTTTGAAATGACTGTTCTTTGAATTGGACAGAGAGAATTTCAAGATGTGTGTACGAAACCGTTTTTTTGCACATGTAGATATGGGAAATGCTTTCAGTTACTTCCTCCTGCCAGATTAGAGTTGAAATTCATGGTCTTGGTTCTGTATTAATCAGTAACCTCTGCAATTGCATCTTGGCACAGCGTTGAAGTGATCTTCCAGCATTTTCCCACTCTGTGAGTTGTACCAGCCATCCTCCCAAAGGCACGAAGGGAAGAATAGGCCAAAACATCTGTGGATATTTAAAATGTCTGTTCACTCTCGTGATCCTGGGATACAGCAGTGCATTCTGTTGCAATGTCTGTGCTGAGACGGATGCTCTGCTTGGCTGTGCTTCTGCGCATGGATACAAAATGCAGGAGGCAGTTTTTGCAGCTCTGAGCAGTGTGTACACACACTTGTATCTCCACCTAGTGGAAGGAGGTGGTTTGTAGGGGAGAGGTGGCTGAAGAAGCTGTTTCTTGTCCTAAACAATGAATCCATGCAGTGAGTCTGGTGGTTCAGCCTTGAAGCTCGACTGCTGGTCTCTTAAAGATACAAAAGGATTTGTACTTGAGTAGGATCTCACACAGATGCTCGGTGTGTTACAATACTGCGTAGGCTCAGGCATGTACTGTGTCATCACACAGATACAGTGTTTTTAGATACCCTGTTATGTTGAATGTAAATTATTAGACTACCATATCTACTAGATAGATTTCATTTCATTATCTGATTAATTTCCAAATCTTAAAATGGAAATAATCCATTTCTTCTTGCCTACCAAGTTAGGAGCAGTTTCATCTTGGTTCCTATCTTTCAATTTGTGATCAAGTTTTCCTATTTTAAATGGCTTTCATCTTTCCCATTTTTATAGGATAGATTAAACCAAAAGCAGAATACAAAACAACTCTACCACAATAAACTCAGGTACAGGAAAGGACAAAACCTGAGAAGCTCCTCTGCTCTAATCTGTCAGCTGCGCATTCAGAGAATTGATTGTAGTGAGAAATACTTACAGAAGGGCAGGAGCAGCTAACACTGTTAACCTGATCTCATGGTGGACATTTGTCTGTTTGGCTCCAGGCAGAGCAAGCCCCGGAATCGTCCCTCCTTCCGACAGACACTGATGCACCTGGATATTGCATCTGCTGATGTGCTGGCTACTCCTCAGGAAACCTATTTCAAATCACAGGTAACTGGGGAGTGTCCGTTGAGCATGGGATAGCTGCAAGGGTCTGATTTCACAGGCTGCACCAAATACAGCACAAGTCAAGAGCCATGATTTCAGTTTGATTCCTGGGGAGAAGTGAGCTGATAGGTATTTTATTTTTTTTACCGAAACTTTCACAAACCGAGACACCTACCAACAGCAGTCAGAAACTCTGTTACCTTATGGAGTTCTCCTTGAGACTGCTGACTTCAGAAGTTCTGCTCCCAGCTGTTCTCTGGTACAGGAGACCATGAGACTGTTGAGAGGAACCATTGCATTTATAGTGAGGATGAGCAGGGCAGCTATCGCAGGGCAATGAAGGTACTCTGGGACTCTTAGGGAGGGTCAGAAAGTATATGGTCTTTGGGATTCCCCTGAGTCCTACCCAGCTGCTGCCAGACTGGGAATGAGAATGGAACCTACCCCCTGGTATAGAGGATCTATGCAGTGTATGAGGGAAAGTGGATGTGTTTCTTAAGGCTGCAAGAACCAGGGCTTTGAGGGGAAAACAGAGTTATGTCATCCTGCTGACTGTCATCTTTGTCAAGCATATAGCTTTCCAAATCATCAGCCTTTCTGTTTTCTTTAAAAGCCAAAAGGGAATAAAATGTTGTCTTAGGATGGAAAGAGCTTTAGGAGAGTTTTATTTGTTTATTTATTTATTTGAAAGTACAGATATATTTTAAATAATATAATTGGAGCACAAAATTGGAAGTATCATTTTAAAATGCTGAAACTACGTATGCTACAGTGTTACTTCTTTTAGCTGAATTATTTTGGGTAACATGTTTTCAACCCAGACCTACAATTTTCTGCAGAAGCAAAGAATGTTGTCCAAGAGTTTTTCTTGGGTGGAACCAGGGATCCCAATCCTTTGTAAATACCTGAGAGTAAATTGCTTCCCTAGGCTGAATGGAGAGAAGAAGTGAAGAAGCATTTTGAGAAGATTAAAAGTGAAGGAACTTGCATCCACCGGCTAGATGAAGAATTGATTCGTCGTCGAAGAGAAGAGCTGAGGTGAGTTGGTAGCCTTCCATGTGCGTTGCTCGCTTACCCAATCCAGCCTTATCTTCTCCAGCAAAATGAGCCCAGCTCCCTTGACCTGTCCTGGGGGGGCAAGTGTTCCAGCCCCCTGGCAGTCTTCATTCCCCTCTTGTACTGAGGGCTCCAGAACGGGGCTTGGTATTCCTGGTGACATAAATTCAGGCAGCCTCAATATTCCTCACAAGTCCAGAATCTGAAGTTCCTGCAGGCCTGCCCTAGGCTTTGAGCACTGCTTAACTGATGGAAAGCCACAGAGAAAGAAGCAGTGGAAACTGTCCCTGCTCTTGGGCTGTCTGAACAGTTTGCCTGAGGCAGGAGAGGCAAAGGCTTGTGTGTTCACCAGGGAATATTTCTGCCTGAGTTTTGGCACTTGTGATAACAGTGCAGAAGCAAATACATCTGTCTTAGCAGGAAATACATCTTGCAGTTTGCTGTGAGGTTTCTTATACCCAATACTTTGTTTGTATTATTTGTTTCCAGAGAAGTGAACACAATCCAATTTATCATCCCACTGAAATTCATTGTGAACACTAGAGCAACGTAAAATTAAAGCAGAATGTTTATTTAAGAAAGCAAAGTGTTACCTTCTGTGATACAGACTTGCAAAGACAGTTGTGACAGAGAACCACCGAGTATGTCAAACCTGAGAAATCAAAGGAAGCCTTGTTCAGCCAGTTTGCTGTAGTTGTTGATCAGTGTTCCTTAGCTCGAAGGAAGCTTTTGAAGGCCACATCTTCCAGCTGCGGTTCGAGATGTCTTATGCAACTATACTGTAGCTGTAGGGACATGCTGCTTTATGTGAAATACAAACTGATGACTTCTGTGCAAACAAGATGATTAGGACTTGGCTGAAGGGCTTATGGATGCATGAGAGGCATTTGCAGCTTCTCTAGTGAGAAGTATTGCCACTCATTCAAGACTGTTAAACACTTTCTAAATCATATCATGATTTATTCATAGTATCAAGCTCTTAACCTTTATTTGCTGTTAGCTTTATTAGGGGTTCACAAACAGTGCCGTACTGCTGGCAGATTTCACTTTTAGAAGGCTTTTTCCTAAACCACCTGTATATTTCCTTATCCTCCTTGTTCCACAGGCATCAGACTCTGGAGCCATGATTTTTTTTCTGTTTTTCAGACATGCGTTGGATATCCGCGAGCACTATGAGAGGAAGCTGGAGCGAGCCAATAACTTATACATGGAGCTCAGCGCTATTATGCTGCAGCTGGAGGTCCGTGAGAAGGAGCTCATAAAGTACGTATCTACAGCAGAATGGATACCACACACGTGGCAATTTGCACACTGGAGAATAAACCAATGCTTCATTTCTAAACTGTGTAGTAGCGCTTGTAGATTTGGTGTCCCCTGGCATTATTTTAGAGCTAAACAAAGGGCTGGCAGGCAGAGACAGGCCCCTCTACGAGCAGACCACTGCAGACCACTTAGTGCATGCATCTTTACACTGTGTTTACCAACTGAGAGAAAGGCATCTTTGCCATTTGGTATTGGCATCCTTTGGCCCCTTTGTAAAGAGAAAAGCAGTGCTGTTTCTAGACTGTGTGCCAGGGCCATGTTCCAACTGCCTGATCTCTGCAGAGAGAATTTAGAAAATGACTCTGTCCTTCCCCAGAACAGCATGTTGTGTTGCACCCAGCCATAGCTGAGAAACAGGCACGCAGTGTGCTCATTGTACAGCTGTGTTTCTGTCCAGCAGGAGCTGCAGTTGGATAGAGAGAGAACTGGTCTGTTTTTTTCTTGCCCAATGTTTCAGGAGGGAACAAGCAGTGGAAAAGAAATATCCTGGGACTTATAAACGCCACCCAGTCAGACCAATAATCCACCCCAATACAGTGGAGAAGCTGATGAAGAGGAAAGGGGTCTCCCATAAACCAGGCAGCCAAACTAAACGGTAAGAAGTAACTACCTAATTTTGTGCTATGTTCACATGTGCCTCTGAAACAAGCTGGCCAATACCATCAGCAGATTAGGGTCCTACTGTGCTGAGCATTGTATGCCCACATAGCGGGAGACCTGCCCTACACCGAGGTCTTAGACATAGAAGGGAGCAATTCTGGGAGCAGATCATCAAAATGAGAAAGAGTATGAGGTGGCTATTGGGAAGAGCAGCAAGAAAGGAGCGTGGATCATGATGGGCTAAACAGAAAGGACATTTGAGTGGAGGGAAGCAAAGGAAACTAGAGGTAGAAGTCAAACAGCTGAAAGGGAGAGAGGCATGTAGATTACAGAAAGCAGAATATGCTTATGGCTATGGTTGCCTCTTTGTCCTGGCTCCTTACTGATGTCATTTCTTAGTTTGTGGTTCAATGTTAAACGCTTGCTGACTTTCTCTCAGGCCAGATCTACTGAAGTCAGAGGGCATACCCAGTACAGAAGCAGCATCTAATGGCTCACCAGTCTCAGGAAGTCCCAAAATGTCAACACTGAGTGGCAAAAGTCGCTACCGCAGTAAGCCACGTCACCGCCGAGGGAACAGCAAAGGCAGCTACAATGATTTTGCAGGGATCTTGAAAAACCAGCCAGTGCAAGATGATGCACCCCCACCTCCACCTCATAATCATTCTCATCCTCCTGGTCTACCGCAGCAACATGGCCACGGCCATCACTCACGGCTTCATGCCCATGGACAAGATATTGCCAACTGCGCAAACAACTTAAGGTACTTTGGCCCTGCAGCAGCGCTGCGGAGCCCTCTCAGTAACCACGCGCAAAGGCGGATGTCTGGTTCCAGCCCTGATCTCATCTCCACTGCCATGGAAGCAGATTGCCGAAGGAATCTGGAGAGCAAAGAAAGCAAAGCTGATCATTGGGAGTGTTGCAAAACAGATCCATATAATTCCTGTCTTCAGTGCAGGGACGAGGACAGTGGTCAGGTACAGATGTCATCTGTTGAAACAGGAATGAGCCATTCTCAATCGCCGTCCGTTTCCCTATATGAAAACGCGCAGTACATTGAGAAGATGGAGGAGGAGGGCTTCAGCAATGGTACATCAGCGTCTGCTCTAGGCACACCCCAGCACATGGCTTCCTCAGTGCTACCGTGCAAAGCAAGACCCATTCAGAAGGTAAGGGCAGCATAGCGATTTAGAAACAAAACAAGGCTTCCTCCTCTCTCTCTTTTCCACCAAAAGAGCAGTAGAGTTACGTGTACAACTTTATCTTAAAGAGGTTGTGCCTACGTGAACTTTGCTTTGTGATCTGGACATTCTTTTAAAGTCAATTTTATTGAGAAGTACTGTAGGCATATCAGGGAGTATTGCTAATAATTAGGGTTGTTAAAATGCTTTTGATAATGCCTCGTTCTGTTACTTGCAGTTCAGCCAGTATTTGATAGAGCTGAATCTTGATCTGCTGCATGCTTACTGTTGAAACAGTCTCAAAATGGTATCAAGCCTTTCTCAAAACAAAGGAGGGGGTGAACGTGTTCTTTTGTTGATGTTAAAGATCATGTTGCAGTTTTCATGAGCATCTGTAGCACTGTTGTGCCTTGGAACAGAAATACAACCTTTGCTGTGGTCTTGGAGACGTGCCTTTTGCTGCACCTGCAAAAAAACTGTCCTCCTTGACTGAAAGTCCTGGTTTTAGGATAGCAGATTTTCATAAAATACATGCTCAGTTAAGCACTGAGCACACTCTGTCCTGGGGCTGCCAGAGTTGAAAAGATGTTATGGCACAGCTGTACTACAGAAACAGAGTGCTTCTTTATTCCTCCTGCTTCCATCCAGGTGGTAAGAGAAGTAGGAACTGGTCTGAGAGGAGTTCCAAGAGCAAGAAAACTAAGCCTAGGTGGGAAAGTGAAGGCAAAGAGGATGAATACTAGAATCAGGAGTGTGGTTTTGAGCCCAGAATGAAAGGAGGAGAAGCTCATGTTACAAGGGGATAGAAGCAGAGGCTGAACTGGAGGTTGGCAGGCTGGATGGGATAAGAGGAGGCTGTAAAAAAACAAAGAGTGTGGGGGGGATTTGGATGGGAAGAGAAGAATAAAAGGCTGTGCTCACTGAAGCAGAAAATAGAACAAAACTCAGTTTTTCTAGTTGATGAAACCCACCAGCAAAGCATGTGTCATCCCCAGTGCTGCTCTGTGATAGGCCCATGGCTGGAGTGGGAAAGTGCCAGATCAGCTCAGTAATTTGGTTTGTGGATTTTGGGGGGTTACTTGGTTTGCTTCTGTTTGGGGAGCAAACCTGTTTGGGGGAGAACCTGGAACATGATGTTCTCAGTGCCTGAAGTGTTCCAGTCTGTTCTGAAGTCGATCACTCCAAATTTGGAAATGGCGACGTTTACGGCTGCCTGAAATAATCCGGTAACGTGAAGGCTGAGTGAGTTCTCACCGTTTTTTCTTGTCCGGTTGGTTGCAGCCTGTTGACCCAGTGACTTTGTACTGGAGGACCAAGGGGCAGCCATGTAGTTGTGTGTTTGCTGCTTCACGGGTGTGTGATATCATTCTTGTCCTTTGTTTTCTGCCAGAGTGGTGATGACTCCTCAGAAGAGGAAGAGGGCGAAGTAGACAGTGAAGTGGAGTTTCCTCGTAGACAAAGGTAAAAGGTGAATTCACTCTAGTCTCTTTTTGTTGGGACAAATCTCAGGACACTGGCACAGCAACCACACACCATTATTCAAACTGCTGGCAAAAGAGCAGAATCACATTCGGCGTGTCCCATCTGCCCTTGGTGATCCTTCATGTTAATTCACTCTTTTCAGCCTGTTCTGAGATCTTATCTCCAGCATAGCTTTCCTCTTGCAGGCTGTTCACAGCACAGCTTGGTCACACTTGTTTAGGAAGAGGTAACATGATTCGGCCTGCAAAATAAGCTGCTGTATCTGTTTCACCACAATCAGACTTCCTAGATGTTGGGACCTGCTGCGGACTCTTCCAAAAGTTGGTTTATCTGTTGCTGCAGCAAGCTGACTCCAGAGCCTCCCTAGCTGAATTCAAGTAGGGTATGAGGGCTAGGTGAGAGCACAGCAGATCAAATTTGATGATGTTGCCTGTAGAATAAGAGGCTTGAAGGGGAGTTTCTACTTATTGTAATAGTAGACCGTACAGTCTTCTGCTCTGGAAAGAGATCATGAATTGTTGCAGTAACTTTAGGAAAATCACTGCCTGATGTGCAGAATTTATCCAGCGAGCAAATAAGGGTTGTTAAGAAAGGAGCAGAGAAGATAAAATCTTGTCTGCTGTTACATTCATTCACAGCACACCTGCAGCTTGAATCCTAAATGCCACCTTCATTACCCCCAGTTCAAAGACCATGGTAGAGTTTGAGAAAATACTGAGAGGTGTGACAAGAATAGTTAGAGATGGTTTCTATAGAAGAAGAGATTAAATCCATAAGAAATCTTTGTCTAGCAGGAGGAGAAGCTATAACTGAGGTGCATTAAATTGAGAGTTATGTGGAGAAAGGAAACAAGCAATGATTCCTCACATTCATGTTAGGGACGCCTAGTGAACAGTGGGTTTAAAATGAATAAAAAGTGCTTTTTTTTGCATCCAAAACATTTTCACATGTGGAGTTCATTGTCAAGGAATGCTGTGGAAATCAAAACATAACCAAGTCCTAAATTTATGGCAGTAGGTCCATCAGTGGCTGCTGAGCATAGTCATCCAGGTTTGATCTTCAGAAGTCTGAGTGAAAACTGGGAAGATATGCTAGGAGAAACCTGGCTCTTTCTGTACACCCTGTTCTTGTATTTTCCCCTGATTATTTTTTCTTTGCTGAGGGTTGGAGATGGAGTGCTGGGCTAGATGAGTTTTCTGACTCATAAGGTTCTTGTGTGTGTGATTGTTGCTTCTTCTGTGATTTACTATCGTGGAAGACAAATTGCCTTCTCTGAACTCAGCGTGATGACCTATTGTGGGGCTCCTGGCATGTTCAGCCAACTGATAGTTTGTACTGTTGCTGTTGAATCCTGGCATGAGGTGATTTTCACATTCAAGTAATGTGCACGTACTTAAATTCTAGCCTGGCTGTAGGGACAGCTGCCAGGTGGTACAAATATTCCAGACTAAATTAGCTTGAGCCCTACAGCACAGCTTTCTTTTTTTTGGGAAAAAGAATGTTACAGAAAAATATGCTCCAGAGTAGATCAGCTAATGTGAATGTGTAGGAGATGAAAACAAAAAGAACAGATGAATTTAAAGATGCAGATCTAAAACTAAATAATTCAAAAGGTGGTAGATTTTCATAGCTCCAAAAGGTGAAAGGCAGCCTGTGCAGAGCTCTTGCTGCCAGCCTTGCAGATCAGTTGTGACTCAGCTGATGTGTACTAATGGTGGAAGGAGGCTCTGGTGCCTAACACAGCACCTGGGAAATTGCTTTTCCTCTGCAGTCAGAGGCACTGTGATAGAAGCTGAACTACTCTTCTGGTTTGCAGACCTCACCGCTGTATTAGTAGCTGCCAGTCTTACTCAACCTTCAGCTCGGAGAACTTTTCTGTGTCAGATGGAGAGGAGGGGAACACCAGCGATCATTCGAACAGCCCGGATGAGCTGGCCACCAAGCTGGAAGATGAGCTGGCTGAGAAGCTGGAGGACATGTTGTCCCAGACTCCAGAGATCCCCATTGAAATCTCCACCCAGTCTGATGGGCTTTCAGACAAAGAGTGCGCTGTGCGGAGAGTCAAGACTCAGATGTCTCTGGGCAAACTTTGTGCAGATGAACACAGCTGTGAGGTGAGTTGGAAGCTTAGCAATCCCGTCTTTGTCTACTGGGCAATAAAGTAAAAAAAGAGGAATCCAAGGGCCAGGATGTTGGATGACTGCCTAGGAAACATCGTAGCAGATGTGCTACATCAGGGGATGGTTTAGGCACCCAGTCTTTCTTGCATGTGGTCCAATGAATAGATGGTTGAAGGTGGCACACAGAAAGCTGAACGTGATTTGCTGATCAAGATGAGTGCAGAACTGGGAGGCCATCAGATTTTCAGTTGCATGAAATAGGATAAAAAGTAGGACATAAACCAGAAGTGGAAGGGATATAAATTGTCTGCCTCAAACTTATCCGTTGGCAGCCTAGCTGACAAAGCCAGACCAATTTCCTTTCTCTTACTGTCTTTCTAGTGTTCAGGTGGGGAGGGGCAGAGCCTGCTGCACCATTTGCTCGTGCCTATGTCTGCGTGTGGTGAAGGTGTTCGGACTAGATATTTTTCTGTGTCCCCTCCCTGAGGGGGAAAGGAGTGACCTTTGGTAGCGCACTTGTGAGCTGTTTGCATCTCTGTGTTGTCGATTTGTCCTTCTCTGCTGGCGGTGACCTTTGCCTGCCTCTTGTTGTGGATTGGGACGGTGTGGTCGATCTGCAGGGTAGGAATGTTGCTCAAATATTCCCCTTTCCTTTTGCTTTGCAGAACCCAGCACAGTTTGGAGAATCAGACTGTGACTCTTCCGAAGGGGAGTGTTCTGATGCCACAGTCAGGACCAATAAGCCCTGCAGCTCTGCTACTTGGTAATTCAGATCTCCCCCAAAGCTTCCTGATACTGGCATTTTGATTTCCCTGAGATTCCACTTCATTCCCCTTCATCACACTTTACAGGAAGAGAAGATGTTTCTCCTTCCCACCCCAGGAGTGATTTGCAATAACCCGAATCTCTGGAAAATGTCCAAATGAAATTAATTCTCTTTGAGCATTTCAATCAAGAATGGCAGGGATGTATTTTATTGAATAATCTAGTTACTGTAACATGGATATTTATTTTTTTGACATTTTAACACTTTTTACTGTAAAGAGTGGATTGTATTTATAGACACACAGACTTGTTGCAAAAAAAAAAAGTTCAGAAAGCAAGCACATTACAGAGAAACATCCTGGGAGTCCTGCCTGGACAGCTTTGTGTACAAACGTGGGGGGATTCTCTTGCTGCTTTCACAGGGGACCAGGCCGTGTGGCCCTGAAGATTGGAGAACAGATCAAGAAAACTAAACCACTCAGTCTTATCAAATGAGGAAGCATAAAAAGACCTTACTATAAGGTAACCTGTGAACAAAGCGAATTCAGTATAACCAGCTGGGTCATTTTTTAATCAGAAGGTGGACATGTTCCTGGAGAAAACTGGTACTGAGGTGCTAACATCCAGGGTCTTCTGAGTCAATACATCCCCAGGAATGTAATAGTGGGTTTTATTTTAAAGATTTTTAGTTTCTTTTTTAATCAACATTTTGTTGTGAGATCCTGCAAATGTATTCTAACCTCGTCCTCTCAAGAATTGGTATAAGAGCACTTCTTAACATCATCCTTGCTTCACTCTGGCAGTGTCGATCTCCAGTTGAGCAGGGAAGCCTCTTTCAGACGCAGTGTGCCATTTCCCAGTTTACTTCCTCCTCTTACCTCCTGTCTGTTTCAGTCAGTTAAAGAAATCAATCAAATCAGTGTTGGAAAAGCAAGAACTCGCAAACCGTGGAAAGCACATTCTGCAGAGCCCGAGCACTCTTCTGGGGAGGAAACTGGAGATGCCTGTACTGGACTTGGAGAAGCAGTCTCTCACCTGCAACAGCATCAATAACCAGCAGAGAGCTGTGTGTCAAGGGGGAAGACCGGGAATCGCTGGCTGAGATAGGAGCATCAGCCCTGCTCCGTCTCCTTCCTCACTGTACGTTCCTGAAAGCATTAACAGCTGCCTGCCCTTCATGTCAGGCTTGTGCAAAACAGGTTGCACAGGGAGCCTCGAGGGTGGCTGTGGCACAGCTGTGTCTCGGGCGTGCCCTGAGGCCTCTGTTTCTCCTTCAAGCTGAAACTCTACAGGTGAAAGTGAGGATAGTACTGGTATGTGACAGGCCGAGGCATTGGCAGATGAGAAAATTTGTTTTCTGATTAGAACTCATAGTGCCTTCCCTTCAAACACTACTCTTCTAAATCAACATTTAAAGAGAACAAAATGATAGAGCACGTCCTCCCCCGCCCCCCCTACCCCCTAGTTGATGCCCCCCTTGCAAGAGCTTTCGCTTCGCCCTTCGTAGCGTGCCGGCTGACACGGCTGTGCCACGTGTGTGGCTGTGCTGCTGGGAGCTGCCCTGCAGCCTGGCACACCAGCCTGAGGTGAACGGCAGGAATGGACCATGGACAGGTACTTCTGTTGCTTTGTTTGTTTACATTTTATGTTAAAATATTGGTTTGCATTTAACTGTGGTAATTTATAGCCTCATGGCAAAATGAAGGAAAATGTCTTATACAGAGAGCAGTATTGTATGAGTTAAATTATCCCATATTTTTAAATTTTCGTAGCTGGACTACACACAGATCTTAAGTTATGATGTTATTTTATTATTTATTATCATTTCTGTAGATCAGAAGGTTGGCTTCACTGCTAGCACAATTGTAATCTGTTTGTGTGACGTTACCTTCTCCCCGGACACGGCGGGAGATGGGAGCAGAGCTGGTCTCAGCGGCTGTCAGTAGTTGCTGCCTCCCGTGATTTCCACGGATGCTGTTAGGCTGGGGCCGAGAACCTGCCGGGGCTGGTCCAAGAGGGATGGGTGCAGGCAGAAAAGGTGATATTCATTACTGGGCCCTGTGATATTCCTCATGGTGATGCTGCGATTTGCTCGCGTTGGTGGTCCCTGAGCTGGTGGGGAATGGTGATCAGGGAACGGGTGGCTTTTGTACTGATGGCAAAGTAACCGGCCTTCGTGAGATCCTCTGGCAAGGACACCCAGAAGGACAGGCAGAGAGGAGGGCGGTTGCTGTGGGCAGTGGGTGCAGGGTCAGGGCGGCCAGCAGTGGATCCCTGCGGTGGATCACCAGTACGGGACCAAAAGGCAGCTGAGGTGAACAGAGGGCGAGCAGCTCTCCCCTTCCTGCTGCAGCAATACTCAGCTCAGGGCAGAGGCAGAAGGTGGAGGGGAATGAAACTTCTCTGGTTTGTTTCTGGCTTCCTCTCCCCATCACTCCACTTCCACCCAAATGTCCTCTTGGCCAGCAGCAGGAGGAGGCGGCAGGGCCAGAGGTGGCTTAGCTGTTGTGGTGAGGGAGAAGTGCTGTGGGTGGTGACTCAGCCAGCTGGAGGGCAGGGCCTGGGAATTGAGCGGTGTGGAATTGTGCATGTAACACATCCACACACAGATCCTGCTAGTCTGTAAGGAGAGGTTGAGAACTACCCTCCCATCCGTACCATCAGATCTCCGCCCCAGCCCAGTTTGCCTGTCACTGGGATTGGGCAGGCTCTGATCAAATCCTCAGTGCAGGGACTTGAGTCTGTGATAACTCAGTCCCTATCGAACAGATGCTGCAGGGCTTTTGGTAGCTGCAGTCTCTGCTCAGAGCTCCACAGTGGCACGAAGCTCTGCTGGGCATGCAGAGATGCAGAGAGGCCTTGGCATGGGGGATTTCAAGCCCATTCTGGCAAGCTGTCCTGGATGTGGGCCCATTCCTCCCCATCCTTGCCCTGGGACACGCCTGGAGAAGCAGAGCTGAACCCTTCTGGTTATCTGCCACCACGCTCCAGCCACACTTGGGTCTGGTTTCTCTGCACGCCCAGATCATTGCCCTGTTCCCGTCCAGCTCCTCGCAGCTGCTGCCCACTCTGCAGTGTCCCTCTGGGACTGCCCCTAGGGCTGCCCCTTCCTTGAGTAAACGTGACCCCCGGCCTTTCCCTGCACACACCCCGTGCTGTCAGCTGCGTGTAGGCAGCGGTTCTGCCGAGGGCTGTGCTGGCACTGCTTCGTGAAACCCGCCCAGCTCTGCACACAGACGTGCTGCTGCGCGGGTCCCTCTGCTGCGGTTCCTTGCACTTTCTCTCCTGGCAGGATACGGGGCTGAGATGCACAGACCTGCCCGCTTCCTCCTTGCAGTAACGCCTCCTTGGCAGGACAGAAGTAAACTGTGGGTTCCCTTCTCAGCATCCTGACTTCCCTGATGCAGTTCTTGTGGCTGCTGACAGCTCCTGAACACTAGCCTAGATTTTCTCCCAGAGCTGAATGTTGCCTTCCCCACTGTCGTGTTAAGTAACCATTTCATCTTGGCCCTGTCCAGTAGTGTTCATCTCTCTCCTCCCTGCTCTGCGGATTCCTGATACAAACTTGATTTTTTTGTATTGAACAGTGTACAGTGATGGAAACAAGAATGACTATCAAAGCAAACAATGCATGGAATAAAAAGCCAGTGTACTTCAATGTTTCTCAGGCTGGTCTGGTGATCTGGGAAGGGTTTGTGATGTACTTTGGGAGAGTCATGAAGTCTAACAACTAACAAGATGTTAGCAAGTAGTGTTTTTAAGTTACTTGTCACTAACCCCAGCTGAACTGGAACTATGGGGAGTTCCGAGTCCCAGGGCAGAGGCTTGGTGGGATGCACATCATCTTGGAGGACACAGGTGTCCTTGAACGTTGGCCTTTGCTTGTGTGAAGTGATTGTGCTGTGAGCTGGGCTGCTGAGTCCTGGGAACTTTGCCCTTTGCTGTCCCGCCCCGGTCCAACCCTGGCTACTTTTGGGGGTGAGGAGCAGCTAGCTGAAGGGCCCGTACATCCAGGCAACTTTTAGCTGTCCCCAAAACCCAGATGTTTTCCCTGCAGCATGCATTTACCATCGGAGTGACAGGAAGAGTTCTGCATGGATGAAAGCTCTCCTGTTGAAGGTGCTGGGACAAACCACTGACCCTACAACATTATTTTTCTCGACTTGCTACTTGTACCTCTGCATCTCACAGCACATTAAGTGCTGTTTTCATTTTATGACAAAACTACTGAATAGGTATGGGTGGGGAGAGGGCTGGGGGAGGAAGGAACACAGCCCGAGCTGGGAAATGCTGCTGTTAGAACGGCAGTGAAAAACAGCTAAGGCTTCTGCTATTGCAGCTCAATGCAGCTCTGCGTGCTGGGGCCTTGTAGTTGCCTCCAGACAAGGAGGGCTGAGGCTGGGCAGAAACACTGCTGCAGGCAGCAGCTCTCTGCCCCATCAGTTGTGCCCGCTGCACCAAGAGCAAAGCTGCAGCCAGAGCTGGATGTGGTGGGAAGCACAGGAGCCCAGGGGGAACCTGTGACTCGGGCTGGCAGGGAGGCCACAGCAGTGTGGTGCTTGGCCTCTGTGTTCAAGGGGCAGCAGGAACTGCTGGCCTTCCTTCCTCCAGGGATGCTAATAGTCCCTCTTTCCAACCCCTCACTCTCCCTTCATTAATACATTTGCAAGAGGCTGGCAACATCCTCAGGCACGCTGCAGACACAGCCTGACTTAAAGGACACAGGCAATTTACCTCAAGTGTTCACAAAGTTTCATTATAGAGAATTTTCAGTGCAGATACATGCACAGTAAAACACTGATTAAAAACAAGATTATACCTCCTCTTAGATGAGAAGAACAGTAAAAACTGCAATTGTCCTTGGTCCACTCGGGCACAGAGCATGCAGAATATTACCCACATGGGAAAAGACCCACAGCTTGTGTGAGACAGTTCCCCAACGTCTGGGTCGTGAGCCATCACATGCTCTTCTTGCCATTGAGTAACGGAGCATGCTTGTCTTCATCCAGCTTCAAGTGCTTCTTGCTGTATTTCTTGATAAGGGTCCCTGGTATCAGTGCCACCACAGCCATTGCAAGCAGTTTGAGCAGTGTGTCCCAGGAGAAAATGGCATCCAGAGAGTTGATTTTTGACAGAATGGCTCCTGTCTGTACGCAGATGAAGTTATAGGGTGTAAGTCCTGGAAGAGTCAGAGCAAATAAGCCAGTTAGCATCCCCCTTGCCTCCATGCAAGAGTGCAAACTTAGCTCCAATCACATCCTTGCCCAAGGCCAGACAGGTCTCAGTAACAGAGCAGGGTGTGATACAGAACTGTACACACACTTGCTCAATGCCCTAAGACGAGCAGCACGAAGGCAACCAGGCAAATGGGACAGAGTCACAGCCACAACCCTGCTGCTCCACCTTCCCCAGCCCTCGGTTGCTTCCCAGGGCTCAGTGACGAGGAGGGAGGCAGCGTCACGCTGTCCCCTCGGGCTCCCCTGACCTTACCGATGAGAACGGAGAAGAAGAACTGGGACACAGGGATGTTTAAGATGGGGGCTGAGAGATTCAGAAACCAGTTCGGTGTCATGGGGAACAGCCTCAGGAACAACAGGAAGAAAAACAAGCAGCTCCTGTTCTCTTCTACCTGTCAAGAGAAATGCTCCAAATTATTTCTGTTACTTAGCAGTAACATCTGAGTTGCCACACCACTGAAGTGAGTTTTGTTTTTTTCTCCTCCACCGTTCCACAACAGAACATCAGTGCGGAGCTGATGAAAAGTGGCAACTTCATGTATGCCTGGGACATACCTGGATGTCTGGGAGCCCAGTGGTGAGCCACCCCCTTTCACACAAGAGGTGAAAATGGGATCTAACCTGAATGAGAGATCAGGTAGAGGCCAGCAGAACCTCCCCTGGCTGTATGACAGAGCACAGGGCTGACAGAGGCAGTTCTGGAACATGGGGCCTTGCCAGTCGGCCTCTTACATCTGATCTTCCTCAGGATCTGGCACTTTCCACAGATCCCCTCTGCAGACTGGCCCGATCCCACGGGAGCAGTCTCGCTTACGCTGCCGAGGCCCCTGCCCGACCTGACGCGCCCCTGGCATGCCCGGCTTTTTACCGAGCCACCACCCCAAAAGCGGCCCCAAGCAGCAGGGCCTCCTGCGGCACCACGGCCGCTCACCTTTCCTTGCAGCAGAGCCACTTTGTCGGGGAAGCAGTAGACGACGAAGCGCTTCCCAAAGGCGCCGGACAGCAGGTAGCAGCAGGTGGCTCCCAGGGAGGTCAGGGCGGAGCACAGCGCCAGCCCGGTCCACGGCCCGAAGAGCGCCCCGGCCAGCACGTTCTGCGGGGACACGGCGGGGGGGTGAAGGCGGCCGAGACCCCCCCCCCGGGGTCCGGGGGCCGCGGGAGGCGCCGCCGCCCTACCAGGAGGCTGGAGCCGGGGATGGCGAAGCTCTGCTTGTAGAGGTAGGCGGCGCAGAACAGCGCCAGCGCCGCGCCGCGGTGCTCCCGCTCGTAGTCCCGCAGCGCCTCGGCCAGCTCCCGCAGCTCCTCCAGGTCCGACGGGAACCGCAGCGGCCTGCGGGGGGAGAGCACGGGGCAGAGCACGGCGCAGAGCACGGGGGAGAGCCGGCACCGCCGAGCCCGGGGCCCCGCAGCACGGCCCCCCGGGCGCCAGCACCCACCTGCGGGCGCTCCCCGCGCTCAGCCGCGCCGACAGCAGCGACAGCGCGGCCGTGGCGGCCACGAAGACGAGGAGCAGCGCGGCCAGGCGCCGCCACATCCCGCTGCCGGCCCGGGGACAGCCCCGGACACACCGCCGGGACCGGCCCCTCACGGCCCGACACGGCCCGCGCAGGCGCCGGGCCCCGGGGCGGCGCTGAGGGGAGGGAGGCGCTGAGGGGAGGGAGCCGGGCGGGCCCTCGGTTGAAGGCTGCTGTGGCGCCGCCGCCTGCGCGGGGGGTGTATATGACTGGTTAGCGTTGCTCCAGGCTGGTCAATAAATGTTTGTATTGGCACGAAACACGCGGGTTGAGCCCTTCTTTGGTCCCCCCGGGGTGGCTGTGGGGGCGGGCGGCCTGCCGCTGCCTCGCCTGCGGGTCTCAGCGCCTGGCCTGGCACGGGATGGGCCGGAAGGTTGTTTTGGTGTTCTCCGTCAGGACGAGGTCGTACCTGCACAGCTGCGGTCTGCGGGAAGACAGCCCAAAGTGAAAAACCTGCCCTCCCCGTGCCGTTTTCCCAGCCGAGTCTCCCAGTGTGTATTTACTTATGTAAGGTAAGTAACGTTATCAAGACAACGGGAAGGCTCCTACAGTGAGGTGCAGTTCAAACATTACAGAGGTCAGGGATACTGTGAATGTATTTTCATTTTGTTGTACGTTATCCTTTGCTTTGCACTGTGTGAATAAAGACACCACCGCACCAGCCATCGCTGCAGGGTCGGCTGCCCGGGTTCAGGGCTCCCTGCCAGCCCCTCTGCACCCGTGTGGCCACCACCCGGGGTGTCCTGCAGCCTCCGCCTGCCCCCTGCGTGTTCCTGCCGACTCCCTGGTGCCAGCGTGGGCTGTGCTGCCATGCTGAGCCGCCACCAGGCTTAGAAAAAGCCCAGCCGGAAAGGAGAGGGAAATGCTAGGACCAGACAAAAAAGAAAGGAAAATATTTGTGCTCCCACCTGGGGCCCTCTGAGCATCAAGGGAAGGAGAGGGCGGGACATGCCTCCCTTTGGCGGTCACAGATTACTTCATGGTCTCAAGAGTCACGCAACTACTTGTGGCCTGTGGCAGCCCCTCAAAGGGGCGAGTGAGCGGCCTCTGATGAAACATCTGGGCATTTAGACCTACTTTTTAAAAGACTGAATGTGGATCTGGGGCTGGAAGTGACTGTGGGGACACAGGACAGGAGAAAGGGAGTGCCAGCAAGGGGGAGTTGCAGGACTGACTCTTAGGCATGCACGTTCTTTTCTGTATTCCAAGACTAAGGGTAGCATTTCATGAACTGCAAAGCAACATACTCTGCAGCTCTGTCCTCTTTTGCTCCACCCTTTTCCCTCTGTGATACACGACCCTTATTTTAAACCAAGTTTAAAGCACGTATGGCCTGATGTCCACACACTGTCCTCGTACCACAGGCTCAGCCTAAGAGATTCTGTGCTCAGTGGACTCAGACAGATTGCCTCCCTCAAAGGTGCCCTAAAAATGAGGGAAGTTTAAGGGCTTCACTTTGACTGCAGGGCAGGTGGAGGTTAACAAGATGAGTGCTCTGGGGCATGATGGTCAGCAGCTCCCAGTCACTGGGATTCCAGGAGTAAATGAATCTTCCTAGTTGACTGGACATAGAAATTGACTGTGATATAAAATGTGTATTTGGGACCCTGTATCTATGTTTCCCCGAGAGTAACATTTGCTTTCAGTCCTGAGTTCAGGCCTGGGCAGCTTCTCTGTAGCTACACAAAGGTCATGATCCTGACCAAAGGTGAAAATGTCAGACCATGTTGAAATCAGACAACAAACTGCGTTTTCAATGCAGTAAGATAACCTCTGTGGTCAAGTAGGAATTCCAGGAGTTGTGTGCATGTGTGCAAGGCAGAATTTATTCCCAAAATATGTGCACGAGAACTATTAAATGTGAAATAAATGTAATTCTTCTGGATGAACTTGCCAGGCCAAGAATCTGTGAGATTCATTGACTTGTGTCTAGTTTGCAACGGGAATGGTTTGTAAAGCAGTGCTTACCTTTCTGGGTTTGTAAGTGACCGGAACCTCATTTGGAGAATCCTGAGTTTGTATTTCGGGCCGATGACAGATCCCGTGGAAAATGTCAAGGAAATTCTTTTTACATTTTCAAAATCCTGGTCGAATCCAATTAGCAAACTGATTTGGTTGTACTGCTGAAAGGCTGCAGCTTCTCTAAAGACAAAGCAGACAAGGTGTCAGGGAGTCACCAAGGGAATAGCACGGTTTTAATACTTTCAGTGTAATATTAGACACGGTGCTGGGGGAGGAGGACCGAGCTTATGACTGGTTTCAGGTTTTCGGGAAGTGGGTACATGTTCAGGTCTCTAGGTTTCAACCTGCTCAGCCACTTTTGTACTCAGTTACTTGGGGACACAGCGATCTGATCCCCGCTGTCCTGGGCATCCAGAGCTGGAATGCGGAGCTCTCCCTGGAGAGGAGATGAGTTTTCCTCCTGCTCTTGTGGAGGACCAGGACAGCCATGGGATTGCTGAGATAGCTCATGGCCATCCTCAGGTTGACTACAGAGGGCCCAAACCAAAGGGCCAGGCTGGCGGTGGTGTGCACTGGGGAGCCTGTGGAAATCACCTCAGGCCAGGCAAGGCCCAAGGCCTGTGTGCTGTTGAGCATCAACAAAAACTGGAGGAGGATGTCTTGTTTCCTCCCAGATCCAGTTGTGCTGAGTCGTTTGCTAACATTTGTGGATCATCAGATCAGGGAGACTTACGGATTAACTTTAGATTCCACCTTCTGCCCAGCATCATCAGCTAATACCATGCTGAAGGTGCCTCTCCTGGTGTCTTTGTTCCACGTAATGATGTCCACAAAGTAGTGGTAAACTGCGAGGTGAGAGAGAGCACGCAGTTAGACAAAGCCATGGGATGTGGTGTGGGTAGATATGCGTGTGGGAAAGCCCCAGGAGAGGCACTAGAGCTAGGCTTACACCAGTGGCACGGCTTTCATTGCACCGCCTCTCACTCCCTGCCTTCCCCATCCATTTGCAAATTGTGTTTTCTTTCTTTTGTCCCTGTCTCCCTGACAGAGCATGATCCCCTGTTTCTGTTCTCAGCATCCTTCATTTGTTTTTTCTGTCCCTTCTTTGGATCCCTTTGCTGTGGGGCAGAATTGTCTGTTCTTGACTCTGATGTGTAACTCACCAAGTTTGCTTGCTGATGTCTCTGCCCACGGGTTTGTGTTCTGGTGATCATCATGGGTGAGAAGAAACCCTGATTTTCACTGATTCCTCCTTGCCCCTTCCCTCTGCCCATCCCTTTTGTCCAGGGCAGCTTTATCTGCTGGTTTAGCTGGGAGCATGTCGTTGCCTCTCACCGTTCCCACACACGCCTCTTATCATGCAAGCATGAAAGCGGCAGGCTGTTTTGAAACAACCACACTTTTAAGCTTCGTTCACACGTTCCCAACAAATTTCCTAGCCCTGTAAGAGAGACGAGCCTGCTCTTGCACATCTCTAGCTAGCGAGCTGTCGTCTTTCACAGCAACAAGTACATTTGCAGTTAGGGAATATAATGGCAGGACTGCAGGTGGACACAGCTCTATCCTGCAGCACTGGCTTTGTTTCTGAAGTGCCAGGTACAATACTGATAGCAACCAACCATCTCTGCTCGGCTGCTGCTGAAGGAGGCAATACACAAAGAAAAGTCATTTCAGAAATCTTAGTCACTTACTACAAAATGGCTCTTTGTCCGCTGTATCAAAAAACATGTTTGTCACTGGATGGCTCTGTTGTGTTAAATAGCTTTTCCACTTGTGGGCATAATAGCCTATGGATGACAGTTTAAAAATGAAACAGAGGGTTACTGCACAGGTATATAAGCAATTAAATTGCTGAAAATAACCAGGCAAATGTTTAAGAAATACTGTATCGTGGTTCAGCTGCAAGGTAGCACTGTGATGCATGCTCCTATGCTCCACAGACTTACCTGAGGTCTTAATTTTACTTCTGTAACTAAAACCAACTGTGGGTCAAAATATCCCTGGTTACTGTTTGGCACCTATTTTCAGATCAGTCTTTTTTCACATCAGATGTCTGTGGTCTAGAAAGGTCTTACAGCACGGAATGAAAATAACCCCTCAGCTCTGCAAGGTAATTTCTGGAAGCGTCAGTTTTTTTTGCATCAAAATTTCAGAAGTGGCAGCCTGAAGCTGGGCTGTTGCCTCCAGGTTGGGGGGGGGGGCTTACAGAAAAGCGGAATACCCTTTGTTCACCCCTCCCTGCCATCCCTGTGGTGGTCAAGAGGGGTTTGGGGTGCTGAAAGTTTCTCAGAAAATATTTTATTTTAGCAAGAGCATGCCCCTGCCCCTCAAACTGCAGCTTATGGGCTTTAATTCATTGCTGCTGTGACTCTTGTGTAAAGATCCCAAGACTTGTTTTGGCTTTTCTAGTTCTGGATCCTATACCTGTGGACTTCTGTTGTAGATCATAACATGATGTGTTTCTACAAAGTGTGGGGAAGTCTCTTCAGCCTCTTGCTTGCAGCAGAGGCTTGTCCCTCTGCAGCGGTCAAGGAGGGATCATCCCCCAAAACTAGCAGAATGTAGTGCTCTTACAAAGCACCCTACGGTCTGTTAGTCCTTTAGCAAAACATTTGTTCCACTCACACAGGTGGATTAAAAGAGTAATGATAGGCAGCTATGTCAGGCACGTGTAGCCCCAACGTATTTACATTCCCTGGATCCTTACCTAGGATGGGGCATGGCATAGGCTGAAAAGTTTCGCAGCTGGTACATTTGCCATTCCTGTAGCTTCTGTACGAGTCACACGGGTACGCCGTAATATTGCAGCTCTTTTTCAGGGATGACATGAACAGGAAAACAGACCTCTGGTGGTCACATTTAAAATACTGCATTCCTTAATCACACAGAGAAGAAATATTTCATTACCAGTCCTCGTGCTTCAGGAAGTCAGCATTAAGGCAGTAGTGAAAAAGGACACACCAGCAGACAGTCATTGACCAGTCCAAATGCAGCAGCTTGAACTGGGAAGCACTGGGCTGTGGCAGAGCAGTAAGTGGGCAGCAGCTTCTCTTTGACTGCACTCAGCTCTGTCAGTGTCTCCTTTCCTTGTCGTCTTTTTTTTTTTAATTATTATTATTATTATTAAACAACATGTCTGCTGGTGCTGTCACTGCGGTTCCAGAGGAGCCAGCTATAGAGCCTGCCCCATCTCAGGTGTTCTCCTCTTCCCTCTGAGCTGACACAACAGGCGGGTATTGCATTTCTTTTGCACAAGACCTTGCCATTTTGTCACCCAGCATTGTCAAAACCCGTTCTGCTGCTGAGCAGAGGAGGAAAAAAAGCTTCCTTGTGTTCAAGGCTAGGGCTCTACCTGCAAGGCTGCCAAGTAAAGCTCTCTGGATTCAGTCTAGCAGTCTGTGCTGTGCTCCTCTTGAACCTGTTTTCTGAACAGTTGTTGTCATTGCTAGCAAGTCCTTGGGGTTTTGTGTGTATTTTAAGCGATTAAATAATAATAACAAAAAACCTCTCTCTTTTCTAAACATAGTTACAAAATGGGGGCACAGATTCACCTGATGAGTTCTTTGCGTGGAAAATTGATCCCACCTGCATTCGTGACACCCCTGACCGATACGCCTGCCCGGTGCACGGCAGCTAAGCTCCCGTTACATTAGTATGCTGCAGCAGTGCTGGGAGGAGATTGCTTTCATGGCTTTCCCAGAAAATGGTTTTCGCGTATTTTCTAGCACTGATGATGTTTCTGCAGCTTTCTCCTCCTTCCTGATTGGAAACATTTTGTCAGTGTGTGTGCAATTCCAGGCAGAATTAGTTACCAGAAAATACTGTCAGCGGACAGCCGGGCTGGTCGGTCCCGCCGTTGGGGTAGAAGTCTATGTGGCCCAGGGTGTCCGCGTAGCCGAGTCCTGACCAAAGAAAGCATCGGGGGAGGGAATATCAAATCGTAGCACACGGAAGAAGGAAACAGGAGAAACTAACTGGAAAAAAATAATAGTTTTTCAGCTCTAGGATGCCTGCTTGTGGGAAAGGCTGGGAAAAGAGAGGGCTGAGGAAGATGCCGGATTTGGCCCGGAGGATGCACCCTCCTGCACTGGTGCCCAGGTCCTTGCGCTTTGTGGGCCGTGAGGCCATACCTGCTGTGAAACAGCAGCATGCCTTGAACTGCAAGTAAAAGGGCAGCTCCCGAGGGTGTTCCGAGCACAGCGTGGGCAGCACAGGACCGCAGAGCCCTTCCCAGCACCCCTGCACTGGGAGGGATGGGCTAACGGAGCGGGGATCGCCACGGCAGAGCCGCCTGCCGCAGCCCCTGCCTGCCCATCGCTCTCTGGGTTTCCCTGCAGCAGTGAGGAGAGGTGTCGCGTACCGTCGGTGTCCGAGTGGATAACATCGACGAACTGCGCGTCGGTGGGGTCCAGCCTCTCGCCGGGCGGCTGCCCTCTGTACAGGGGGCCTGCTGGGTCAAGGCCTGCAGTGAAAAACCGCCATGGCGTTGCCTCAGTGCTCGGCTGGCGGCGAGCAGCTCTCCCCAGAGTGAAGGGCTGCCAGGGGAAGGGTTACCTGTGATTCTGCCGAGTTTACCGTCAAACATCTGTCCCACGAAGCCGGAGATGTGTGCTCCCAGGCTTACTCCTACCATGTGAATGGAGTCGAGTGATGCTCCGGCAAGCTGGGATTTAAGAATACCCACAGTCATAGGTGTTGGCATGTTAAAGGCTTAAAAACATCAGGAGGAGGAATGCAAATGCATCTCCCTACTTTTCCCACATTTTTCAGTGGTGTGGTTCCACTCCATGCAAATATTCTCCCTTTCAATAGCCCCAAAGCGCAACCGGCACTTGCACGTGAGGCCTCTGTGTGGGAGCTGTGAAGAGAACAGCGCAGGCAGTGGTTGCATCCTCCTGGGGCTGTGACTGAAGGCTGGACAGGAACAATTATTTGTGGAGCCCCTGAATACAACTCCAGTTGCCCTCATGTTATTCCTGGAAGGAGTGAGCAGATAGAAAGATCCTAAAGGCCCAGTGTCATAGCTGCCTGTGCCTGTGCAGCGCCTTGCAGGAGCTGCAAGCTGTAGCTTATCCCCATACGCTGACTTTGGACATCCAGAAGGTGGAAATAGAGTTTGTATGGACAGGAAAACAGATCTGTGGGGTTTTGTATCCAGAAATGTAGGGACTTGGAGTGTGAACTGAATACTGCAGCAAAATGCCATCATACCGAGTCCAAGTGCAGAATTTGGCACTGCTGTGTAGCTACACTTCCAAAAAATGAATGGATTCCTTTTTAGGAGTTCTTTTCCCAGACATGCTGCTGTTTTTAAACACTTCCTTTGTGCCCTTTACATATTAACAACTATATCATGGTGTGAATATTCAACTTACCAACATTTCATCAATAAGTTTCTTCAGAATCTCAGCAACTTTCTTGCTGTTTCTGGAAGCCGTGCTGTAGATGATGGTTGTTGCCCCCCGGTTCCAGTCCACAACGATGATGTTCATGGCTTCCGCAGAAAGCAGGAGATGCACCAAGCCAGGGATCCAGACTGGGACAGAGCCTGTGGGCCGGTACCCGTGGATAATGAAGGTGGTTTTCTTGGTCAGATCTAGATACTTGGAGGCTGTAGAATTGAGCTCTTCAGCACAGTCTGGGTTCTGCCTGGTGTACAGCATTAGCTTCACTTTCAGGTCGGTCCCTATCAAAGCGTTGCTGAAGCTGAGAGCTGTGAATGCAGGACATGTCTCCCCGGGATCTGAAACAAGCACAGTATGGCAATCCTGAGGTTAGCACCAAAGGGCTTGCCTTGTGGGTTTGCCTCTCCACATGGTTTTCTTGCCATGTTGGATCAAAGGCAGCAAGCGTACCTGCTGGGAGCAGCGCTCCCTGAAACGGCCCAGTCCTGCTCCCACGAGCAGCATGGGCTCACAAAAAATCTCATAAGGGTGAGGAAGGTACCGGACAATGGCACCTCGGATAATTGCTGTATTGGTTTCAGAGCATGCCCAGATGCCCTGAGCAGGTTGTAGGGTAAAGAAATATCCTTGTATTTTTATCATATAATGGTTTGGGGTGGAAGGGACCTTAAAGACCATCTAGTTCCAAGCACTCTGCTGGGGGCAGGGATTCATCCCACTAGGTCAGGTTGTGTCCACAGCTCCAGGCTGGAGCTGACAAGCTGCGCAGGATCTTGCTGTTGCGAGGGACAGCTCAGTGCTTCACTGGTATTTGCAGAGGCAGCCTGCTATTTCTGACTGTGAAATGGGACACCCTTTGTCTGCATAAGATAAGGTACTGATACTGCTTTCTACACAGCTGGAGAGTTCCCGAATTTTCTGTAAGTGCTGCTTTTCAGGACAGTCTCCGCTGTTTGAAAGCCTGTCTTTGTTCATTGCTTTTCTAGCAGACCACCAGCTGAGCCTTCAGAGTCCAATACAATCTCCAGCAGGGCGCTGCCAGGGAAAGGAATAACAGTCTCCAGACAGATGCTGCTGCTGAAGGCCTTCCCAGGTTTTGTAGATTCTTTCTGGCTCACAGGTCTTTTCCCCCAGTGCCCTTGTTTTTATTGAATAACCTTGTGGGAGAAAGTGATTCTTGCGCACACAGCCTGGGCTGCAATAATTGTTCAGGCTGCAGTTGCAAGAGGGATCTTCTGGGTTTTTGCTGCTTTAAAGGGCTGTGCAGTAGGGTAGAAGAGGTTTAGAAAACCTGCAGCTTTGAGCCAGTTGTGCTTTAGCAGGTGTCCAGTGCTCCATGCATTTTAATTTCTAAATCATGAATCTCTCACCATTTCCACAATAAACTTTCCCTCTTTTCCTCCTATGGAAATAGAAGCATGATAGTGATATAAATGCTGTGTGCCCAGCACATAAAATAATCTGCTCAGTTGCCATAGTTCTGCTAATTACTTTGAAGAAGCCCCAGGAGCTCCAGAAATAAAAGTTAATAGGCTAAGAGGATGTTGCAGTTATCTCCAACTGGATATTTTAAATTACTACTATAAATTCAGAAATAAATTTTAACATTTGAAATCCACGGAGTCCTTCCTGTGTAAAGCCTATGGTAAGATATGAATAGCGGGACTGGAGCGGTGGGAAATGAACTCAGCCAGGGCCGATGAATTTCAGTTGAAATCAGTGGCCTGAGTGTGCTCTGCCTCTGTAATGCTTCAGCTGGGGCTCCCAGCGACAGGATGGGCCATGCTTGCAAGGGTAAAGGTGAGCCGGGTGCTTCTCTCCTGGTCCGTTTGCTCTCACCGCTTTTTTGCAATGCCAAAATACTCCAGAGAAACAGCAGCCAGAGTTCTCCCCTAAGACTGCTCATCTGGAGGTCTCAAAGTAACGAGCAGAGAAAAATTACCATTTTTTGCTGATACACAGCAGCATACACAGTGATAATCAGCAACTGTCCTCTAGGTGCTACTGCAGCATCAAAGAAAAATATATATTTATTTTTTAAATAGTTATTAATAGCTAGATACTGTTCTAATTCTCGTATAGTATTGTTGTATAGTATTGTTAATCATCTTTACTGCCACTGAGGCGGTAGTAATGCAGGCAGAAATTCTGGACAAGAATTATTTCTACATGGTACAAAACTGCACTGATTGCTTAATTTGTTCCTATGTCTCCCATGTTGTGCTGAGACCTGCCCAGGGGAGCTCTGTGTTGTCACCAGAGCAGCCCAAACCTTCTGGTAAAGAAGAGCTGATCAGCATTTGCTAATACCTAAGACAGGAAGCGTTTAAAAAGCCATGCTATATCTGCACTGAGTCTGTTAAATTTGCTGTAGCTTGATTAACAAAATCAGATCCGTGCTAATCGTGGGGGAAGACCTGCCAGCTTCTCTTTGGCAGGCTGGTGCATATCCCGGAATCATCCACCATGTGTTACAAAAGCTGCTACACGAGGGCAGCCGGTTGTCCTGGCTTTGCTCTTCCTCCAGTAAGCACTGAGAATCCTACCCAAATGGCTGGAAATGTCTTTGAAACTGACATCATTTCTCTGATGGGGCGAGAGGCTTACTCTGATTAACTCTAAATGAGGGCGGCGGAAGCTCACATCCTCACACTGTGCTTAACCCATGGCCAGCAGACCCCTTCTCCCCAGGAAAGGTGAATAAATGCTGGCAATTAACCCAGCATCCCATTAACTTGCTTCCTGGCCATTAGCTTGCTGGACAGCCTCAGGCAATTCCTTTTTCTCCCTTTGCTCGGTTTCCCTGCGTGTAAAACAGGATGGCAAATGCTGCTTTCCTGGGCAAGGTGCTCTGATGCCTCGGGACCTGTAGCAGGGGGTATGCCAACATAATAAACTGCAGTTCCTGCGTGGGAGCTGGACATCTTTTGTCTTTAGCACGAGATCAGCCTCCCTGGTGCTTTTGCAGCAGGAGGAACACCTTCAGCAGATCTGGTTTTTTTTGGAGACCAAGTGCAGGTGGGAGTTTTGCAGTCATGAGAATGGTGCCAGGCAGACCCCGTGGCATTTACTGCAGGCAGTGCTACGTAAGGCTTGTGCCCCCATGCAGACAGTGTTCGGAGACTTTGTCTTCCTTTTGTCCTGGATGTTCAGCCTCTGGCCAGGCGGGGTTTGCAATAGAGATATTTTGGGGCTGGCATCTTGAGGCCTTCTGCACAAAAAGAATACCAATTTATTATTATTTTTTTAACTCCACCAGTTTGTCCTCTTGCAGAGTGAAGTTCCAAAAGGCTTTCACATCTTTGGGTCAGTGGTGATTCAGTCAGATTTGTACATTTCCTAGCTGTGACCGTCGGGACAGTATATTGCCACACAGCGCACGAAGGGGGCTGCTTACCGGGTCAGCACTTGTGCAGACCTCATCCAGGTGTGTCGCTGCTTCTGTGCCTCTCTGCAGCTTCCCTGACTTTCAAACCCCCGTCACATTGCTTGGGCTTTATCATTTGTTTCAAAGGACTGGTCTTATGCATCAGTACTGAAGTCTTCAGCTTTAAGCACTACCACCCAGCCAATGTCAGCAGCCTTACCGAGATAATGCTGGAAATACTGAAAATACTGGGCAGCATTTTACACACCACTGCCTTCCACACGGAGGGTGTGCCTTCCACCGCTTAAAATGGTCTTCAGTATCTTGCTGGGCTTCCTTGGTGCTTTTTCACACAATTCTCTTTTCCCACTTATTACTACATTGCCTACAGCATATCCTTCGAAATAAGTAAAACGAGACCCCCAGGATTACTCCAGGGAACCTGATGAAATATGAGCTAGTTTTTAAAAGAATACTCTTTTTTTAATCCTGTTTGTTTTCTCTGCAAAGCAGAAAGCTATAGCTTCACTAACCGAGCAACTTGCTCCCATGTGTATGCTAACAGAAGGCAGTACATTTGTTTATTATTATACAGGTTGATTCTTGATGGGGCTATGAGGACATCAAGTGAAGTTTAGTGTTCATAAATGCTAATTCATCCTTTGCGTCTGTCATATAAGACGCTGCTGAAAAGAAATCATTCTTCTCTAAAGATTTCAAATGGCATCTTCAGTGTCGATGGATAGTACTTATATAAGAAAAATGTTTGCAAAGTGAAGAAAAGATAATAAAAGTAACTTCTGGTTTTATGTTTGGAACTCTTACATCTGACTACGTTCATGAAACCGGGATAGTTTGCTTTGCCAAATTAATAGTAGTGAAAAATCGTACATAGTAACTTTACATAATGCATCTAATACATTATAATGCATCTACAATACATTAATGTGTCTGCAAAGCAGAGAAAGGGTTATATTTGACACAAACATTACAAATGGTTGATTTCCTACCTGTTTTCACCCCATACGAAAGGTAGATGAACACAGCACACAGCCTCAGCATATGGACTCCCACATGAAACTTCTTCAGGTAGAAGATTTTAAGGATCCCGCAGTTTCTTTGGCATGTACTTGCTGTCTCTGACAACAGTTTGCTCTCTTTTTCTGCCAGTAACGTAGGTGTGGTGAAAGGAGGAAGTTACCAGCCAAGAAATGAAGACCAGTCGCTAGTTATACAACTAAACCTTTTTAAAAAGGTGGGGCACCCTCTATTCTATCAGGATTCCTTATTTTAAATACAGTTTGCCCTGGGAGTGACTAACCAAAGACACAAGTGGTCTGGTATCACGCTGTAAGCAGCAATCTGACTACATGTGTTGAAATGAAGGAAATGATTGCGTGCCTATTTGTCTTCCGCAAAGAATGTCAGAAGGCAGCAAAGAACGTAGGTGTCACTGCAAATCCGATAAGCATCTGGGCAGGGCCGGCACTCGTTTTCACAGGACCCCAAGTTGGTGACGATCCCTACACTCCCACGTCCCTCTGGCTGCCTGCGGCAGGTGGAGGCTCGGCATCCCTTTTACCCTAGGAGATGCTGCAGTCTCAGGCAGGACGCGGGTGCGCACCGCTCCGTCGTGACAAAGGGCAGGGACCAGTTTGATTCAATGTGGGCCTCCATCGGGCTCCAAGCAGCTGCCGTCTTGGATGGCACTCGTAAATCTGGCATCCCCACCACTACTTCTAGCAGCTGGGCTGGAACCTCGTGGAGCCAGCTCCAAGTCAAGTAAGAAAGGCTTCTGTCCCTGCTGGGCAGGAGGAAAAAGATGGCAGATGCAAAGACAACTGCCAGGGGCCAGAAAGGAAGTCTGAAACTGGAGCTGGACAAAATTGGTAAGATGAGACTGGTGTGGAGTTTGTAATGGGGTGAGAGAGGGGAGGGGAAGAGAGGGCTGCTAGACAGAAGCAGTGTGGGGGCTTTACCTAATGTTTTCTTTGCAAATTCTTCTAGCGTAGGCCAGGGAAAGGGAACATGGGGAGGATCAGAAATACCTCATTAAGCACAGGCTCTGTTTTCCCCCGGTGAGATCCAGTGAGGAACTGAACTATTACAGCTCCCAGCTGCATAGCTGTTTCTTTGGTCCATACTGTACAAGGTAAGCTTTTTGATTTAGCTGATTCTTGGGTTAATCTTTACCTCTGCCTGCTGGCTGCCTGCAGCTCCTTCTTGTTCAGACAAGTGCGTGCTGCTTGTCTGCTGCAGGCACTGCTAACGCCTCAGACAGGGGCACACCCAGCAACACACAGTTTTTTTCACAAGCACCTTGAACCAAGCATCCTCATGCGGCTCAGCAATCAGTCTCACAGGACTTGTGCCGTGCTGTGATTCCATTTGGTACTCACACAGATGAAAGTTTTATTAATTTTAATTGGATTTTGTTAATTTTGAAGAGGATAAACATTGTGAAAAGACACCAAAAAACTTCTGTGGAATCTGAAAGCTGCGAGTTCCAGGAAAATGTATTTTTTTTTTTTTTTTTTCCTGGTGCACTGGCAACAGAAAATCATTTGAAACATTGTTTTCCTTCCAGTTCATTTCTCACTTTTACCAGCAATCCTAAACTCTGTCAAAATATTTTCTCCTTAGCAAGTTCTGCCAATGGTGCGAAGGAATCGGTCCAACAGTGAAACATGCAAGATGAACAGAAGGCTTTTACCTATTGCAAAAGACATTTGAGAATCAGAGATAAAATGAGGTAACGAAATCAAGAGGGCCTTGCCTTTCTTCTCAGCATTAAAAGAGGTAACAATTTATTGCCTGAAGCTAAACTCCACTTGTTTCTTTTCCCCACCACTTCCCTTAGATTGCTGTTTCCCCTGTGAGACAGCTCATCCAAGCAGCTATCATCAGTCAATAGACTGGGACTGGCAGACTCTTCCCTGTAACTCTCAAACATCTGTCAAAAGACAATGATTCTGAGTAACCCCCATTTCAGCATAAATTAGACTGGTTACAGAATGCACGTTGGCAAACATCCCCAGGATGTCACCACTAGAGATGTTGTCCAACGCCACCATCATATCCTGAGATGAGTTCAAACAGACACTTGTGTTTACATGTGACTTCCAGCCCTAGAATCTGACTGACCAGCCTTTCATTCAAGTCACACACTGGTTAAAGATGGTAACAACTCACTCAAGGTTATTTGGGTTTTCTATAGTGAGCTCTAACCACAAAATACAGTTATACTTGGAACATGAGCCTTCAGAGTCACACATGATCCCATCGTGAGATTTGAAAGGAAAGAACAACGTCAGACAGTAAAAACTACTTTTATATCACATGTAGAAAACATTTAAGAACAAAATTGGCACCGACTTAAGAATAAGTTAACAGAAGATATAAAATAATGTTACATAAGTAAAGAGAAACATTCTGATGTTAGCTCTGAGGTTTCAGATAGCCTTTGTTATTTCACACAGATTACAGAAGCATGTTAAACTGTGTTTAGTCACTGAGTAGTTTGAAATCAAGCCTTCTTCAGGAACTTTGTTTCCTCCTTAGAGAAGCTCATGACAATGATGGTCAGATGAAAAATAATTTTTATATCACATTCATGCATCCCCTGCATGAAATCTGACTGATTCGCTAGTTTCCTGTGGGAGGAACGTTTTCATGGAGATACTGGAGAGCCAGATCCGTCCACTTCATTTCTTGTTCTTTCACAGACTCGGTTGTGCCACCATTGTCTTGCTCTGGTTCAGGAAGCTCATTCTGAGAACAAATGGAAAAAAAAAAAAAAGGTACAATGCATTCCATGCATTCCACGCATAATAGGCTTGCTTCCTAGAAGGAGCAGGTGACTAAGACTTCGTATGAATAAATACAAAAATCCACAAATGAGACCAGAGGGGGCATCTGAACAATACATTTCACACATAGTGATTCAGTTAAAACATTACTAAGCCCAGTTATGAACAATATTCTTTTCATGTGATTATGATGCTTCATCTGAAAGGTAAATTGGTTTTCCAGGGCCCTGGGGCCTTGCTGTATACTCAGACTGCACACGCAGTGAAGGAGAATATATAGCAAATGCAAAATAAGTAAACAATAGTACGGTGTAATTATTTCAGTGCTGGTTTGCAATGTGTTTCTTTTGCTCTTGCCAAGAATACAGATATTGCATTTACTGTAGCTGTATTTAGACAACTGGCTGTGTAACATATTATTTTCCTGTGGCAGGTGAGAAATCCTTCCTATTCCTACATGCTGAACACAGGTGTGGCTGTGCTACAGCAAGAGGAAATGTCAGAAACCCCTAACAGGTGCAGCACAGAGCTCCCCAGGGCACAGTAAGGAGGAAGTATAGCTTAAGTGAAATTTCATTTTGCTTCCTTATATTATTTGTTCTCAGTGTTGCTGTATTGGTGTGGTCACAAAGAGTATGTGTTATTCCACAAGACGTTCTGCAAACAACCATTTGGGCAAAAATTCTGAGTTCTAGATCTCTGGAAATCCCAGCATGAGCTAAATAAAATCTGTCAGTTTTGAAAATGGCATATGATTTCAGCCTGTGTTAGTTCATGGGAGTCTCTCCAATGAGCACTGGGTCAGATGCTCAGGACAGGCTCAGATACCACTGTGCAGCCATTCTGCTTGCTCCTGATCAAGTCTCCCATGAATTTGTGCTGGTTTCTCCATGTGATCAGACCCAATCTCATCCCTGGGGATCTGTGTATCCACAACCAGGCCTTTCTTTCTATTGTTAATTGATGAGGCTTCCTGCTCTGAGGCTGCCACCTGTACGTGCTATAAGCAGCTGAAGAGATAGCTGTAAGGAAAGAAACAGCAGTGTTTCTTGACCTGGACACAGAGTGATGGCAAATGTCATCAAGGAACCAGTATATAATATTCAGCCTGCCTTAAAAACACATTATTCTAAGCAAAGTGGGGTTTGGGTTCTCGTATCTGAGAACCACAGTTGAGCAAAATCTTTCCCTCTAGCTCAAACCTCGGCAGGAAAACTTGTGTGCTGTATATATGGATTTTGGAGGTGAGTAGCTGCGCCTTGTCCCCTGAAGAGACAGTGCTGGGTGTCTTGCTCTGACTGGATCATAGTTTGAGATCCCCTCACTGTGCCAAGAAGGGGCTTGGCCAAACCTGAGCTGCGTTATCCAAGAATGGTGGCACGCTGTGATGTAAGGGCTAAAGCCTGAGCCACGTCACCGGTAATTTGGAAATGTCTCTGTGCTGAAAGTCACCGTCCGGGGGTGTTTAAGGAAAGGTTGGTTGTAGTACCTAGGTTAATGGTTTAGTGGGTAATATTGGTGGTTGAGAGATGCTTGGACAAGATGATCCTGGAGGTCTTTTCCAACCTTTATGATTCTACAGTTCTAAAATAAACTAGCAGTCTATTGTTTGCCACAATTTTGGCATGACTACTTTGTCAGTGCTAGCCAGGGTAAAGCTCATTCACCTGACTGAAGGACAGGGAAAATCCTCAGATACTTCTCAGTTCACAGACAGTTTCCAATGGCTAAGGAAGGTGCTGGTGGGAGAGATGTGAAGCTTCAGCCTGGGGTTTGTGGGATAAGGGATAGCTTTTCCTCAGCTGCACCTCTCTGGCCTAGAAGCTGTGCAGACTGTACACTGGATGGAAGGATGGCTGCCATGCATTGGATGCAGCATTACAAGCCAGAGTACTACTTGCAGGTGCCAGCATTTTCCCTACTATCCTTGAAGTGGCAACTGCAACAATGTATTTGGAGAAGTCTGATTAGGAAGACATTAGAAAAAAAGGGAATGTCAGGAAGTGGAAATAAAGTGAAACCAAGACTTCAACTGTCAGCATAAGACTGACCCTCTCTGTTCTACAAACTAACTGGCCACTGCTGATAATGCCAAAGGGTAGCACAGAGAGAGAAAGGGCAATTCTGCTTCCCCCCGATGCCAAACCCCGCAGTGTGTGGTGGGACGGGAGCTACAGTTCTGAGGAGATTTGGCAGCTGGCTGGGGAAGGGGGACAGGAACATCCATGTCCTCGTCTACACACAGGGCAGGAAAGAGCGAGTCATACCCATCCCAGGGACCTTTTGTACAAATCAGCAGTGCCACCGGCAATATCGTCTGTGCCAGTTTTGGCAGGGGCTGTGCAAAATGCACCAGCCGCACCTGGGGCTGACGAGCCGCGATTGACCTACCAGCGGGATGGCCACGTCCTCGTAGGGCAGCTTGTCTTCCCTCCACGCGTCGTCGATCAGGTCCAAGATCCTGCCATCCCTCTGCACCTCGCTGTCCATCCTCGCAGCGGGCAGGTACCGCCAGACCTGGGACACCGAGACGCCGTTTCTGACACGCAGCTTAACACCGCGCTGCCTTCACAGACCCACGGGGAGCGGCCGCCATGGAGGCACCTCGGGTCCCTCTGCTCCCACCCCTGCCCAGGCAGGGCCGCCCGGCTTTCGGGCTTGATTCGATTACATGGAGCGTGAAGCACGGCAGAAAGCAAGCCTTGCCGCTACCCATCGCGTAGCCCTGAGCGCGTTTATGGCTACTGACCTTTACAAATATCCTACAGGAGAGCGTGAGGCCCCGCACGGTGGGGAGCACCCGGCGCTTAATGGCGGCGCACGCCGCCGCCACGGCCCCCGCGAGGTGCAAACCCAACGGCCCCGGCGGCTCCGTCTGGCCCCTGGGCGGCTCCCGAGACCGGGGCCGCTGCCTCGGCCCGCCTCAAGGCGCCTCGGCCCGCCTCGGGCCGCCGCCGCTCCCCGGCGCCCGCCGCCAGCCGTCATCAAGCGGCGCCGTGCCCCGGCGGAGGCCGGGCGGGGAGCGGGCGGCGGGGAGCGGAGCAGCCCCAGGCCGCGTGAGGTGCTCGGGGGTGGCCCGGGTCCGGCATTCGCCAGGTTCCCCCCTCGGCTCGGTTGTGCCGGCTGGGTCTCGGGCTGGGGCGCTGCGGGGGGTGTTAAGCACGGAGCAGGGAGAGGCTGCTTCAGCGGGGAGAGGATTTTCTGTTCTCCTCCTCGGTGAGACGGGAGTTCTGTGTGCTCGGGGGTTGAGGTACTGCTCAGGGCCCGAGGTCAGATGTCCGGATGGGGTTTGGAAGCGCTGTAGGAGCATCCCACTCGGATGGAAATGAAGAGAGAGCAAAGCCAGGCCTGTGTTTTTGAAAAATCTCATTTGCCCAGACCCACTGCCCCTTCTGTTAATTGCTTAATAACCTGCTATCAGGGCTTGAGACTGTACGGGTGTGTTGGCAACAGCAGATTGTGCGACTGCCTCCACAGAGCGAAGCTGCAGTGTACTTCTTTATCCTCAGCTGTTTAACTGTTTTTCTGTTAAGGAGCCACTGGTTCATGGAGGAGCCATTGAAAGAAATTCTAGCTTTCTGGCATGGGTCCGTTGTAACTTAACTTGTTCTGTTGTTTTCATTTTTAACCTCCCCCCATTTTTGCCTGTAGGATAAGCCCTTCTTGCTTCACATTCAGGTGAAAGTTCGGCGTGTGTGCATACGTATGCGTGTCTGTGACCTGAAGGATGTTAACTAAGGCAATGTACTGCTGCTCTGCACCTGGGCAGCTTACCCTCACCAGAGGAATTTTTGAAAAGTGACTGCTGTCTTTAAAAGGCAGTTCTCAGAACCATACGAACCAGCAGTGTATCCTGAACGCAGCAGAAAACTGCGTGGCCAGTTTAGACGGTGATAGGCTAGGAGAGACGTAAGTGAAGGGTAGATTCATACCCCTAGATTTACACAGTGCTGATATTTTTTGTCTGAAGTGACAAATGCGTCAGTCAGAGGTGGATCCTGGGCTGGCTGTGTGGACGTTTGGCATGGTTTGGTACAGCTGCTGCGTGAGTTGCAGTTGTGTGCTCTAAGGAGCGTAGTATTGCTGCCATCTCATAGTGCTGCATGCTCGTATTGGGTCTTCTTTTGTACAAAAAACTGTTTTCCCTTATTTTGCTTGTAAATTCATGAAGGTGACCACTGTTCTGCTCACTTGTAATTGTGTGATAATTATATATTATGCATTTTTTTAAAATTCTTTCCCCTGTGGACTTGTCTGTTCTTTCTGCAGCTGGATGGAGAAATAGACTTGCTCTTACATTGCCACGGGTGAGCACTGCTTTTGTGTACTTTCTTAGCTGCTAAATCCACCCCGATTTGCTGATGGAGGCTTTGTTGGAAGGAATGCAAAGAAATGTGCAAGGGAGGTATGTAAGCAAAAGTGTATGCCAGTCTTTTAAAATAGTTTAAGTACACGGCTTCCCTCTTATTTACAACCAAATCTGTTTTATACCAAAATCGTTATTATGCAAACTTCCATTGCTTAAATAAGGTCTCTGGTGTTTATCCCCCACCGTCTACTGGTGGACAGATACAGCGTGCAGTGGCCTTCAGCTGGTGCAGAAGCAAAGTCGCTGGTTCAGCTAGCTGGCTTTGCAGTAATCCCTTGCTGTCAGAGACTGCAGTCTTAATTGTTAGAATTTCAATGTTTCATCTTCCTAAAACCTTTACCCCTCCGCCCCTTTTTTTTTAAAAGACCCTTCTTACCTTGTAGCATCAGGAGCAATGGCAATTAGAAGTGTGAATAAATATTTTTCTTAAGAGCCCTGCAAGGTTAATGAGACATATCTTTGCTGTCTGTTTTTAATGCAAGCATCTGATTAGTTCCTGCTCGTGTTGAAACGGCAGAGTCCCATTCGTCTCTGAAGAATCCTTAATGGTCTGTCTTAGGTTAAAGTATCTAGACTTTTGGATCCCAGAGAGAGACTGTAGTGCCAATAATGGAAAAAATGTTTTATTTACTAAACAAACACGAAGCAAAAGTCGTTGATGCCATTTTCAGTTTTCTCTCAAGTTTACTGATACCATATATTTTCTACAGATAACTGGTTGCATAAATCAAGTTTAGACTTAGCTTTATATTAGCAGATGCTGAGAAGGAAATGTTCTTGCTCTGCATAATAGCTGCTAATTTTTGGTTAACTCGCAGGACAGGGTGAACTTCAAATTTAACTGATTTTGGCTGCTTTAAGAACTATTTCTTTCCCTATAGAAAAACTGTCAAGTTGTGAAGTGTGCATATGCTCTGGGGGAACAGAGAAATTTCAATCCTTTAACCTATTGATTTCCATTTCTATTCAGTGCTTTCTGTTTGACAGGCAAATTAAAGGGGTGAAGATCATCATGGAGTTCACTGTCCTCTAGGGCTGTATCTTGCAAGCCTTAATATTGTCCCTGGCTTAGCAGCTTGTGAAGTTTTGGAGGAGTTAGTTGAATTGGCTTCAATAATTACTGCACCAAATTAGAAACTGCAGCATCACTAGGGAGCAGACTCTCCCCATTGGATTGAGAATGTTTTATTCTTCATTATCATGTTGTCATCCAACCCCCTCTACTTAGGGGTTTTTCTGCATTTGTGATAAACTTTTGTTTTCAGGAGCTGATAGCTTGGCTGTAAGATTTCTCTGGTGACTGAAACTTGGTATAAAATGCCTCTGTCTGGAGAGCAATTAAGACCAATACAAAATGTGGATATAACATGTTCCGGTTTGCCTTGATAATGCATACTACCAAGACAAAAGTATTTATAGGTGCTTGTTACGTGGTGAGTAGAAGGCAAAACACCCTATGTTTTAAAGTGTATAGGTCATTTGTGCAGACTGGGATTTCAAAAGTACTCTTCATTGGTCATTGCCAAATGTAAGTTTCTGCTCAGTGATATGAACGTACCAGTTGTGAGTTAGTGCATTAGACAAATGGGTGAATGCATAAGTATTCCATAAATTTATTTGCAAGCTGACTTGCACAGACTTCGCAGTACTGCATGTGCAGTGCCAGTGCCTTTAGTGCCAGTCAGTTTGTTCTGCTGACTTCACTGGTGTGGGGATGCTGGACCTGTGTGGGGTGGTGCCTGCTTTGTGACCTGAATCTCTTTCCCTTCCAGTGGTGGGTTCTTGACTTCCTGCGAGGCTGAGCTGCAGGAGCTGATGAAGCAGATCGACATTATGGTGGCTCACAAGAGGTCTGAGTGGGAAGGTCAGACACAGGCTTTGGAATCTTGCTTGAGTGTTCGAGAGCAGGAGCTTTCCTTGGCCAGGGCTGCTCTGGAGGAAAAATATAAGGAGGTACTGCCTCTGGTTTATTGCTTGCTGATCAGCATCCAGCTGTGTGTTTTACATGTTACAATACAACATAAAGACTGAACCTCAGTTTCGGAGTCTATTGACTTTGCATGGACCTGTATTTTAGTTGGTTTCATCAGATTTGATTCAGATTTGTTTGTTTAACTGCCAGGCCAAAACAAAGGATTAACTTTAGGAAACAGCTGTGCTAAGCAAAACAGGAGCCTGTCTCATGACTGGAAATCAGCACTCAAATTTATAAAGGAGCCTGTTGGACAAGGGTGTCCAGTTCATAATTCAACCAAAGTCAAATGATCAGCTCTCTAAGGGTTGGTTGAAGTTGATGCAAGTTAAATGGCCAGAGTTTCTAAAGAGAACCCAGAGTTGCTCAATCTGGATACAGCAGTAGCCAACAGCCTTGCAACCTGCATGCATGGGCAGAAAACTGTTTAGTGGTGTAAACTACACCAAGATGTTGCTAGGAGGTTTTCTGAGGGCTATTTTATGCAGGTCAGGTATTGTAGCCTTTATCTAAAGACTGAAAGAAATGCAATAAAATTCTGTATTAGTGTAGAAGTATCAACATGTGATGTTTCTGCACAGGATGTGGAGCATTGACTTTCTTTTGTACAATGACTTTCTGTATCTTTCTGTGGATCAGACAAAATCAGCAAGAGTCAGGGAGGCCATATGATGAAAATGATAGAGGAAAAATACCGTTTTCCTTCAAGTCAAAACAATCAGTTTTGTCCCAAAAAATGAATGCCAGAAACTGGTTGAAAGCAAGAGGCCAGAACAGAAGCAGTTCTGGTCTCAGCCAACCAAGGATACAGGCATAAGCTTACTCTGGTTCATAGTGAGCGACCCCATTGAAACATCCAGTTGCTAGGAGATTAAGGGTCTCTTAGCATTCATTTGCCACTCCCTCTCCAGTGTATATTTATGAAATGAAAAGTAATCCCTGTATTTACTGACAATGAAGTCTGTTTCTATTTTATTCATCTGCATTTTGATTTGTCGTTCAGGTTGGCATGTTGCGTCAGCAGCTAGAAGACATAGAAACAGCCAAACAGGACTTGGTTAGAGAATACGAACAGCAACTAAAGAAATTTCAAGAGGAGGTAAGTTTCAAAAAAAGAAGATTGGTTTTTGGTTCCCAGTTGACATACAGTCTGATAGGTGAAATACTTTGCATCATTGCTGTTGTTTAAATGTCATGGTTTAAAAACTTCCAGTTCTTTGGATGTTTATGTTCTTAAAAAAGAGAGCATTGCACACATACAAAGTGGTATTTTTATGATTCAGTAGCCCTGTTTTTTAGCACTTGGGAGGAACTCTGTGACAAAGAAGACTGGAGTAGAAATGTGTAGTAAGTGTACTGTTGCAATTTTCATGTGTTAGACATCTGCAGAGGTTTACTGCAAAAATTTCCTGTATTTGCCAATTCTAGTCACCATAGTGCTTATACAGAAGTTGCTATGGGTACAGGCAGCAGCAGTTTGCTCCTTCAGCATTTCATGAAATTAAAATGGGGTGGTGGTGTAACTGGCCTTGATTGTATGAAGAAAATGAGATGAGATTGGTATGCAGTCTCATCATCTTTCTGCCTCCATTGATTCTGCTTTTTTTTTTGATGGGGGTTTTGTTCTTCCAAGGCATATTAGTCTTAATATGCTTAATAAAAACTAAGTGCACCTGGAAAATATTTTGAAAAAAACAGTTTCAGAGCTTTCATCTCAAAAAGCTTGTTCACCGCAAGGAGATACACACGCAATATCCTGCAGGTAGTAGAGCAGCATTCCGTGTTTATGCCTTAACTCTTTGCCTGTCTCCACTTGCTTGTCAGAAGCAGCGAGTAAATGGCATGAACAGCTAGTAGAGCTCTGACCTTTTTTCTCTGGAGGGTTGGGCTTGGTTCATGCTCACTGTAAGCTGTGAGTTAAATTAATTTGGTAGTCTTAGCTTTGGCGACGGAAAGCATCTGTCCTCATTTAAAACACCTTACTGCTCAGTATGATTAACAGTGTTCATTCAGTACATGTTCCCACCGGAATAGTGGATAAGCTGCAGAGCAAAGCTGAGGTGCATTGGCAGATCTGCCTAAATTGCGAAGGCTAAAATAAAGTGTGTGTTGTGGTTAAAATTGCAATGCGTTGGTGTTTTACCCACAAAGTATTAATGTAGATGACATTAAGCTGCAATATTCCTCAGTCTTCTGTTGCTAGTGCTGTTTGGGGAAATTCTTTCTATCTTAGTTTACCACAATTACCAGTAAAATTACAGGTACAGTGCCGAACTCACTGAGGTTGTTGAAAGAATAAACCAATGCTGGTAATCTCCTGACTCGTTTGGCAAAACATGTTCACATATTAACTCTAAGCCTGTACATCTGTCCATTCCCATCAAACGTGCCGAAGTACTGTGCTGACTCAGAGCACTGGAGAACCTTTTGTGACCAGTGTGTGGGACTGAATCATAAGGCCTTGATTCAGGCGTTTGTTCTCACAGTCCTCCTGTTTATCCGTGGGCTTAAGGTTCTCCATCATTGCCCAAAATGGGTATGATGTCTTCTCAAATTTCTGTGACCATGAAGTGGAAACTTAGTTTATTTAATAATTGAGTTGAGGGAGCTCATCAGATGGAAAATGCTGTGCAAGTTGCAAGTGATTGTTTGCACAGAGGGTCATTTTAATGTCAAGAGTTTTTTCCTCATTCGTGCTTCTGATAAGACTTCAGCATTCTAGCAGTAGGCGGAGGAGTGATATTTTCTGTTGGCATGCTCCAGTCATTGTGAAATGCACAGTGTATCTAAGCAAAAAATGACAGATGAAGTAGTGTTGATATTAGTATAATAGCAATTCTCAAATCTTCTGCTAAGTGGAAGAGTTCCAGTCCCCACCTGAGCTTCGCTTTAACCTCAAAGAGACTGTACTTCTGTGCAGGACTCCCACCTGCCCCTGTTTGGCATGGTGTGCTCCACCATAGGAGATGGAGCACAGGTCCTGCTGGAGAGAGAGGAGGTACCACGCTGTAGCTACCTTAACAGCTACAAGTAAACCTCCATCTGATCAATATTTTAGTCATGCTTTAATTGTGATAAGACAGGGGTCTAATTGGAGCTGCTGATGTCATGACTTAAGTGTGGCATCTTGCTCCTCTTATATAACTCAGCGTATTTTGTGATACTATCGCTATAATAGGCTCATTATACAAATATAAATCTTCATTTGCAAGCTGTGTGGCCTTGATTGGGGGAATTGTTTGCATGAAACCATTTTGTATGCCTTTCCTCAAAGTGCTATTTAATTCTTGCCTGGTGGCCTTGAACAAAGTTGTCCTTTTTACTGAACTCCTGCAGTTGGCTAGGCTGAGAAGAAGCTATGAGAAGCTGCAGAAGAAACAAATGAGAGAAGCTAGAGAAGAATCTAACAAGAGACAAGGGGATGACCAGTTTGAAATGAGACGACTGACCAGAAAGCTGGAGGTAAGTAGTTAGAAAGCAACTGCTGATCAGTTTGCACGTATGAACTGACATTCTGGGCTTCACTGGTGACTTTGAGTAGTGAACTAGGAAGTGGACTGTGCATCCTGGTTAAAAGGTACTCTCCATCTAGCTCTTCTCAATTACTTGTGTATTAAAGACTGTTTCCTGCACTGAGGCCTCTAAGTACATAGGATAAACTATTTCACCGTTCTTAATCTTTGAATAAATGAAAGGAAGAAATTGCTGGAAGAGTAATTAATTATGTGAGTGGAATAATTCCCGTGTGGTGAGGTTGTCATCTCGCTTCTTTGAGAGGGGAAGAGCTACTTATAAAACTTCTCAACCATGTTTCATCTTTTAATCTTCCTGCTATGCTGAGCTCAACCACACTCAATTTTCTTCTAATGTACCCTGTAGTCGTAGCTGACAAATGCATCTGACTGATGGCAGTGTCCAATTTGTGGAGCAGAGAATAGCATTAAAACTCTGTAGCTAATGGTTGCCATCTTTGTGACTTCAATAGCAGCCTGTCTTGGAAGCTAAAGCCGGTCTGAATTGTTAAACCTCTGACAACAAATCCATGAAACTAGCCATGAATCTTTTAGCACTTAACATTTGTAAACAGCAATAATTGACACTGACGTTTATCTCGAGAGGGAGGGAAATACAAGCAAGCACAGTATGTGAGGGGCTTTGTACCGCTGGGTTGGTACATCAAATGACTGGCTAATGGTATCCCCGCTGTGGGGAAAGGTGCGTGAGGGTATGGTGGAGAGAGAAAGCAAACATGGATATGACCTGGAAGGGGGCAATCTTGTCAACTGAGTGGATGTACTGCTCCAAGCCACCCCTGCTGTCCTTGCAGGAGTTTCGTCAGAAATCACTTGACTGGGAGAAGCAGCGTTTGCGTTACCAGCAGCAGGTGGCATCGCTGGAAGCACAGAGGAAGGCTTTGGCTGAGCAGTCTGAGCTCATTCAGGTACAATTAATATGTGCTGAAAGTTTTTTTTGTCGTTTTGTTTTGTTTGTGGCAGCAGGTGGGAGAGCAGGGAGGAGGGAAGAGGGAGAGACTAATGAAATCTCTCAGGCTTGAATCCAGTTTAGGTTGCCATTGAAATGACTTTTAATGTCCTGGTGGAATAAGGTTTACTTTGTATAAGTGCAGTATGGAAAAAAGATCTGGAGTCTATCAACAGAGGTTAGACAAACCTCTTGCAGATCTCCCTCCCCCTGCTCCAATTAGCAGAGAAGGTAGTAGGATGAAGCTTTCCCTGAGAGGCAGAGACCACAACATACAACACTTTAAAGTAGCTGTAACATCAAGTCATCTAGTTCAAAGCTGTTTACCTGCCAGTAGCTAAATATGTACCTTGTAGGTCCAGCTCGGACGATGATGCTGGAAAATAGTCTTCCCCTACAACAGATACTTCAAAGTACTGAAGTCACAGCATTTTTCAGCCCTGTTTTTTATTTTTATTTTTGGTCCCCTAAAGGCAAGAAGTAATGGGGCTGCTGTTCCTGAAAAGCTAATCGTTCAGTGAGTTAGTAGTGCTGCAGCAGAGCAAGATGAATTGACCTAGAGCACAGCTGTGAAGTCACACTGACACAATCACAGCAGACACTGATAAGAAGCTCTTGCTGGGGACTTTACACTTAATGGGCTCCTGAATTACTCTTGAGTGGAAGCTCCTGCAAGGAGGAAGCTTGTGATGACAGGATTGAAGCTGGCTCTGACAGGGGCTTTGTGAGAGGCTGACACTAGTAGATCTACAAATGCAGAGAGAGTCGTTGAGCAGAAGGTCTTGCTGCTCTGCTGTCTTTTTGTCATTGATAGCTCAATTGTCTGAGAACAGATGTGTCCTTGGAGTGCAGGCTGGTATACTGGAGCACAGAGGAACTCAGTGTGCAGCAGAAGAACAGACGTTTGGGGACATTTTTCCTAAGCAGTGTAGGTGAGTTAGGTGCATAGTTGCTGTGAACAGACTGCCTGAAACCTCAGTTTCTTTGAAAAGCCCAGCATGAAAATACTAAATTCTTGTCTTGGATGTTTCTATGCATTTTGTATGCTCGGTTGCTTATCTGGCACAAGGTCAAGCTGAGATCTGTGACCACGGAGTACTCTCTCTTTCCGTGCTTTCAGCTGGGTCCCCCTCATATCTTTCAGCATAGTTAAGGGAAGCCTGCCATTCTCATCCAGTGATGAGCACCTCTCTGTAACACCTGCAGCCCTTAAAGTCAACAGGTGAAACTTGCTTTCTGTGCTACTCTGCATGTTCTTTCTGTGGCTGGAAATAAGAGAGAGCTTACATGTTTTCCTAATGCAGAAATAAATGCTCAGGTAGTCTGGCACTCCGGTTTATTGGGCTGAGAAAGGCTGTACTTTAAACTGTTGCCCCTCTTGATTACATTTTCTGTCATGACTATTCAAATAATGAAAAGGCTGTAATCAAAATTACACCATAGTCTTCCAAACGCACAGTTCCTATAGTTTTCTCAGTTACGAGGCATTATGTGTCAGGCAAGTGGTGATTCTGAAGCTGGCAGGAATTGCTGCTCTTAGAAATTGGGCGTAAAGGACTACTCAAATATTTTGTTTCAGCCTTTAAAAATTATAAGGTACTATACAAAAGGAAATACACAAAGTGAATATTCTTAGAAGCTTACATGAGAGCTGGCTTGTTAAGTTTCACCTATTAACTATGTGGAAAAAATGCTATGAAATAAAGTATCATGCTTGTAAATAATAGTGCACGTATTGTTTGCTAGTCATATGTTCCTTACGCTATTACTTTTTTTTTTGTCTGCTGCTAAAACAATGAAACATTCAAAGTGAGCATTCTAGCAGGGTGTTAGAACCAGATTATTTACTGCATAAAGCAAAGCATAATTGGCGGTTGTACCCAGTTCAGTTTTTGATCTTTTTTCCCCCCCTTATTGTGCACCAAGAGCTGCTTTCTGTCCTAGCGTGGAGTTAATGATGGGGTAATCTCTAGCTCGTGTATGGCATTTGCAAACCTTACATGCTGTCATTTCTTCTGGTCTAGACTTAAGTTAATGGGCAAAAATATTAAGCGGCTTTGTTCTTAGTTCATACCTGGACATCTTGAGTGATTTGAGAACCTCTTTTCTGAGATTCTCTTTGAAACCCTTTGGGAATCAGAGAGGCCTCTCATTTATTTTTAATTCTGACTAGCTTCAGAACTACCCTACCTTGTAACCCTGGAATAATGCCTTCCTTCATTCCCTGGTAGGTAGTCATGCTTACTTCGAGGATGTGACTTGTTGTGCAAAGAAACTAATAGTTGTTCTGAATGCAGGTTTGGTGTACTGTACTATCAAGAATTTCCCTTTCATACATACTGATTACTGTTAGCAGACTCAGCTTGCCAATAGGAAGCAGATTCTGGAGTCGGTGGAGCTGGCTAGCCGATCGGAAATCCAGCACTTAACCAGCAAGCTGGAGAGGGCCAATGATGCTGTCCGTGCCAACGAGCTGGAGGTGGAGAGGCTTAACATGAGAGTGGATGATCTGACTGAAAACAATCGGATGATTCTGGAAGATCAGCAAAGAGTTCAAGAAGAACTAAGGCAATCCAAGAAGATGTTAGAGGTCAGTGAAGGAATTGTTGGGAAACTGAATTTAAAGCAGTGAGCCTTTGTCAGCCTTCTAGAGCCTTTGTGAAGTTCCTGATTGGCCTCAAAGCTGGCTTTGTACCCATGTGGTGCTCCACACTATTTTCAAGGGTTCTTTAGAAAACCGTTCAAACTCTCTTCTCATTACAAGAATCTGATCTAGTCTAGTCCATCTTGCAACAGTCATTTCTTCCTCCCCTGCAGGTGTTACAAGATGAGAAGATGGAACTGAGAGCCACCTTGCAGTCTCAGGAAGATTTCATTGACAGCTCCAAGCTGCACCAGGAACAGTTGCAGAAAGAGCTGGCCAGAGTGACTGAAACTCTTCACACAAAAGAACTCCTCATCAGGTAACATCTGTGCTTCATTGGTACTTATGCTCTTGCATCCAAATCTATATGCCAGCTTCTTCCACTGAGAACAGAAGAAGCATTTTCATAGAGCTGGCTCTGTATCACTTGAAATACAGGGTACTGTACAGTAGTTTCTCACAAGTGCTGTGCTTCCTTGCAGTCTTTGCCAGTTTGCATTGCTTTTGATTCTCAGCAAAGAGTGTGGAAGGAGTCAGCTTTCTACTCAGCTACCTTTCTGGAGGCAGGACAGAGCTTTTGAGCATGGTTGTGTGTGTGTATGTGTGCTGGAGGACTTTCAGGTTTTGATACTGAGCTTACCAATGTCAGTGGAAGTTCTCCCTGAATTAATGATGTAAAATGAGAGCCCTGGTAAGGTAACACATGTGAGAAGATCATCTCAGCCTTTCCCTTCTGCACTGGCAATGTGCAAAAGCTAGAGGGTTCCAATGGCCACGTCAAAACACATTGTTACCTGACCGCCACACAGTTTCTTGTGAGCAGTTACTGGGTGTCTGCTAATGGCAGTGGAACTGTCTGGTTCAGGGAGGCCAGCGTCAAAATAGGATGCAGTCCTCTTCAATCACCCTGAACTCAAAAGGGAGCTGTCCTCTAGCTGACACATCTGTGTATTCACAGTGCACACGTGTGTCACCTAGTGTTGGGTTTTGTGCAATTTTCAGAGAATTCCAGGCAAATAGTGATTGTGTTTCCTGTATTGGTGTAATCAGGCATAATGTTTTTTACTGAAACTAAATTTCATGTTTCTGGTTAGGGCCTTGGAGGAGCGCTTGCAGGAGAGGCAGTTGTCTTCTCCAGGGGTAGAGCTGGAGCATGTACTCCTGCAGCTGGATGTTGCCCAGAAGAAGGAACAGCACTTACAGTCAGAGGTGACTCACCTTGAGAACAGGTAGCTGACTGCTTGCTTCCCCTGAATGTGCAATGAAACTTGGATAATAATGTAATACCTAATGTGTTGTATTCATCAAATTAACCAGGCCCACTGATTTTTGTAGGCTTTTAAAAATATTAAAGGGCTAAAGAAATCAAATGTTATTCATTTTGCAGTTTAATAGTGAGACTGTTTTGCTAATTGGCTGGCTGCTTTTCACTGCACACTGTGGGTGTTTTCAGTATGTTGGCTTGCTTAGGCTTAGCATTTCCATTTGTAATAGGTTAGGGAGCCTTTGTTAGGCAGCTGGTAAGAACCAGATCTAAATCTGTGAAATAAGAATTATAAACAAGTTTTCCTCTCTGAGTTTGTGGTTTTCAGACAAATGTTTGCGTGGGAAGTTGGTAATCTTATTATGACAAAGGAGCAAACAGGAAACCACTGTATCTATTAGATCAGCTTCCTGATTCCTTTTAAAGGGATTTTGGTACACAAACCCAAAGGATTGCTAAGAAACTTCTAGGTTAGAGTTCAGTTTCTGTTCTGACGGACATTGGAGACTGCTTGGAAGATCAAAGTTTCTCCTGACCATGTTCTCCTTCTTGGAGTATTCTAATCCGTACTTTTACATTTGGCACCCAGCCTGGTGTCTTCAAATGCAAGGTGTGTACAGCTGAGCGAAGAGCTGGCTGAGAATATCAAAGAGCTGCAGTCCATGGAAGAGCACCATACTGAGTCGAAGGCAGAGATTAAAAAGGTAACGTCGCTTTGTTCCTGGAGAGTGGGAAAGGCACTTGTGGAGTCAGCCGTTCTCCGTGCGTGTCATGTGCCTCAGCAGAGACTGTGGTGTGCTGTTAGCAAAGCTGCTGAGGGGATCCAAGGCTGGGAGTGCTGTAGAGGCAGGGATATGCTAAAGAGTAAAGAGAAGATCTGAAAAGGGGGAATTGAGAGGATGGTTTCTCAGGTTTTTCTGTACACGGCTGTACAGTTGGCTTTGTGAGCCTCTCTTAGGGCTGTTCCCTATGTTGAACAGTGCTTCTCTGCAGTGAGGAAATACTCAAATTGATGCTGAAAGGGTGAATGTGCAAAGAAATTCAAACCCATAATACTGAGCTTATGCCTTCTACAGGCTCCCAACAGGATGAAGAAGAGGGAAGGAATGGGTTCTGCTGTAAAAAATGCTACCACACTTGAGATACGGCTTCAAGTTGTGTTCTAGTCTGTATATGAATAAAGGAGTTTGTTTTAGGCTTGATACCTAGATGTGAATCCAGGATCTGGAAAAAATAAGAGTAGCTCATATGCCATGGAACCCCACCCTGATGGTCTGTGCACCATGGGGAAGCAGGGCCTCCAAAAGGCTTGGCTTTTAATAAGGGTCTAGGGTAGCTAGTGTGAGAGCTTTTAACTGGAGCCAGGCTAGAGTAGAAAGATTATTTGACTTGAGTGAAAACTCAGCTTTGTGAAAATCTTTTGTCCCGTATTCTAAATGTATAGAGATGCAGATCCTGCCAGAGATGTGTGCTTGGCTGCACATTTAAACAGCCACCCAATCAATGAATCTTCTGCAGGCTGTGAGGAGGAAAGAGATTTGTTATGGTTGTTTCTATTTTATATACTTGGGAGGCATTGAGGTGACATGGATAGAAATCAATACGTATATTTGTGTGTGTGTATATATTATATATGGTATTTACATGGCTAGGCAGAGATCATCCGTTTCAGTTTTCTGAAATGTATGTAATTCTCAGCAAGATCCTGGACGTTTAGGTGCTCAATATTTCTGGTTAATGGAATAAAATATTAGGGAAGAAATTACTCTATGCTGTTCTGTATGTCACTGAATAAACATTCAGTGTCCCTGCCAGAATACTGTATGCGATTCAGATCTGGCATCTCAAAGGGAATTTAGTAAAACAAGGTAAGGTATGGAAAATGATGACCAAAAGGATGGCGTGATTTTTATGGAAGGAACAGCTGAATGAAATGGGATTTACCAAACTGGAAAAGAGATAAATGAGATTGAATATACTAAAAATAAAGTCAGGCCTGTCATGTGGAACATAAATAGGGAATGATTATTCTCTCATAATACGGGGACTAGTGGTTATCAAATGGAGTTATGAAAACAAAGAGGTATATTTTTACCCTGTGCATAGCTAGCTTGTGGAGATTTGCCATGGATAGCTTTAGTTGCTGCAAGCTACCATTGAATCAAAAGTGTTTGGACACCTTCATGTTAGGAAAGTCTGGTTAGGGCTATTTAAAGATACCATCTCCGACTCAGGAAGGCAGTTTGGCAAACTGCAAGGTTGTTATGAAAGTGTTACTGTGCTGGCCCAGTAACTTCATCAGGTCTCTGTTGGCCACTGGGGTAGCGTGGGGAGCTAAAGGGGCTGTGATTTCATTGACTGTAGATCATCTTAAGTACTCCACAGCATGCGTCTTGTCCCAGTTGGCAGTGTACGGTGTGAGAAAGGAGTGGGATGAGATGGTTTTCAATCAGGAAGGACAGGCATGCACTGGGGGGTTGTTACTCAGAGCTTTTTGTTTTCTAGTACTTAGTTTTCACATGACTGTATCCAACGCTTTGGCTGTCTTGCTGAAACATCTGTTAAAAGATGATGGGTTGTGTGTGCATATCTTCCTCCAGTTGAAAGAAAAGCTCTGCCAGGCTGAACAAACTCACAGAAGTGAGCTAGAAGGAATGAAAAAAGAAATCTCGAGACTGACACAAGAGTTACACCAGAGGGACATCACAATTGCATCTGCAAGTGGTTCCACATCAGACCTAGAACAACAGCTGAGAACAGAAATTGAAAGAGCAGAGAGGAAAGCAGTGGAGCACAGGGTAAAAAACTCTTACGCTGCCTCTTTAATAGATCAGAGGGCTTGGAATACCGCCCTACACTTTCTAGCTATGTTGAGTTTCTTTCTGTCTGCAACCTTTGAACAAGGACTTTGAGACCCTTCCGGTGAAATCTTCTGATTTATGGTGAATCTATCTTCCTTCTTTTCAAACCTGTAACAGGCAGTCCTACAGAATTCTTTGAGATCGCTCATGTTATCTAGATCTGGATGATGACATCTTTGGAAACCAAATAAATGATTGTGTGTTGTTACTTGCCTGGTCTTCCCTCCAGTCTTGCAGGAATAATGGCTCAAGTCTTGCAATTGAGGGTGGAGAAGGGCTGTGGGGTTTTGTAGGTATGTGTTGTGTCCTTTTTCTGAGCTGTTACTTGCTTCTGTCTCAGGTAATTCTCGTTCAGCTGGAAACCTTGAGGCTGGAAAACCGTCATCTCTCAGAGATGTTGGAAAAAATGGAGTTTGGTATGCGAGAGGTATGCATGAGGGAACAGAGATGGGAAGCCAGTAGCATTGTGGGTCCCCCACCTGAGTGTTCTCAGCTTAGGCTGAGAGGTTTGCATCTTAACTAAGTGAGGGAATCCTGGAACATACAGCTGGAAGAGGACTCAAGGTCATGTTTCTGCCTCTGGCCTTGGGATAACGAGAAGGACTACATCTGAACACCTCTTGGTCCATGTTTTCCTGACTTTTTAAAAGCATCATCCAGTGATGAGAGAAATTTCCTTTCCTAGGCAGATTAGCACATCTTGTCTAAATGCAGACACGATAAGGCATATCTAATTGATTTGCTCTTAGGAAAGCTGTGAAAATTTTGCTAGTCAAAACTGGGATGGTAGAATATGTTTTAGGAAGTCACTTCCCAGCCTTTGCTCTGGAGTGCTATCTTGCCAAACAGAAGTTTTGACTTCAGCCCTTCTCTGTTAGGGAAAAGATGTCACCCTGAGAGCACTCAGTGAAGACTCTGCTACTGAATTAAATAAATTAAAATCGGAGAACCAGCAATTGCAGAGGGATCTAGCAGAGGCCAGAGCAAAACTGGAGCTCACTACCCAGGTCTGCCAGGATGAACCCGAGGGCGCTGCTCAGTTGCAAAGCGAAGAGCCCAAGACCAGGGATGTGCACTGCAGGTGAGAGTTGCATAACCCCAGGGATGCTGCTTCCATACTATGAAGGAAAACAAACGGTGTGGGGATGCGTGGGATTTTAATGACATACTTTAGGAACAGCATCTCTGTCCAGTGCGTAGTACATATGGGAGAGCACAAAAGGCTGCTTTGGAATCTGCCTTTATGCTTTAAGTAGTGCAATAGCTTTTAGTCCCAGCTATTTTGCATTCTGCAAAGCCAGCTAGTATTTGACTGCCTCTGTTCTAGATAGAGCAGTATGTGCTGCTTTTGGTGAAAGGATTAGATTTGGCACATGCAGCTGTGCTTTTTTTTTTTTTTTTTCAGTGCTGGGATGTGTGTATACTATAGCTTTTGATATCTACAGTAGCAGGAGAGTGAAAGAGAATTCCCTGCTGACTGGATGTGCATCTGGGAGTCATATGGAAATGAGAGATAGCCAGTCTGGATTGCCAAGGCTATCTGTAAACTGTATGTTAACTGTTATTTCTGTGCAAGTTCTTGCTGAAATTCAGCTGTTAAGAGGCAAACTGTCAACCAGTTATGTTTTCAAACCTGCCTTGCAGGACAACTAGGGAATCACAGCACAAACACGATGAACAAACAGAGAAAATGCATCACAAGCCTGACAAGATTATTCAGCATCATCAAGGGGAGCCCCAGGGATGGGAGATCCAGCCTTTGCCTGCTGACATTGGAGCTGTGATCCCCGAGACTGGTGAGCTAACCACCCAGACCAGCAGGAAGGGCTGCCTGGAGTCACCCACCCTTGCTCCGGATTCCTTGCAGGGAACAGATTCTTTGCTCCTCGTGCTGGATGACAGCAAAGGTTTTCCTGATGGAGCGTCTAAGAAGTGCATCTCAAATCATCAGCGAGAATCTGTGCCTTTGGTAAGCAGCTGCATAGAAGCTCTTTGCCATTCAACTGCTGACAATATATCTGGGTTTTCATCTGGCAAAATTCACATCTTTGAGTGTTTGGTCTGTCTGTGTGATGCCTTATTCTGTGAGTGTATGTCAAGCGTAAATCAGGAAGGAGAAAACAATGCTGGGTGGTCATTACTTGGACAATGGGAGTCATGTAATTACTGTTCAGAACTCTCTGGGGAAAGGTTTTGTTAGCTGTAACTGCTAAGCTAATTCCAGAAGCGCATGGTTCTCTCCATACTGGTGATGTACATCAGTGTGTACCAGGACCTGCTTCTGTTGCTTCAGGACTCTGCTTGAGCTTTTGGTTTGGGACTGTAGTAAGGTGTCTGACCCCTCTGAATGGGACTGCAGTAGTCAGCACCCTGCACTTGGAGCCATTTATGTCAGCTGATAGCAGAGCTTGAAACGAGTGCTCTACTGCACAAGTGGAGGTTGTTATTTTTGTATTTACACCTTCTCTGTCCTCCTACCTCAGCTCTGCTGCTGAAACACTTGCCCAACACACAGCAAACTTGGGCTCATTTCTTGCCTAAGGTGTTTAGGACCGTGTATCCCAGTGCCTCCTGCAGTTACCGGTCTGTAGACAGATTTGAGCAGGGAAGGGAGGAGGGGAATGGCAGAGGGACACAGACTGATGTGCTGGAATTTGTCAAACCAGGGAGGTTTGTAGTAGTACAGGGGGAGTGGAAGCGTAGGTACATGGTCTTGTGGGGACCATGGAGAAGAGTCTCCAAGGCTCATGTGTGGGCAAGTGGAGGCTTGTCAGGTCTGTAGAGCTTGTTGAGGTTTCCTACCAACAATAGGTCGTGATTGTTTCAAGACTGAAATTGCTTGTGGGTGCAACACCCCCCCCCCCAAAAAAAAAAAAAAAAAAAAAGGATGGGTAGGGGTAGAAAAAAGGTTTCTGAGGAAACACAAATGATTCTTCTGGTGATGACTGGGACTCCCTTCTCATGGTCAAGCTCCTGTGTCTTTAAATCAGTTCCTTTAACATCAAGAGAGGAGACTTCATACCAGCAGGCAATAACAGAGTAGGAGAGGTTTTCTTGCTGTTTGCAGCATTTTTTTACTGTTTTCCTTTGTTTCTGCCTGTTGATAGAAGGCCAGAAAACCGTGAGACTCCAGGGTTGGGAAATAACCAGTTGCATTGTCTTGCCAAGACACTGAGGCAAGTTTTCTGTAATGGAAAGCAGCTCTGTTGTAATTCACCTGCCAGCCCCTGTGCAGGAAGCTTCTCTTCAACTCATTATTTAAGCTTAGTTTACAATGTTATTTTTGTAAGTTCAGAACTTGTGGGTAAGTGATGCGAGTAGCAGGAACAATTCTTGACTGTAAAGCAAAGAATCTGGAACAGCTCATAGACCATCACTAGCCAAACTGAAGTGGCATTCAGTGAGCTGCGATGGGAGTTTGGCCTGTGCTTCCCCTGTGGGACTGTGGCAGACACCCATTAATTCAGGAAGAGGAGGTGTGTAAAAGAAAGAGAGATTCCTGGTGCTGCTCCAGTCTGGAAGTTTTCTCTCTTCTCTGGAACCCAAATTCTGAGATGTTACCGCACACAGAGGTTTTTATGAAGGCGAGGAGCAAAATGTAGACCTGAAGTGAGGCTGGACTAACGCTCCCAGGGCAAGGCGACCCTTGGGATTTTGTGGTGACCTTCTGTAGGGTTATGCTATGATTGCACAAGCCACATAATTCCCTCTCATTATCTTAAGGGGAGGGGCTGGTGATTGAAGTGAAACTCCAGTTTCTCCAAAGTAAATAGCCAAATCCTGCTCATGCTTCTGGGTCAGGGCTCCACCATGAAGTGCAGCAATGGCTGCTGCAGGCGCGTGGAGAGCTTGTTTCTGTTCATCTCTAGCCCCCCAGTTGGCTCTGTGGGGAACTGCTGAAATGGAAAAGATACGCGCGCTGAGGTACCGGCCTTACTCCCTGCACGTTGGCAAAAGCTTTGAAAGTATTTGCTGCTGCTTGGAGACTGTTGGGAGGGACGTTTACACAGGACACAAGTGTGAAATCCTGAGTGACACAATCCTTAGAAGTGCATTTAGCAGTGTGGTTTGCTAATCAGTAACATTTCTGACTGAAACGCAGAATGAGAGAATACCTGATACCCCTTTTTTCTCCTTAGTGCCCCCTGCCTACAGCTTCAGTTGGATCAATAGCTGCGAGATACCTGGAAGAGGAAGAGCTGAGATCCCAGCACATCCTGGAATGCCTAGATGCTCACATTGAGGAACTGAAAAAAGAGAGTGAAAAGATAGTGAGACATTTTGGACACCAGGAGTAGTGTTTCTTCAAGTGCACTGCTTTGAATGCTACTTTACTTGCATGGTTTCAAACTGCCCCTGAAGGAGGTACCTAAAAGCAGTTGCCGTTGGGGCTTGAGCGAGAGGCCTTGCCTCCTGCTCTGAGCTGGGTCAGCAGGCTGGATACCGAGGAAAGGAAACTCCTCTCTAAACGTTTGATCTGATGAAGGGCAGTACTCCACCACAAACCTTTAGTCAGCAGGCTGTGGGACACAAGGCTGCATCAGAGATACGTGTTTTTGTGCTCGGTCAGATTATGGTGTTTTTAGAAGCATTTGCTATTTTTAATGTATTTAAAGTGTATTTTATACATGTAAAGCATTGAAATAAAGTAAAGTGGAAAACCGTCCCTTTTCTTCTCTGTGCAAATTTACAGAGTAAGTTCTGTGGCTTATGTTGGTATCTCATCAGGAACTATGATAAACAATTTTTCCATCCTTTCCCTCTGTGTACTTCAAGAAATATAATTCCTGTTCCTGGAGTCCACCTGTATTTTCTCCAGTTATTTTTCCCATAGTGGAATTTCTTAATATTTCCTGGTTCATCTTGCAACTTGTGCACTTTATCTGGCTTCTTTATCTTGCTTGCACGTTGCTTGGAGAACTACAGAACAACTGAGGAGTGAATAGCTGCATTCTGATTGTGGTCACGGCTCTTATAAGATACAGAATAGTAGTTGGAAGTGGAAAATGAAATCGGGTGGAAGGGGAACCCGCAAACAAGAGAAATTCATCAGTACAGCGATGTAAGTGCAGCTGCTGTGTGAGCTGGTTATCAGCCTGCTTGAATCTAGGCAGTGTCTTGGACACTGCCCATTCGGATTGAACTGTGGCATTAGAATACGTTGGAGGTGTGTTTCTTTAGTCCTTTGTCAAGAAAAATTGTTAATGTGTTAACAGAATTTGTTTCCTATGGACTTGCCTTTCTTCCAGGGGCATTCTGCAACTCTTCCTGTGGTTGAGCCTTTACAACCTTTGTCCAAGCAAACCTAGGCACGGGGCGTTCCTTTTTCCTGTCTGTACGTTTCCCGTTCCTTTCCATCAGCTTCACCTTGTCCTAAAACAGCTTAATGCCATCAAGAACTAGGAATTCCAAAGCAACCTATGCATGCAAAAAGCACCATCAGATGAGGCAGATGTATTCAGCAAAGATGATGCCTGCGTGCAGACTGCAACTTTTTGTTCTGCCAAAAAACAAGGATTGAAAAGGTGGAGGATTTTTGAATCAGCAAATTCTTTTATTTTGGCTTTCTTCTAGAGTTCTTTGAACAAGGATAAAACCTTTGAGTCCATTCTGAATTCTCTTTGTGTGGTCTCTGTAACGAGGCGTTCAGCTGCCCACAGCTGTGGACAAACCGCAGTCGTGCATTTTGCAAGTAGTCAGCTTTGGCCTCGGTTCCTCTTCAGAGCTGCCCACAGGTAGGCATTTTTGGAACATCCACCTTAACTATCCTCATCTCAAGTAAGGACTTGTTGGTCACGAGGTGTTCTGACAAAAACTGAACATCAAACCAGGACAAACTTCTGTATCCCCTTTCCCCATAGAGCTGCTGAACCTGTAGAGCCACGGAGCATCTGGTATGCCAGAACTCTCACAGATTCCTCACGTCCTCCAGCTGTGACAGCATTACCCTTTTTTAAACGATACCTTTTGAATGTGCCTTACAAATTATTTTATGTTTCTTGAAGACTTGGTAAGTTACTGAGTGTTGCACCATGCACGAAATGCGTTCAGAAGTTAGAAGACGTTTTGACTCAGTGTTTGCCTCCCTTCCACTGGAGAGACTCGCCGATTAACCTTCATGTAGGCAGAAGTGAGCAGTGAAACTAAAGAGGATCCATTTGTTCAATTAGGTGTAATCCTGTAGTATTTATCAATTTCCAGTACGGGTAATGAGCAGCTTCATTCATGGTGTTGGTTGTGAAAAAAAGAAAATAAATTCCCTGCCTGCCTCCTCCCCCTGAAGCTTCCATGCTATTGCACCACTTCTTTAGCTCCACTGCTATTTTTTTTTTGAAAAAATACTGTATGTTTCCATGTAGGTTGACTTTAGGTGATCTTGTTTTTAAGATCTAGAAAGAAAACAGTATTCTAGGTGAAGGCCTCCATGTTTCCTGGTATCTTTTTTCTTTTTTTTTTTTTTTTTTTTTTTTTTTGTATTGCCTTAAAGAATTACTCAAAAAGAGTAATTCCTGGGCATTGTTCCCCAAAGAAACATTGGTTTTGTAGCAGGGAAGAAGGAGCTGCTAGTGAAGTCGTGAAGAAAGCTGGCACAGATGCAGGTACTGCTGGTTTTGCCAAAGCTGGTGCACACGCTGCACGGCCTTTTTTGAGGTGTGATGGAAGGAGCAGTTACATTCATGATACCAATTCAGCAATGACTAGAAACAGAGAACTTACTGCCTGAGACAATAGTCTGCATGGAGAAGTCTGATCAGAAGCTAAGCTGTGTGGACTGGCGGGTATGTGACTTAAATAAAGGATTACAGCGTGGTTTGTGGTGAGCCCTGTGCAGAGGGGGCAGGATGTCTTTGGCTGTAAGGTGGAAGTGGGACAGAGTTTGTGGGGAGAAGACGTGCCTGAAAGCTCTTTTCTCAGCTAGCTTAGCAATCCTTATTTTTGTTTTTCCAGGAAGAGGATTTGAGGCTTTTGTGATTCTTGGCAAACAGAAATGTGCCAGAGACCGTATCTGCCTCGTAACTAGCTTGCGCCTTGGTGGAAGCAATCTGAGTACTTTTAAGTCCTGCCTGGTTACACGGGCTAGTAGGACTGCGCTAGAGAATGTCTGGAGAGCCTATTTGGAGAACCAGAGAATATAAAAGCCAAATAATAATAAAATGTAGTAAAACATTCCCAACATCCTTCCCTCTCTTGTGCCTTCTTTTTCTGGACCTGCTGTGCGTGGGCAGCAGGAGGACGCTGAGCAGGCAGCGTGGAGTTGAGCAGCGCTCTCACTGCACTGCTTGAGTCCGAGCGTGTGCCCTTCTCACAGGCAGCGGGGCAACACGGGGCACCCGCCTGGATGCCCTCAGCATTTGTGCCGAGGGTGAGGCAGTTAACTCGTGAGAGATGGAAGTGCTGAGATCGCTTGCCAGAGATACAGAATTGTTCTGCGCAGGTTTTAATTTATGCTCTTTGAGAAGTGGGATGTTTGCAAAACACGTGGCGTTGCCCGAATTCATCGCGCCACGCACCTGCTCCTCTCGGTGGTGTAGGGATTGCAGAAGCTGTCCGGTCCTAACGCCTGCCAGGGAGAACTCGGCTGAAATGGGAGAGCCGAGAGTGCGGAGGAAATGGAGAAGGGGCTTCCAGAGGGGTTCTGCCAGCGTTAAGCCTCGGCTATACTGAAGAATGTGCATTTTTTTATGAGGGGGAGGAGGAAAAGACTCGTTTATCCTGGAGGGAGATGTCACAGCAGGTACAGGCTTCTGAGGTGCTTTTATCTGGGGCTGCAGGGTTTCGCAGGCGTTATTTCTCTGCCTTTGCAGTGTCAGACATCCCTTGGAATAATCGCCTGGCCCTGACAGCATTATAATTAATGAGGCTGGAGAGGGTTTTTTTTTTTTGTCTTTGAACTCATGCTTTCAATAGCACCAAAGAATTTCTTACACACTTGCAGGGCTGAGCCAGATGTTTGCTTTCTGTTGGAAAGAGAAATGTGGAAATTCGCTTGCAATATTCCTGTCGGCAGCAGGGTAGCATCTCAAACGTGGGAAGCTGCTGCGGGCTCTGCCTGCCGGTAGCGTGCTGCAGATGTTCCTCCGCGGCTGCGGCAGTGCTTTGGGTCGCTTTTCGCTGTGAGGGGTTAAATGCTTGTGCCTACATGTGCAGGTACAACCACAGGTACCCAAATTTTGCAGCATTTTCTATGGGGAGGAGGGACTACTCGCTGAGGTCGTGCTAGGCAGAGGGCAATCGTGTGATAACAACCTGTCCTCTCTGCTGCCTGCTCGCCAGCCTGGGACAGAAATGGAGCACGTGGGGTTTGAGAGGGGAGCCCTTGAAACAGAGGAGTGGGGATCAGCCCTGTGCCCCGGGAGGCCCGAGGCCGTGCCAGCCCTGGTGTGAGCTGACGCTGGTGCCTGTCACAGGGTCCTGAGAGCCGGGGTGAGCGAGCACCAAATGCTCAGCAGGGATTGAGGCTGTTTCAGCTAGAGGAGAGCTGGCGGTTTGTGTAGCTGTCTGTTGGTATGTGTATAAGTGAACTTCCTGCATTTGGTTGCATGCAGGGTGTATCTAGTTTGGTGCCCGTCACCCTTTTCTGTGGAAAAAGTTGTTTCCTTTAGTTCCTGAGCACTCCGGGATGCCTCATTATCCTACTGTTCTAAGAGGTGAAGGATTTGCCTGGACCAGCTTGGCACACAGAAAGAAAACTACTGAAATGTGTCTTCCTTGAACTGAAGAGCATAATCTAAGGAAAAAAGATCTCTGTTATGCACCAGGATGAGCTAGGCCAGTTTGAATTTAGAGAGAACACTTGATTTAGCCTTCAATGTCCTAGGCAATCAAAACATCCCAGAGTTTTGCTTGCATCTGTGCTGTTCAGTCCATGTTGCTGCCCAGGAAGTGGGTACCTGCTGGGCTCTGAGGCTCATTAGTGCTCCTGCAGCGAGCTGCTGCCAGTTTTTGAGGGCAAAGACACTTAGCTGTTTGGGGAGGACTTAAAACTTACTTCCATGTCGTGTGTGGAGCATCCTACGGTAAGCTTGTTTGTTCTGGGAGCTCACGTCTCTGGCAGCCTGCAGCCTCACCGAGGTTCTGCTACGTGAACGCGGCTCCCAGTGCCCTGCACGCTTACTGCACCTGCTTCAAGCCAGGGCTCGAGGCTGCTTGCTGAGGCAGAGGAGCCCCCCGGGAGGGATGGGAGGCAGGGAGCCTGCTGCAGGTGGGCAGCCCGCGGCCGTCGTGCCAAAATCCCACACCCAGCTGCCGAGGAGGAGAGGAGCGCAGGAACAACCCACGGATCTTGTGCAGAAAATGCAGCGCCTTTGTGAGGAGGAATTCGTATCATTTGGTCAATGAAGTAGAATGCAACAACAAAGCAGATTTATTTCAAATTCAAGCTCAAACATAATATCTGCCAGGCCACACTAACACAGACATTTGAGTTTTATGGATCTTGTGGTGTGTATTTGTGGTGAGATCCACTAGAAGACCACCTTGCACATGGATAATTTTTCCACGAGCATGGCACCGGATGGTTTTTTTATATGCTAATTATGTCACTTGGCCTGCTGTTCCATTTAGCCCCTTAAGTTCTGTAGTTCCAGTTTTGCATATGCAAGTAGGAGGAATGAGCAATTTTTGAAAACTTTATTCTCCTTTCACTGTAGTTTTAATTACAGAAACACCGCTATGCTTGAGCTACGATTACAGTGCTAATATTACAGAAAAAGTGCTTACAATTCAAATGCTCTAATATAAAAAGGTAAAAATCATTTTGTTGAATTTAAGATTCAGTGTAAGAAGTCATTTCGCAGTATCAGTTAAATTTGTAAGACAATGAAGTGCACAAGAAAACTTCACTTTGTATCTCCTTCTTAACAGTTCTCTCTCTCTTGGGATGTATTTTGCAACTAAAGTTGTACAGAAGCCTGCTTTAAATATCGTGAAATTCCTCATGTCCTATATTGCTGCTGAAAAACAGAGCGTAATTCCTTCATCCTGCCCCAAAACTAGGTGGATTCTTCTCTTAAGTAGCCATGATAAAACTTCTCCTATGGTCCATAATTTAGAAACTAGCCATCACTGCTGACGTGCCACGATCTGTGTCGTGATAGCCAGTCGTTTCTGTCAAAACGTCAGTCTGGATGATGTTACAGAAACATAGGTCAGAGTTTTATCTAATTCCTTCCATTGCTGCTCTCTTCATAAAAGGATTTTCTGCCTCCTTGAACCCCTTTGAGCCCTTGATCTTGCAAAAGCATGCAGGTGTTGCTCTGCATTTGTCAAATGAATGAACGTGATTGAGAGAACTAATGATCTCTTACAGCTGTATTGTTTTCAGGCATGTTGGTTCATGCAGGAGAGCTGGAGTGAAGGAAGGGCTGTTACGGGGCCTCAACCTCGTACTTGAGGACGTGGGAGTAGAAGTTGTGGTTGGCGTTCTCATGCACCATAACGAACAACTCTGTGCATCCCGCGGTGTTGCAGGTTCCCTCCCAGAAGCCGCCTCTGCTCAGGGTCAGCGTGTGAGTGTCCTTGGCCTGAACTAGCACCTTTGATATCCCGTGCATTTTGAGTTTAAACTGCACGTTGCGATTGGCTGGAAGCAGCCCGGAGAGTGGCTCCAGTATTTCGTAGTCATTCGCCCAGTTGCTGTAGGTCTGAGGGAAAGCCGGCCACTTCACTTCGGTGTTCAGGCAAGTGATGAGGTAGTTGAAGACGTAGGTATAATTGCCAGGATCTGACTTCTTCTTGGCAAAGAATTTCAGAACAAAGTTCCCTGCATGGGGGAGATGGACCATAAACTCAACTTGGTTGCCACGATGGATTTGCATGATGTGCTGCCTTCTCCTATCCTCTGTCAGGCCGCTGTTATCAGAGTGCAGCGTGGGTAAGATGCTTATGTCCTTTCCCAGGGTGAAGGTGAAAGAGCACCGTCCGTCGTTGGTGTGGATGACTGGGTCGGGCTGTGACGGCCTCAGGAACCCCTGGTGCTCTGAGAACCAGCTTGGTCCAACGGGCTGGTCTAGGTCCTTTGGGAAGTGAATGCTCTTGTCCACAGACGTGCACTCGACAACATACTGCAACACCTGGTTGTAGACCTTTTCTGGGGAGTTGGAGGGTTTGGCAAAGATCTCCAGTTCCTGGCGCCCTGTACTCTGTGGGTAGATCTCCAGCTTCATTCCGTGTTTCCTCAAAGACAGTAAGCCATGTTTTTCTCTTCCCTTCAGTGAAAATGTAAATAACGTGGAAGAGCGGCAATCCACTGATATGGTGGCTGTTCCATTGACTATGAAATACGTAAGAAAAGAAACCACATAGGAGTTTCAGTGCATTTTTTGCATGTACACAACCTGTTCCAGAAGACTAATCCGTCCCAACCGATTGTCACTTCCCTAGCAGTAAAAGAAAGAGCTTGTCATAGCTTGTCATCTGTCTATCGAAACCGGTGCCCCTCAAAAAGAACCAGGTGGTGAGTGGCCTTTTTTTGGAGACGTGCATTAATCCTACTTTGACACCAACTGAAATGGAGCTGTGGTCCTATGGAATATGAAAACCTGTGAAAAATGCAACTGCAAGTACTGTCAGCCTGTGTGCTCAAGAAGGGCTTAGTTAGATGTGGCCAGATGCGATTTCTAGTCCAGCAGCTATTCCAGGAAGTTTCAGAGAAAGGTGTGGGAGCCCTGCAGTACACAGGCATGAGGTAATTGACCTCCCTATGAGCCTGTTCCCAAAGTGCTTGAAGACAACATTAAGTCTTAAAATGTTGCTGCCCTTCAGTTTGAACTCTGTGTTCTCAGCATTCATAAAAATGGCTAACTATTAAAATTCCTGCAGCCCTTTTAAAATCTGAAGATGGTGATCTGAAATGTGGGCTCTTTGGGGCAGTGAGGTTACCTGAATGGGTTCATGTTAAAATTGCTGCTGGACACTGCAGGGTGCTGAGTATCACGTAAAGAAGAGCCTGGTTATGTGTCGTTCAGCACATCAAATTGTTGGAACACAGAAAATTGTTTTAATCTCATTTTCAAGGCAGGGCATTACCTGTTCGGATGACAGCTGTATCTGGGTGCACGGTCAGCAGGCCCAGCTTGTAGAAGTCACTGCTGCAGTGCACGGTATTCTCAAATTCCTTCAGCGTCAGAGTTGGTTTGAGAAGCTGCCAATTACTGTTATTTGGGAAGTGATCGTTAATGAACAGAGCTGGGTGAGTCAGAAAATAAAACTCGTTGTATCTGGAAGGAGGAGGAAGAGATAAAAGGAAAATGAGTAATTATAAGCAGTTATTTCTTCCGCTGCACAGTGGTGGTGGTTTCAGTAGGAGGAAGTCGGAGTGTTTGGGGCTGCTGAGAAGCTGAGCTCTGTGGGTTTGAAACTCTCCAGGGAGAGAAGGAACCTCAGCTTTGGTTTTCTATTTCCAGGGCAAAATGCTGAACCTTTGGATAAAACCAGGGTATTTGTACTGTTCCCTGCAACCACAGGCCCTGAAGAAAGAGGGAGGCACTGCTTGTTGTTTGAAAGTGTGGAGGCACCTCCTCTGGGGCAGCTGAAAGCTACAAGTCCCACTGCTCGCAGCTCGAGGCCACCCCCTTTCTACAGGAACGAGCTCCCTCCCTTGGACAGGCAGCCCAGAGGTCTTGCTCTGGGCTTCGGGTGGGAAGGGGTCCCCTTGCAGCGAGACCTAAACTTTGTCTGGAGTGTCTCTTATCACACCCATTAGCTTGCCTTTGTGGTAGGTTTATGTATTAAGTTAGAGAATGTTTCTCTACCTGAAGGTGAACTTGTCTGAAGTCTTGTTAACAATACCGCTTCCCCAGGTGCTATCCAGTAAGTGCCACCTTCCTTCCAGGTAGACGGCGTTCCAGGCATGGTTGGAGTCCCCCTTGAAGACCTGCCCAATCTTGTACCCATACCCCTTAGAGTATCCCGATAGTTTCATGCACTGGATTCCTGCAATGCTAAAAGACAACAATGAGGTGCAGCAGGAGAATTTGGTTTTAAATCCTTCAGTGTACTTCTGTGGGAGGCCATGAGGAGCCATATCCAGCGCGTCTGCAGGGCTTTAATTCTGTACTGAACGGGAGCACAACCCTCCACACCGTCCCACACCAGTGCCAGCACATCGCAGGCGCCTGCTCTGGCCGTGTGCCACCCAAAGCACCGGGCTCATCGCGCCCCTGCTGGGCCGGTGGCTCAGCCCTGAGCATGGCACGACCTCCTCAGCCCTTCCAGAGGCAGGCGAGTTCTCCACGTTGGCCAGTGGCATCAGGAGGAGACTGTGCCCTTCTGGGGGCTGGCTCTGTGCAGGGCGAGCACGGGACAGCAGCACGAGGCAGTGACGCCCGAGGCTGTTAGCACTGCCCGGTGTTGCGTAGGGGCCTTCTTTCCCTTGTAGATTTTGCACAGAAATTTGGAGAGAGGGTCCCATGGGAGGAAGGGGCCCTTCTCCTCCAGTTCTTGCACGTTCCATCTCTTTTGCCTGATGCACCATCAGCTCAGTCTTTCTGGGGGAGGATGACAAAGATGAGTTGTGTTTAATTGCTCTCTGTCTTGTTCCTCAGTGGGATCCCTTTGATGCACTCCACAATTAGCCCATGTAATTATAAATTAAAACTGCATTTGTTCATGCTCTCTCTAACAGTAGGCCCAGTGTTTGACACCAGCCGAGATCTCTTAGACCGCACAGGACTGTGGAGGTTGATTTAGTTTCCTTAAAGAGTGACCTTGTGCTTGCCCAGGGTACAAATGATTAAATAGTTTCCCTCTCTCTCTTTTTTAAATAATGAATACTTGTTGAAGTGTAAACAGGATTTAAATAAGCAAAGTGTTAATAAGCTCTCTGCTGTTGATAGCAACGGATTCTAATATTGGCCTCGCATTTCAGCATTAATCTAAACTTACTCCACTTAGAGAATTGTCTTTTGTGTAGGATGGTATTGACATTTTTCTTCTTCATTGAAAAGTACGTTAGCTGTAACAGCTACCTTAAGTAACAAACCATGCATGCTTCAAGATCAAGACTGTCTGCATAACGTGGGTTTAATTCAGTGAGAAGAAAAGTGATATTTATGGGGAAGATAATTAGCATGGTTGTTAAGACGCCTGCGTCTGATAACAGATAGTGGCTGGTAATTGGCAGTTTAGCAGTGCTCGTAGGGAGGACCACTTTATTCGTGGAGGGGATGCTCGTTTAGAGGGAAGACGGTCCCATCAGCTTCACATGCAGACTTCCTAGCGCCTGGAAGACCTTGTGTTGCTTTGTTATTTGTTCCTCTGTCTTAGGGAAAAGGGAACTGAGAGTCAGCTGGGAGCTTGCTGGGCAGCCTGCAGGGAGAAGACAGAGGCACACGGGGAGGAGAGCCGTGGCAGTGCCCCATCGCTGCTGTCTGGATGCTCTGACAGAACACCAAGGGACACATTCTGCCCTCTGTTCTGTCGGTGCTCTCGCTTAACATGAAGCTAGCGAAGGTACAGCAAGAGCCCGTGCTGGGATGTGCTGAGCGGTCAGAGCATCTCAATAAGTCTCCTTAATAAGATGGACAAAAGCACACTAAAACATCCTGTAGGAGCAATCCTGTACTGGTGAAGAGAGTGGGTGATCACATCTCCGTTCTTCTATAAATGACTTTACACAGATAAGTTAACCGTGCAGAAAGAAGATGGAGAAGATCTCCAGAAATGCCTGATGTGGCAGCGTGATGGTAGGAAATGTCCTAAAAGCAAGGTGGACCAGAAGAAATGAATTAAGGAACTGTTCTCAACATCTGCTTAGTGCACCAAGGTGGTTAAACCTAAGATGCTTTTCTGCTTCAAAAAAAGTAGGAAATAATCTGGGTCTTGCTGCAGATGTCACTTGAATTCAATGGCAGCTCCTTCCCTTTCATTTCAGGTTGGCTTTGAAGATTTCATTTGAAAAAAAGAAGCAAACCTGGCTTCTCCAGAGGGAGGCAGAACGGCTTGGGCAGGCAGTTGTACCCTCCTGCCCAAGAGCCAGGAACAGCCACAGACTGTAGAGGACAGGGAAAGCAGAGGCTGGGCAGCCTGGGCTATTTGCAGACCAACTCTGCACGAGGAGCAGCTGAGTGGGCAGTGGGCAGACCCGCCGTGGGGTGTGCGGCCAGCTCTGCTCCTGCGGTTGTGCTGAAACCTCTGAAGAGCAAACAATTGTTGTGCCTTCGCTGCTGGTGGTGAGTGTTTCTCCCCAGGTCCTCAGTGCTAGGCTTGCCTAAGGTTGAACGTGGGGGGACTTGGGGTGAGGGTGAATTGGGCTGTTTGTTAAAGCTGCCTTGATGGGAGCTAGGAGAAAAGGCATGTTAGAAAACCCAAATCCGGCTCTGGAAAACCTTATATAAGAAGGCTGCTCTTTGCCTCTCACCTTTATGCTTAGACTCAGCGTAAGACTTGAATGGTGCATGAGAAGAAAGAATGAGGAAATTGTCTTGCAAGAAGGAGATGGCTTGGGTTATAGTTTTTCAGGAGAGGAGCTGAAATATTTAGCTAATTGTCAAAAGTGATAGACTGGATGACTGGGAGGTTTCCTGAATCACGGAATGAATAATCAACCTGGATCGGAGGAGTGAAGGATGAATCAACAGAGCCTTTAAATAGTAAAAAAGATCCTTGGAAAGATTAATGTTTTTAATGAACTAAACATATGCTTTCTAATGAACAGATGATAATTTCCCCCACTTCTAACTGCTAATAACTGTTTCATAAGATGCAGTTATAAATTCATACTTCATCATCCTCTTTCTTTATTTTACTCTTTGGTAAGCAGGATCAGGTATCGTGGGACATGTTACTGGTTGGAAGCATTTACCACATTAGCATCATTAGCATCTGTCACGGCCTTTTTTTTTTTTTTTTTTTAAATCTCTCCTTTTCCTCCTAGATTTTGTTTATCTAATGGTGAAAGCCTTCCTAAATCTTTCTGGATGGTGTGGAAAGCCAATTGTTACTTGCATGTGCCAACAGATGACTGATCTTTATTTTTTCCAAAGCTTGTTGGTGGAAGCTGGTCTACCGAGAAGGGGAAGGCACAGCACTCCCTCACAAACCTGTGCTCTAGGAAACTACACGATTGCTTTCTGGTGCTAGGAGGCGCCTCCCAGCTTTGTGTTCCTGAGTCATCAGGGCCAGTCGTCTCCTGTGGACCCCCTCTTTCTGTAGGGCTGTCCCTTCCAGCAGAGAGGGCATCTGCAGAGGGCTCTGGGCGAGCTCCTGCTGGGGCTTTGCCTGCCTGTGCCACAGGAGCATGCTGCAGGCAGAATTCCCTCTTGTTTGAGGCTCGCCATGCTTTTAACCTTCACATAGGGACACTCGAAGGAAAAACCTAGCCTCTTCTAACCGAATTATCTCCGTGTTTTCATCTGCCATTATGTTAATGCGATGCGAAGCTCAGCAGATGGCACAAAGCAAATTATGCTGGGGAGGGGAGGGGGAGGGAGCAAAATTGACCTTTCCAGGACTTGCTGGTTTCCCACAGCATGGTTTGAAAGCTGAAGTGCCGCGTCCTGCTTAAAGTCACATCAGTCAATGCAAAGGCAGACAGAATAGACATGGAGATGACAAGAAATGTTAACCCTCCCTGGCACTGAACGTTCCTGAGCTTAATTTACCTGCACATTTGCTGAAAGAGCGCAGCGTATCCCTCACAAACACTCTTCCCCGTCCGCAGTACATCTATGGGACTGCACAACCGCTGGCTTTTGTTATGGAAGCCCACTACGTCGTACTCTGCGGGAAGGAACACAGGCTAAAGTTCATCCAGAAGCCCAAGGCAGCAGGCTCAGTGGGCAGCAGAAGCAACTCTTGCTTTGTTTTCCACCTCCGCGAGCGCAAACGAAGCAAGATGAGCTGCAGCACGTATGGCTTGTTTCATTATTAATTTTTTAAAACTGATTTAAATCCACATCTTCCCCTAAGAGTTTGTGTGTCCTATGCAAAATGCAATCAGTCTGCGAATCCAGTGGTGCTGGAGGGCTCTGGATGTGACAACCAAGCCTCTGGTACTCAGCAGCCTGGCTTTGTGCTCCAGCTGCTTTGATGATGGGGACTGGTATGGTTGCACCCTTGAATAAATCAGGTAGGCGTTACAGAGCCATCATACAGAGAGAAACCATTTGCACAATGCCTTGTAGGGCCTGGCAGTGCAAGGAGGGGGAGTGTGGAAACAGAGATGGTGAGATAACCTCTGAAGGTATTTCTGGATAAATATATCCGGAAAGCGTTCCTTTGCGCCTTCTGTGTGAAACCACCCACAAGACACAGAGTGAATCGCAACGGCAGCGTAACGGGACCAACGGCAGCACCGTTACCTTCTCCGTGGAAGAGCTCAGCCTACCTATGTGATGGCATATCCACGTCCATATGGCGCGGACTTTCTCCAGGTCGGTCCGGGCTTGTTTAAGCAGGGCTTGAACAAGCTCCTCTATGCTGCTCTTGACGTTCACCTGTTCGGGAGGAGTAAGCGCTGGGTGAGACTGGGCTGAGGAAATGCTGTGGTATTTTCCTCATTTTCCCTGCCTTCCCCATCCCTCGTCCTGCTGAAGCTGGTGAGACCCCCACCTGCCAGGACGCTGCTCTAGCTCGACCTTCGTTAAAAATAGAAACAGAGCTGTAATTCCACGTTTTGAGCAAGATGTATTTTTGGTCACAGGCTCCCTCCCAGAGTGGGATGTCTGCTGCTGGTGTATGCAGGGAAGAGGGACGGAGGCAGAAGCGAGACTTACTTTTAATGCGTAGGCATCCAGCTTCTCTAATTGCTGAAGATCTACTGGCATGGATTTCAAAGAGGATTTGTCCCATGGATACGCTGGGAAGAAACAAGCGGGTATTGTCTGGGGAAGGGAGGGACGGAGGGAGGGAGGCTGTGGCTGTGGCTGCCCCCGGGGCAACGGCCGAGCCACTGCCTGTCCTGCAGGATGGCCAGAACTGGTGCTTGGGGACAGAGGACACGAGGGCACCCGTGGAGGCTCCTCGCTAGCTGCATGGCAAGCTGGGCTCATTGCCTCTGGTCTAGTGGAGTTTGGGCAGGGCGGGAGGTGCCCGGTGTCTTTGGTGCTGTGTGGTAGCACTGAAAATCCCTGGGTGCTGGATGTGAGAGCACAAAACACTGCAGAAACATCAGGGAAAATCTGTGCTGTGCAATCCTCAGCAAAGCAAGACTTCCTAAACAAAACCAGCAAACAGCTGGGTTTCTTCACTCTGACACCTGTGCCTGCTGCACTCCCCCCCAGCTCCCCAAAACTGGGCTCAGGCTCATCCCCCCAGCTCCAGCCCCCGGGGAGGCGTCCATCTCCCCTCCCTTCGCAGAGGGGCTATTCCTGACCTGCAAAGATGCTCTGCTAACATGAGCCCTGCTCTTCTCGGAAACCCCTGCCCCGGGGAGGGATTACGGGGCTGGGCGCTGGGTCTGGCTCAGCCCCCGGGGACGGTGCCGCCTGCCAGCAGGACGCGGGCCACCGCGCTGGCTGTCCTGCCAAAATCAGCCTGCGAGCACGCCGCTTCTGCTCCTGTAACAGGCTGTTTGTTTATCTCCGTTTTCCCTGAAAAGGGCTATTAGGCTGACCTAAAGAGAGATAAAGCAGATTTACGCGCTTAACAGTTCCTACTCTACACCGCTCTGAAAATTACTTTTTGCCTTTTGGGAACTGGATGTTTTCTTAAAATTGGTTATCGGTTTTCATCTTTGTCAGGTTATAGCCGCAAAGGCTCCCCACAGATGTGGGGTCCAGAATAACTCAGGCAGGCTCACGCTGTTGGCTGGGCAGCGTGCATTGTGCCCCTTTGTGTGCACGGAGATGTGAGACCATCCCCGTCCAGCCTGTGGGATGGTCCTGGAGCCACCCAGGACTTGTGGGGGACTGGGAAGCTGGACATGCTCGTGTTGGTAGAAACCAGATCTCAGCTCTGTGCCTTCCAGGAGCAGAGCAAGCCTGTTTTGGGGAGTGATTGGGCTCCCTGTCTGGGGCTGTACCCCACTGGCATGGGTTTGGTGCAGACAATAGTTACCATGCAGGTCTTTCCCACTTGGTGGCTGTGGGGCTTCGGTCCTTTCGAAAACTGGAAAATTGGAGAAGGAAGAATGAGGCGAGAAGTTGTTGGCAAGAGAAAAAGAAGAAAGTGAAAGGGGTGAATTCTGGGAGTCCCCAGGCCATCCCCAGGCTCTGCACACACTGTGTGCCCTAGCAATAGGACGCCTCCCATTGCAGCCCCAGGGCTGGGAACATCAAACCCCACCCAAGGCGCTGATGGCATGGACAAGCTGGAAGCCTGGATGCTGCATGGGGCCCCTGTGCTGGCTTGGCCATAGCTGGTGCCTCTGCAGGCAGCTGCTGAGGGTTTCTGATGGCCCCAGATCACTGCCAGCTGTGTTAACCCCACCCCAGGAAGAGAAGGGTTTAGCTGTCACCAGCAGCTGCTTCTCAGCATCACCGCACCCACCCACATGGGTACGGCCACCACCAGGCAGTGTGGCCAGTGCCCAACCCCAGGGGCTGCTGGCATCTCAAGAGCTTTGAGACACCAGCCCCACCAGGGGAGGAGGGAGCCGCCTCCTCCTGGGAGCAATTTTCCTAGCTCGGAGGTAGGGCAGCCTCACCTTTGTTGTCCTGGCCTCTCAGGCTGGGCTGCCTCTGGGAACCTGCAACGATGCGGGCACAATTAGTGAAAGCGCTGCGGGGCCGTGGTGATCAGCATCCCAGCTCCAGGGCTGCAGCATCGCCTGCAGCTCCCGGGGGTCCCCGCCGGTGTGGTGCCCATGAAGGGAGCGATGTCCCCTCGCCCACGGTCAGGTTCCCCAGCCAAGAACGTACCTTTCCTGAAGGAGAGCTTCTTGAAGAGCTGCGGAGTGGTGTTCCTGGGATGGACCTCCACTGTCACCTGGGTTCCTGGAAGAAATGGTGACAAATGTGCTCGGAAAGGGAACACAACCAGCAAGTGGATGTGAATGAGGGTAGTACAGAGCCAGAGGGTCAGCATGCCAAACCAGGTCACGTTCACCCAAACATCACTGAAATGACACAACCTTAGCAAAACAGATGGCACCACTGCCATCTGTGAAGGTACCAAAGTGCTCTGTTTTCTTGGCAGAATGAATAAACCGCGCCGTAAGAAAGCCCGTGGTCACCTCTGATAATGGTTCTCAAAAAAAAATAAGGGGGGGGGGGGGGGGAAAGAAAGCCTGTAATAGTGTAGCAGGTGTTGAAGCAGATGATAATGAAGCAGAGGTCCTCAACGAGGATCATGTGGCAGCTTAAAGAAGGGGTTTATTGCTGTATTAAGTAGTTCTTCATGGAGATACAGTAAACAGAGAATCAATGTCTCATTGATTTTTCTCAGAATAAAATGAAAAAAGGCTCAAAGCTATGGAAATGGCTTGGTTTGTGGTATGAAAACCTTTGGAAAAGGCCATTGCCTGCAAGGGGCAGCGCTGGCTGAGAGCATTGTGCTCTGCATGCCGTGATGCTCCCAGACAACCTCACTGGACATTCGGGGTCTTTTGCTTAAAGCTTCACTCTGACCACCAGAGAGAGACAGAAGGGAAAAGTCAGGAAGTGTTATAGGAGCTACCTGAACTTTTTGAAAGAGGCTGCATTTGGGGCAAGCGTTTTAGGAGGTTACAGCTACCCGAGTTCCCACACGGGTGGGCTCGCTGGGCCAGGCAGTACGAGGTTATTTTTGAGATGAAAGGTCAAGGTGTGAATGCGCTTCGGGGCTGCCAGCACGCTGTACCTGCTGCCCCAGCAGCTTTAGCCAGAGCCTCGTGGCTTCTGAGGTTTTCCCTAAAACCCAGCTCTTGGGAGCAGCCAATTAGGTAAGGATCTGCACTCTCATTGAAGAATAAGCTTTTCTTAGAATTTAACTTTTAAAAAAGTTTTCTTTTATCTCCCGTGGTTTTGCAGAAAAGTTCGATGTCCTTAAATCCCAACAGCAGAAGGCAAGAAAGACTGTAAAAATTATACAACCCTTTAAAATCCTAGAGCTTGGCTTCAATTCTGGGATGCTTGCAGGTACCAGGGGGCTGAGATGAGGGCTGGTTGGTGTTTGTTAGTTAATTTAAAGTGAAATGATGTTGTTTCTCAAAGGCATGCATTTCTGCAAACAGTATGATTTCCTTAGATTCTTATATTTTGCAGGGGTGCTGTTTCTCAAGATTATTCATATCTGTGGATTTTTGTGGGTTTTCTTGCCATTTTCCACTTTCTCAATTTTCCTCCATAAATTAGAATTCTTTGTTTTCCAAGAAACAAATTTAGCACACAGGAATGCTTTCTCCCAGTAAGTTAAACAATGTTTAACAAATGATAAAAAGTAATCCCACAGTAAATGTTCAAAGCGCTGCACCTGTTTCCTTAAAAACGAGAGAGATGAAATGGTTGCTGATGTTTTCATGGTGTTTTCTGCTATTCCTAATTAAGACGCCCTCCATAAGGAACTGGGAAGTCTTTAGCTGTGAGCCAGAGTGCGTGAAACTTGAGATGGTTCCAACAGGAGAAATAAGGATGTTTGTCTGTCCTGCTGCTTGCCCCCTTCCATCTGCTCTGAAATATCTGGGGTTGGTTACATCCATGCTACGTCCTGGTTTCTGCTCGTTTGGGGTGTCCTGTTGTGTGTTTTTTACAAACCAGCTTGTTACAAACTTGCTGAAGCCCTGCTCTGAAAAACCCGTATACTTTGGCTGGCCACTTACCTTCATTTGTGTACGAAGTAATGGTTTGCCTCTGCTTGTAGGGCTCCTCGGAGGCTTGCTGGCCTGTTCACAGGGAGAAGAACATCTCAGTGCCATGAGGAGAGCAGCATCAGCTCGGCAGTGCAGTAAGGATGAAGAAGGTGGCTTGCTTGGGGCACGGGGTGAAAGGATGGCATGGGGCGAAACGATGGGATGCAGCCCTGCTCCAGAGACTGGTGCCCAGGTGGGGTGGTTTCAGGAGGGCATGGGCTGGAGCTGCTGGGACTGACCTGCCCTTCCAGGTGGCGGTCACCCAGATGCACTCGCCCTGTCAGGCACAGCCAAAATGTTGGGGTGCCACAGGCCTGTGTGCTTGGGAGCACAGAGAGGTGCGGGGTGCCTGGAAGCAGTGAGGTCCCTGAGCGAGAGCGTGGTGCAGTGCTCAGCAACTCACCCGCAGCTCTCCCCTGTGTCCTGGCCCATCGAGATGCTGATTCAGGAGGAATGTGTTAACCTCTGTGGTGCCACGGGAGAAAGAGCGCTGCCTGCTCTTCCAACACCGCTGTGCCATCAGTGTCACCAGTGCGTGTCCTGGCCGTGGAGCATAGGAGAGCATGCAGGGGACCCCCCATGACCCAAGGGCCCTGTGCCCACTGAAGCCCCCCAGGGTGCTGATAAGGGGATGGTTTGCTTCAAACATGTGGCTGCTTGAGGCAGAGCTGGGCACTACAAGCTTGCGGATGGGTGCCGTGTGCTGTTTTTTGGTAGCGGGGTGTTCCCATGTGCGGAGTGAGGAGATAACTTACCACTAAGGTCTCTCCCCTGTGACGGTTGTGGTCTGTTGTTTCCATTTCCGTCATCCTGCAAACCTGTAAAACATAAAAATGAGGCCGTGCTGGCACAGCAGGGTGTCAGCTGGGCGTTATTTCCCAAATATCCCAAATAAATGAGCAGATGATTGCAGTGGTCAGGTCTGTCCCTGCAGCTCCCTTCCCTCTGGAGACCCGGACCCAGCAGGCATCAGCCCATCTGGAGGAGCCAGCCTTTCCCTAAGGAATTTGAGCAGAAACACTTTTTTTTTTTTTTTTTTTTTTTTTCCCCTCCTTTTATTCCTGCAGGGAAGGTCCCCTTGCATTTGCAGAGCATGTTCTCAGCTTTTTGGAAGATCCCCTGAATGCTAGGAGCGGGGCCAGGGAGAGTGGCACGGACTGGAGCTATAAATGGCTCAGGGCAGCCACCTGTGGGGACAAAGCCTGCACACCCTTCGCACACAACGCTTTTGCCCCTGTGCTCGGCTGCTTGCAGGGCAGGACAAGGTGCATGCGTGGTCCTCAGTGGTGGCCCGCGCGCGTCACCTCCTCCTGCAGCCGCGGTGGCACGTGCCAGTGCCCAGAAGCGTGCAGGAGCAAAGGACTCTCCTGCAAAAAAAGGGGAAGTTTGGGCATTTTGCAGCACATCTCTTAAAACTGGAGGGAGAGGCGGAGGGGGAAAAGCCCAAGCCCTGCTCCCAAGCTCCTGCTTAGCCCCAGCAAGCAGTTGGTGCTGCACCTGCAGCCCTCCCCTCCCTTGGGGATTTACCTGCGCTGTCTGCCTGTCTGTCCCTCTGCCCTTTCTGCTCGGGGCGGACGATAAGCATCATGTTGATCGCCACGGTGCTGGGACCTTCCTTCAGGTCCACGGTACCCATCGCGGCAGGGCCACCGCCGAGCTGCTGCCACGCTGAGCTGCCCCGCTCGGTCACCATCCGTGCTCTGCCAACGCCAAGCCCTGCGAGCTTCCTCCGGCTGAGGAAGGAGCCGATTCGGCCGGGGGCTCTGGTTTCAGAGCGTGCCCTGGGCTCCCCCTCCCCTCGCTCTGCCCTTTCGGCTTTGAGCACTTGCCTGCACTCAAATCCCCCTCGCAGCTCTCTTGGCTTGGGGGGGATTCGCTTTCCCAAGCGGGCAGAAATCCTTAAAAGGCTTTCCCTTCTGATTCCGTCCCCCCAGTGGAAACTTAAAGGATGCTTAGGGACAGAAATTATAATAATGAGTGCTGTCCAGGGAGGTGGCTTGCTGCCGCAAAGCTGCGGCTTGGTGTAGCGGGGGGAGAGCTGCTGGAAAAGGGGTGCACGAGCAGCCATTTCGGGGAAGGGGGGATCAGCCTCTGCAGAGCTGCCTGGCACACCAGGCAAATGGAGTGAGGGGAATTGCCTGGCGCTGAATAGGACATCTGAACAAATCCCCCTCCCTCTGCCCCCACCAGCTGGCTGCAGGCGCACCAAGTGGAAGCTGGCAGTTTGCAGAAAAATCCCGCTTTTCCAGCAGCTCCCCCAGCCCACAAAATGGGGCAGTGCTGCAGGGGTTAGCGGCTCCTGCAGCCCGCGGAAGGGGCTGGCAGGGAAACGCTTTTCTAATTTTATCGCTGGCCCCCATCCCACTGCGCGCGGCCGCTGGCCCAGGGCGGCCTGGGCACCGCTGGGCTCACCGGGCAGGCTTGCCCAGCCACCTGGGGCTTGCCCGTCTCTGCTCCCCGAGATTTATGGCCGCAGTGACTTTCTGCTCGCCGCTTCACCATCTGCCCGCTGGCCTTTAGCGCTCCCTCGCCTGGCTCCAGCCCCGGCCTGCAGCACCCTTTCCTCCCCGCCATCCCCCGGCCTCTCGCGTTATGCCATGGACGTGAGCCGGAGTGGGGCAGGCCCCCAGGGGAATGCTGCCACGGGAGCTGGATGCGAAGCTGATGCGTTTTGTCCATGGTCGTGGTGATAATTTATTTCTTTTAAAGGTGACTTGGGTGCTCCTGGGCCAGCACCAGTACAGTCACCAGCACTGCTCTGCCGTCACTGTCACGGCTGCCCCTGCCAAAACGTGTGTCTAGAGAGATGAGAAAATTTGGAGAAATTTCCTGCTTTCCTAGAAATAACGATCATCAGGAAGAAGGCGTTTCTTCTTGGAGGGCTTTCTTGCATTTTTCTTTGCTCATTTATCCCAAGGGGGATTTCTGTTAGTGTTTTTATCATGAAGTGCACGCTTTGCTTGCAGCAGGCACTGCTCATAGGATCACAGAGCCATTTCATCTGGAAAAGACCTTCAAGATCAAGCCCAACCATCAGCCTGCCCCACCGAGTCCTATCACTCCACCATGGCCTCTGGTGCCCGTTACCTGCCCTGGCCACAGCACCATGGCATACAGGAGGCTTTTTAAGCCCTGCGACTTCTCATGCATGGGAAATCTGTCACTGGCCTGAGATAAGGTCACGGCCAGCAACAGCTGTCCGTGTGCCAGGATATTTTTAAAGCTAAAAATTTGCATTTTGAGGAGGGAAAGGAGAAAGGCTTTTATTGTTGTGTTGATTTTAAAATAAAGGCAGCTCTTTGAATTTGCTGCGGGATGCAAAACGTTCACCTAAGTCCCAGGGAGATGAATTAATGGCCAGAGAACAAGAGAAGCTATCAGACTGGCATGATTACATGTATTTACCACATAGCTGTCATTTCTCCAGGGGTGATCTGGGGGAAGGAGAGCCCATACAAATGTAGAACAAGAATTAGGTTATTTGAGTCCCATTGGGTGGAGAAGAAGATTGCAGGCTGCCTCGCTGACGAAAGTGCTTTAACTCTTCCGCAGGCGTTTTGCGGCTGGCGTGTCTCTGGCAGCTGTGCAGAAGGGGTGGTGGGAAGACCAAAGATGTTTGAGGGTCTTTTACGTTCATTTGAGCTTAACAAAGGCCACTGCAGATGACCACGGCCAGAAGAAGTGCGAGGGTGGCCCTTCTGCTTGGGGCATGGTCTCCGGAGGAGCTTGGCTTGCTCAGCCTTGGGAGCAGGGCTGCCCCCAGGCACTGCATCCCCTCGGCCATCACCAGCTCCACGTGAAGTCCGGGGACGTGAGACCCCCCCAGCAGGGGTAGGGCAGCTGTGGTGGGCCAGCCCCAAAGGGCCTCTAGGTCAGGCCTGGTCCCCCACACATGCCTCCGGCAGAGGCCTGAGGCCGGCACGAGAAGAAAGCAAAGCGTGCAAGGCACCACCAAGGCGGTGTTTGTACAGCCCTCTCCACAAAGATGCCCAAGATCCATCTCCCGGCTCAGAATAGCTCATTTATAGCTCGTTAGTCCGTGCGTGTGCATATATATTTGGTGTCTGTTGTTAGTTTTTTGTTTTTCCCCACGCATTGCTTTGCATTTGCAGCCATTGAATCTCAGCTGCCATTTTCTCTCAATTGTGGGCTAACTTTGAAGCATCAGGCTGTGTTCGTGTTGCACCGGGTATTACAATGGCATTCTGATGAGTTTTAATCTACTCTTCTGGCCTGTCCTTTCCTTCTCCCTCCAACAGAGCTGCAAGACGCTGTGCTTATTCTCCTCCTGGCGGCCTCCAAACCACAGATTGCACAAATGCTCTGTTCGCTTTGCAGCTTCTGCTGTGTCAGCAGCTGTGCTTTATGATTTAAGACAGCAGCAGAACTTTCCACTCAACTATAAACTCCCGTGCTCGGTTTCCTGGTATCCATGCAGACAGGAGGCTAATGGGTGGCTGGGACGGTCCCATCGAGGGGGGGTCGGGATGACTTTAGGTCGCAGCAGGATGATGAGGCTGGGTGGTGTGTGCAGACGTGAAGCGCATGCCACAGCCCCCAAGGAAGAAAGACCACGGGGACGATGCTTTGGACGTAGGGTCTACTTGCCTCCTTTCTCAGTGTGAGAACAGGTGAGAGGACATGTGCTTCTGGTAGCAGGAGGCATCTTGTATGGCGTTGCTGGTCCATAAAAGCCAAGACAGGTTGGTCCCAGGCTATTGCTACAGCACAGCATGGTCCATCTCCCTCCAGTGGGACATGTGGCACTGCATGGACACCCTGCCCTTTTCCCCAGCACAGGGAGGCACCAGCACACGAGCTAACCTAAGGCTGTTATTTTTTTTTTCCTTTTTTAAACAAGCAAAAAACATTTGTGTTCTGTGGCAGAGACCTGGAAGTGTGGCCATGTTCCCTCACCTTGCCATCCCCAGCCTTGACATTTCAGGTCCCTTCTGCAGGTGGCTTCCTCTCTCCTCGCACTGCAGCAGCTGGATGCTGCTCAATCTGAGCAAGAGCCGGGCACACGGAGCTGCTGAAGGGCCGTGGGCAGGATGTCTTGCAGCGCTAGGAGCTGTGCTGCCTTGTGTCAGAGCATGGATCTGCTGACCTTCCTGCTCGGCTTGCTTTTTGTTGCTGGCTTTTCTAGAGGGGCAGAGAGATCCTGGCTGGGCTGAGCACCGTCATTAAGGCACTGATCCTCTTAAAATCTCCAAACAACTCCTCCTTTGAAGACAGATGGAGGACCTGTGATGGACCCCATCCCTCTGACATCACATGGAGGCCAGCGAGCTCTCCTAGCCACTGCTGGTCCCTGGAGAAGTTTTTTCCCCTCCCAGTCACCATGGGACCAGCTCCTGAAATGTCCCGTTCAGCCTTTCCGGGGCAGTCTGTCCTTTAATCCCCATTTAGGATTTGGGGATCGCACCTCAAGGTGTCTTGGTAACCACGGCATCAGCCATGCCGTGTGGCCACATGCTACATTGCTAACCACTGGCTTAACACTGCCCCTGGACAAGATGGGCTAACATACGGCACGCAAGGTACACCCAAGGTAGGTGGTGCGGTTACAAATGTTTTAAGAGACAGTGGTGAAGAAAGGGGGGAAAAGCTTGGAATACCTGCTTACATTAGTAACATTAAACATGAAGGGGGGCTCTCTCCCCTGAGCAGAATGGTTTTCTCAACACCCCCTTCTCAGAAACTGTGGCTCTTGTCTGGTGGAGATTTTATACCTATTTTTTTTCCTAATATCCTCCATAATACTCAGGCAGGTTTATTATTATTATTTATTTATTTTTCCCCGGAAGGCTATTTCTGGTTTATTCAGGAGAGAGCCTTGACCTTTCTAATTAAATAGGCAGCATGTCACTTCCTGTGAGACGCAGAATGTACTTTGCTAGACCAGGCATCATCTTCTGTGTTTTATCAACATCTCTCTGCTGCAGCGATGAACAACCTCCTTTTTCATGCTGACCTGTAGCACACACGAGTTATCTCTTCTGCCCAATTACCCTGGTATTTTCTATCAGTTTCTACCAGATGACAAACAACTGGAAAGCATATTTGGAAAAAAAATACATGCAACTCATTACTGATGTTTGTGTGAAAGTGGATGTGGTAGTAATGGACTCTTCTGGAGTGACAATGAGCCTGGGGTGACCAAACCGTCCTTCCTGAGACATCGTAAGAGTGGGGCTGGGCACTGGGAACACTGGGTTCCTTCAAACACTGTCTGCAGATGGGCACGATGCCTGGTCGCGGTTGCCTGGAGCTAGAGCTAAAGGATCCAAATGGTCATTTAGAGGCAAGATCATGAAAGTTCTCATTGGGATTATTCTTCCTGACCCAAGAGTCCAGGATGCCATGGGAAGAGCTGGATGCTCTACTGCATGGACCTGGAATAAGCTGTGGGATGATCTGAAGACAAAGGTGGCAACAGAAGCAGTATACTGGTGACTTAGTGAAACTGCCAAGGAAACTGTCTCTTCTGTTTGAGATGGTCTGTGCATGTCTGCTGCTGGTGGGACACCAGCGGTGTTGGCAGCAGGGGCCGAGCAGTGGGGCTGTGCTGAGACGCCTGCATTCGGAGTCATCCTGGTGTTTCAGTGGGCCCTTCTCTGAACTGTGCCTACCAAACAGGATCCCAAATGCCCCTGAGGTTAGAGCCTGGTGCTTGTCAGGACTGAATGAGCTGCCACGAAGCCAACAGGAGGCAGGTAAAGTTAATTAGGGTGGGTCAGGCCTCATTTCCCTACATAAGAGTCCTCCAGGACTCGGGCTAATGCAAAGGAGGCCTCATGTCCCCCTCAGTGCATGATAGAAAGCTGGCAGGAAGCCTCCCTTAGAGGAGGCAGGACTTCCCTCCACACGTAAACTCAAACTGTGACCAAGAACCAGAAGGTAACTTTGCTGCTGCCTCCGAAGAGCCGCTTGGCCGGACCCCTAGGTCGAAGCCAGCAGGCTCCTGCACTGGCGTGTTGCTCTGCCAGCACCTGGAGGAGCACCAGGAGGAAGCGGAACCCTCCTGGTTCCCGTCACGCTTCCAAAAAGTGGTGGGAGATGGGCTTGATGGGCTGCCTCTGATGGGCATCTCTAACTTTTTAGAGAGCTGGCAGGATGCTGGGGCAGCCTAAGCAACATTGGTATTGCTGAAGTGTGTCCCCTCTGCTCCAGGGGACAAAAAACACTCAGGGGAAACTTCTCCATTAGGGATGGAATGAGCTTACCTGTGGGGCTGGGCTGTTGAGGTTGTCCTGTTGCTGGTCTCACCTCCACCTGAGCTGTTGGAAAAAAGGAGACATTATTAGGCTATTCCCTGGAGCTGCTGGCCCAAAATCACACTATGTTTTTCCTCCTGCTTGCATAGTTTGGGGACGCTGAGCACTGATCAGCATGATGAGATGGGCCTGATGAGGTGCACAGCACCTTGCTGTGAGGAGCAGACAGATTTCTGACAAAGAAGTGGCAAAAAAAAGGAAGAAAGCACAGCCAAAGCCAGTGCATCAGAGCAAGTATTGGAGCCAGACCCAGAGGGTTAAAGCAGCCCAGAAAGCCTCAGAGAGTCCCTCAGGACATCTCCCAAGTGGACTCAGGTAATGAATTTTCACTTCTGTACTTTCATTATCATTGTTCTTAGTTGGAGATTTACCATTTGTCCCCCGCCAGCTCTGCAGCACATTGTGTCATTGAGATGGTGGCAAGGACGGTGCTGCTCATGCGGCTTTTCTGCTGGTGCGCGTGATGGGCTCTGCACATGGGGCTCCTGCAGAGCCTGAGCAGGAGGGCTGCGGCCCCCGGAGCTGTGCTCAGCTCTGCTTCTTCTTGCCCAGAGCAGTGCCAGGGTGCCCGTGCTGATGAAGCCCGGTCCTGCCCCTGCTGCTCCCACCAAATGTATGCCTTGTGTTTAAGGGCGAGTGGACGAGCCTGGGTTCAGCACAGCCAAAGTCAGTGGGAAAGGAGTGTTGGCCAGCAAGGTAGTGTTGTCTTTTTTTTTTTTTTTTTTTTTTTTTTTTCCCAAAAATATTTTTTTTTGCATCCTATAAAGCATCTACACCTTTCCAGAGAGGTGAAGAGGAGAACAAATTCAGACTGCAGTGTTGCACTCCGTGCAGGTAGCAGCACTTTGTGGTACCAATTGGTTCCAATCAAAAGCCCTTTTCCATTGTTTATGCTATTTATTAGTTTCTGTAATTTTCTTGGAAACTACAGGACCAGGGAGGCAATACTGGGTCAGTCCCGTATTGCTCCCTGGTACAATTTCTTTTAGGAGTTTATCCTCTCCCCTTCAGTGAGATCAGTGGAAGTGATTTCCTTTTTCCTGAGCACCCTGGAGCAGAAGAGGGATGGCACTGTGCTCCGTGCACTGGTGCTGTGCCTGAGATTCACACTTTGTGCCAGCGCCTCCCCACCTCCTGCCAGCACAGCTCCCGCGGGCAACTTACTGAGTTCGGTGGATTTGTCTTCCCCTTCTTTCCAGCAGCAGCGGCACAGCCTGCAAGGACAACATGGCCATCAGCTCACGGCCCAGGAGGGCAACTCTTGCTCTCCCGACCCACGTCCCCATCCTCCTAGGGGTTCCCAAGGAAAGGAAGACCCAACCAGACCCAACCCTGTGGCACTGTACAGCTGTGGAAATGAATAGTGGTCCCTGTTCAAGCATCTTCATTGCCCTAGAAGTATTGGTTTCAATAAGCACTCCTGAAGCTGGAAGGTAAGGGTGGCTGCACCCAAGGGTGCTGGGCACCCTGAGTCTGAAGCTCATCTGCCCCAGCACCCCAGGGTGCCGTGGGCGCACGTGCCAGCACGCTGATGGCTCGCTGGCCTGTCAGAAAGCTTTGCGCTCCCTTCCGAAGCGCCGCTAGCCTGTCCCAATTGGTGGCCAAATGTCAGCGGATTCAAATCGCTCGCAGCCAGCTCTGTGCTCTTTCCATCAGCGCTGGCTCAGATGACAGGGCATGCTACCGACCCCCCCGAGTATTATTATCGTTATTTATTTGTGTCGTGGCAGTGCCTAGGAACATCCCTGCTGTGGACCAGAGGCCCTTCGTGCCCTGCACTACCGCGGAGCAGGTCGTGCCATGAGCACTGCTGTGCACCGTGAGCACCCAGCGCTGCTGCAGCGGCCAGCAGTGGGATGGCTGGGTGAAAGCAACAGGTCTGCAATCAAGTGTAACGGGAAGGAATTGTTTCCCTGGGTTTTGCTCTGCAAGACCAACTGTCTCAATAAGCTGGCTCCCCTTACAGTGTTTTTCAACTGTACAGAGACGAGCCAAGGACACATGAACGTAACGTGATCTAGGAAGATTCCCCGAGTGCCAGGAAGTTGGGGCCGCTCACCCAGCCACTGCACTGCCTTTCTCTTTATGGATGTGCGCTGGCTCCCCTCTGAAGCTGCGAGAAGAGCGTTTAGGGCTTGCTCGTGCTCGCGGCTGTTCTCATGAATGCTGCAGTAACTGGGCTGCCCACGGCTGGTCTCTTCCCTGGAGCTCTTTGCAAGACTCTGCTCTCCCACCCCAGCCCCACAGGGACCACAGGTCATTCCCCTTCCCAGTGCCCACCAGCTGCAGGACTGTCTGGGCACAGATGTGCTGCCCTTGGTTCCTCTCTGCCTTTTTGTGCCCCCTGTGCCTCTTCCCCCCCACTGTTTATGGACAAACAGCAGCAGTAGATGCTCCCCGGGACCTGTGGGCAGCAGGGCAAAACTAGGCTGCATCAGCAACCACCAGAAGAACAGGTAATTATTTGGTGATAACGAGGCTTCGGGCTGTTAGCATGAGGTCCTGCTGGTGGCTCCGGTCCCTCTGCCTTCAGCTTTGCTCTCCCTGCTGGTAACTGCCCACGTCCCCCAGCTTGGTGCCCGTGCTGAAGAGGGATCACCACCGCGCGTGGCAGACAGGGGCACCGTGAGCCACAGGTGGTGCTCAGGGCGGGCTGGTGACCTGCTCAGGACCCTGCTGCAAGGCAGGGAGCACTGCCTTTGCCCCCGTGGCATGGTGCCCTGCCCAGGTGGCACGGCAAAATCATGTGAGGCGAGGAGCTGGGGGCTGACAGCATCCCCTGGCCAAGTCATCATGACCATCTGCTCCGCGCCGTGCCAGGCTGACGGCTGCTGCAAAGAGCGTGCGTGCCGCAGAGTGCTGGGGATCTGGCGGTAACAGGATCTGAAGGGCTTCGGAGAGGCGCTGACTCTGTCTTTTCGGCTCTGCCTTATGTATATTTATCTGCGTGTACAAATAGAGTGGGCGGGACGGTTGGGTTTCGCTCAGCTGTGCCGGGGCAGGATGGCTGAGTGGGTTGCTGGGGATGAAGCTCCTGGTGCCCCATCCCTCTCTTGTCTGCCCCGGCCCCGTGCCCGGCCCTGTGCTGTGGGAAGAGTAGGGAGAGTGAGGCAGGGGGTCAGGCAGCCAATGCCTCGGTCAGAAACGTGACTTTTATCTAAAGCGCACACCTTGGTGATGCAGAAAAAAGGCAGGAAAGGGCTTTCATTTGGTGCTGTGCCTTAGTCATCAAATACCTGACTCCACAGTTTGATTTCAGCTGGCCAAATTAATGCAGGCTGATGCAAGGTTTTCTCTCAAATCAGTTTTGATTTTTTTTTTTTTTTTTTTTTTTTTTTTTCAGGAAAACGTGCTATCAAAGGCGGAAACTTGGCAAAAAGGTGGAATGGGGAATGTGCAGGTATGGTGCACTGAGGGGCTCAGTGCAGCACGCGGCTGGGCTTGGGGCTGTCTGTGTTAGGAAATTTTCTAATGTTCTGTCTTTGAGCTTTAGTCCTCTTGTTTCTTTTAACTTATGAAAAGTGTAAGGCTGTTCCTAGCTCTGCCGAGAGCTTTTCTTTGTGAGCCTGCCCAGACAAACTTTGGGGACCTGCTCAGTGCTGGCTCTGGCCAGCCTAAGCCGACGTTAATTCCAACCGAGATTCAAAGGCTTTCACGATCAGACTTAAAGCCCAAGGTCGCTGCAACACATCAGCATCGAAAAGAACCATTTAAAAATAAGTTGTGATAACTGAATGGGATGCTCTCTGGCTGACCAAGCCCTGGGCACCTCAACTGGCTGTGACCTTGTGCTGATCTCCACGTGTCCCCACTTGACCGTTTTCCTTCCCTCCAGGAGGCGATGTGAAAATGAGCGGGGTCACGTTTGCGAAGCAATCCCCTTCCCTTGCTCCCTGCACCAGCTAACGAGCCACCAGCCCGGGTTTTAGTTGAGAAAGGGGCTCCCAGTGTTTTGGACTGAGGCAAGCTTGGATACATGACCCTTATGGTTTGGACACTGAAAGTCAAAGAAAGAGAAACCTAAACCCATTTGACTTAAAGGTCACGAGACTTGGTGTCATGGTATTTGGGGTCTTGCGATTTTTAAATGTTAATGCTGCAAGCCCCGAGCCTGGAAATTCACTGCCAGTAGTTATCAGCGGTGACTTGGAGACTCAAGTTGTTTTTAACTTGCTTCAGCAGAGGCTTGATGACAGAAAGTGACCTGTGGTCATGGCCTTCTGTACAAGGTCCATTATGAAGAATGAAACTGGAGTTTCCCACACCCCAGAGAAGCCCCTGGAGCTGCTGCCCATGTCCTGCATGGCGAAGGGGCTCATCTGGGAGCCTGGGGCTGGGCTCAGAGCCGCGTTTCCCCCATCCTTTGATTTCCTGAGCCTGCCCCTCTCCCCCCTTCCCAGCCCCAAATCTGATACACACATATACGAAATGCATACAGATCAAATATACATATTTTGAAACACCCCAGGAAATAATTAACGGGGGGATACTGCAAAAGGCCGGCCCCACGCCGCGCCTGCTGATGGATGGAGCAAACCCCTGGGCATGTTGTTGTGGCTGAGCTGCCCCCGGAGGGCTGCGGTGCACGGGGTCGCCTCGCTGCCCGCCGTGCTTCCTCCCCGGCAGCAATCACCGAGGGCATCAATTAGTCAGGAAAGGCAATGCTCAACAACTCAGTTACTTGGTAACGCAGGCAAACGATTCGATGCTGCCATACATTGCTCAAACAAGGCAAATTTGTTTCCTGCACCTGCATGCAGAGGGGCAGGCGCTCAGCGGTGCAAACCTGTCCATTAGTCTGTGGGGCTGCGGGGCCGTGGAGAGCACCAGCTCCTGCTCACGGGGTGCCTGCCTGCATGGTGCGAGCCCTGTGCTGCCAGAAGCACCTGATTAATTCCCGTGCTTTTAAGGAAATGAAGCCACGCAGAAATGTGCCACCGGTAACAAATTACATGGTGCTGGTGCTGCCAATTAATGCTTCGGGAAAAAGTACTCTGCCTCAGATGCGGAGTGCTTTTCTGCCCTGGGTGAGTTTGTTGCTGACAGCCAACCAAGACTGCTGTCCTGCCCCGAAGTTGCTAAATTGGCATTCAGACAGCACCCAAAGTGGGAAAGGGGAAAAGCTCCTCAAAACGGGGATTTTTTTGGCAGCCTGCCGTGCCCGCCCCGCTCGCCGTTACCTTCTCGCCCAGGTGGAGCAGAAGCTCCTGATGTTCCCCATGCGGGTGGGGTGCGGAGGAGACCTTGCTGTGTGTGGACCGGGGCAGCGTATGGCTGGAGGAGGAAGCAGGAGCAGCACGCACTGACACCGGGCTGATCTTTGCACCGTGAACCCGAGCCGCGGTGACAGTGCCTTTGCAGGAAAGGTTGGCTTACCTGGCCAGGCGTGGTACCAACACACGGGGCAAGGTGGTTTTTTTCTTTATTTTCTGCTGCCGCAAGCACTGAGGATGCGTGCGGCCACACCAGGAAATGCTGAGGTACACAACCAGGTGTGGGACAGGGCGGCGGTGCTGCGGGGTGGTGGCACCCACTATCTGCAGGGAGGGGACGGTCACATACCTGGGCTGTGCCTGGCTTTAATGCCCTCGGGCTCTCAGCTCGCCAGGCTTGGCTCAGAACCAGGCAGGATTCTGCTGTTTGTGCTTTCTTTGAATGCCATCGGCTCTCGCCTGTGGAAGACACATCAGCTGGCCTCGTGCCTGCTGGGCAGGTGGGCAGGGGCATCGTGCACAGCCCCCGGGGTGAGCCCGGCGATGCGCCCAGCTGCCCAGGGCTCCGTCTGCTCTGGTCGGTGCCCAGGGATGAACTCCAGAACCGGGAAACAATGGGACCTACCGGGAAGGGAGCTGGGGCCGGTCTGCCCCACCCCATGGAGCTGCTGGGCAGCCGGGAAGGAGAAGGCACGGCTCCTCCGGGCTTCCCCAGGGCTTCCTCATGGCTCCCTGGGGCTATCTCACGTCTCCCCCATAACTTCCCCATGGCTCTCCCATGACTTCCCCGTGGCTCCCTGTGTCTTCCCCGTGGCTACCCGGTGTCTCCCCATGATTTCCCCGTGTCTCCCCGTGACTCCCCGCACCGCCCCGTGTCTCCCCGTGTCCCCTCTCCCCTCCATGCTCCCCC